>NC_090921.1:118579229-118885767 GCF_040938575.1 Ambystoma mexicanum
ATGTAGCGATGCCAATAAGGTGTTATAAGTGCCAACAGTTTGGGCATATGGCGAGAGTATACAGGAATGAGAGACATTGTGGGAGGGGTGGAGGGGACCATGATATTAAGGAATGCAAGGTGGAGACCCCGATGAAGTGTGTGAATTGTGGGGGAGGGCATTCTACTGCGTTTAGGGGGTGTGAGAGTCACAGGGTGGCGAGAGAGGTGGTGCAGGTTAGGGCGGCGGAAGGTTTGTCTTATGCGGAGGCTGTAGCAAAGGTGAAACCGGCACGGGTAGTAAGTGAGGTGAGTGCGAAAGAGCTGGTAGTGGAAGAGGGTGTGGGAAGGAAGAAAGCGATGGGTGAGGTGAAAGGCAAAGAAATGGTGATTGTTTCGAAAACTGAGTTTATGTGCTTCATAGTGAGTGTGCTGGAGTTGGTTCAGAGGAATGCGTCTATCAGTGTGTCGGATCTTACGAAAGGAGTGCTGGAAGCGGGGAGGAGGTATTTGAGTGTTGTGGATGTGGTGGAAGAGGATGTATTTAAGATGGTTGCTAAAATGCGGAAGCAGAGTGGGGTCCCGGCATGAGGATTTTGCAGTGGAACGCGAGGAGTTTGTTGAGGAATGGACAGGAGTTGAAAGCGGTGTTATGTGGGGAATTGAAAGTTGACATGGTTTGTATTCAGGAGATGTGGTTGAGGGGTGATCTGAGGTTTGTGATTCCGGGTTTTGAGCTGTTTCGTAAGGATAGGTTGGAAGGGAGAGGGGGGTGTGTGGCTCTAGCGGTTCGAAAGGGGTTGGTAGCAAGGGAGATTGTGGTGGATGGAGCAGTAGAGGCGATTGGGGCGGGGATACGGGTAGGAGGATCGGAAGTATTGGTGCTGAATTATTATAATCCGTGTGATGTGGTGGAAGTGGGAGTGCTGTCTGAAGTGATAAGGGGACATGTGGGACCTTGTGTTTTGTGTGGCGATTTTAACAGTGCCAACACGTTGTGGGGTAGCGATCGGACAGATACGAATGGGGAATTGTTGGAGGACATGGCGGATGAATTGAGTCTGGTTTTGCTGAATGATGGTTCAGGTACCCGGTTGGATGTGAGGACTGGGAAGTTGTCGTGCTTGGATTTGACCTGGGTGTCTGCTGCAATAGCGGGTGAATGTGATTGGGAGGTGCGTGTGGATGGGGACATGGGGAGTGATCATTCTGGTATCTTGGTGACAGTAAGGGGTGAGGTAGGGATCAGGCCACGGATGACTGGGAGACGGTTGAATTTTAAGAAGGCTGATTGGGAGATGTATAAAAGAGTGTGTCAGGAAGTGATTGTTCCTCGAGGTAGAGATGGGGGGGTGGATGAATGAAATGAATATTTGGTGCAGGGAATGAGAGCAGCGTCTGATGCGGCAGTTCCAGAGATTGAGAAGGTGAAGAGTGGGAAGATTGAGGTACCTTGGTGGACGGTGGAATGTTCGAGAGCTGTGGCGGAATGTAAGAAGGCTAGGGCCAGGGCGGTTAGGTCAGGAATGATAGTGGATTTGGTGGCATATAAAAAGGCTAAAGCTATGGCGCAGAGAGTAATTAGGGAACGGAAGCGTGGTTATTGGAGGGGTTATTGTGGGTCCCTGGGGAGTGATTCTGGTGTGGGTGAGGTATGGAAACAGTTCAAGCGGATGTCTGGATTAACGAGACCACAGGGTGGAATGTCAGTGTTGTTGAAAGGAGAAGAGGTGATTAGTGAGGATGGGGAAAAGGCGAATTTGATGGGGGAGTATTTTGCGGGGGTGCACAGTTCGGGGAACTTCCCAGAAGCGGTGACGTTACGAATGGGTGTGGTAGAGGAGGAGATGCGGGAGGTGTTGGCGAATGTTGGGCCTTGGGAAGAGCAATATGAGGTCCCGTTTTCGATGTTGGAGTTGGATGGTGCGCTTCGAAAGGGGAAGTGGTCAAGTCCAGGGGTGGATGGTGTTATGTATATATTTTTGGAGAAGTTGCCTGTAGAATGTAAGTTGGAAGAATTAGCTATGATCAATGAGATTTGGAAGAGTGGTGTTTTGCCGAAGTTGTGGAAAAGAGCGATTGTGGTGGCGATTTTGAAGGGTGGAAAGGTTCCAACGGAGTGTAAGTCGTATAGGCCGATTGCGTTGACTGTTGTGATGTGTAAAGTTATGGAACGGATGGTGGTTAAGCGATTGGGGTTTTATTTGGAGTCGAATGGGTGTTTGAGTGACTTTCAGAGTGGGTTCAGGAAGAATCGGTCGGTGGCTGATCCATTAGTGAGATTAGTGACTGGGGTGGAGGAGGCATTATGTGATGGAGAGTTGGTGGGAGCGTTCTTTCTATATTTGGAAAAGGCATATGATATGGTGTGGAAGAGTGGGTTGTTGGTAAGATTGTTGGAGATGGGTGTGAAGGGGAGGATGTTTCGGTGGATAAGGGCATTTTTGGCGGATAGGACCTTTCAGGTGAGAGTGAGGGGGGTGCTGTCTGAAGTTTGGAAGATGGAGAATGGGACACCGCAGGGAAGTGTGATTAGTGCAATGCTGTTTAATGTGATGGTGGATGGGCTGATTCGAGCTATGATGGGAATTGGGTGTCAGGTAGATTTCTTTGCGGATGATGGTGTGGTATGGGTAAGAGGGCGGAGTTTGTTGATGGTGCAGAGTCGGTTGCAAGCTGTGATAGTACGCATGGAGGAGTGGTGTGGGAAATGGGGCTTTTCGGTGTCTGTGGAAAAAAGTGTGAGTATGGTGTTTTCGAGGAGAAGAGTGCAGCAGGAGTTGAACTTGGTTTTGAAAGGTGTGAGGGTGAAGAGTGTGAAGGAGTCCCGGTACTTGGGGGTGATTCTGGATAGAAAGTTGAATTGGAACGTGCAAGTGGATGGAGTGATGGACAAGTGTAAACGCAGGCTGAATTTGTTTGTTTGACTGGGAAAGAGTGGGGTGCGCAGCAGAAGTGTTTACAAATGTTATATAAGGGATTGATTTTGAGTGTGTTAGATTTTGGATGTCAGGTGGCAGTGGGTTTCACAATGAGTCAGAAGTTGCGGTTGGATAGGGTGCAGGCGAGAGCATTGAGGGTGTGTTCGGGTGTGATGAGGTCCTCTCCAATGAATGCGGTTCAGGTACTTGTGGGGGAGATGCCATTGGGGTTGAGAAGGGATGTGTTGAATATGAGGTGGTGGGTGAAGTGTAATGCGAAGAGTGTGGCTCATCCGGTACGTGAATGTTTGCGGTATAATTGGAGGTTTGACTATTATGGGGATCGGTGGAGGAGGAAAGGGGGCACTTTGGGGTTTCACATGTAGGAGAAGGGGGTGCAGTGGGGTGTGGGCGAGTTGATGGTTGTGACAGATATGGATCTGGTGAGGTGTCCGATGTGGATGATGGGGTCTCCAAAGGTGTGCTTGGAGTTGACGAGTGTGGTGTCAAAGAAGCGGGGATTGCGGGGTGAGATCAAAGCTTTGGGTCAGGCATATGTGGCAGAGAAAGAAGGGTGCAGGGTGTTCACGGATGGTTCAAAGGATCCGGTATCTGGAAGAGTGGGAATGGCGTATTATTTGGAAAGCACTGGGGAGTATAAAGTGGGGCGTCTGACGGATGATGTGTCAATTTGTACGGCTGAGTTGGTGGCGATTGCAATGGCGATTGAAAGGGTGTGCGAGTTGAGGTTTGAGAAAGTAGTGGTGTTTTCAGATTCGTTGAGTGGGTTGCAGGCGATTGTGGCAGGGGATGGTGATAGGAAGGATGTGATTTTGGATATCAGGAGAAAGATTGATCGGTGTGTGCGTGGGGGGATGGATCTGGAGTTGGCGTGGGTCCCCAGTCACAGCGGCATTCTGGGAAATGAGTTAGTGGATCTGGCGGCGGGTGAGGGTATGAGAAGGGAAGCGGTTGATGTAAGGTTGCCTTTGAGTGTGGATGAGATGAAGGCAGTGATGGTGAGGCGGGTCATGGATGAGTGGCAGGAGAAGTGGGTGAGTGGGGTGAAAGGCAGGTGGATGTTTGGTATTCGTGAGAAAGTGTCAGTAAAGGTGGATCCGGGAAGTCTAGAATGGAGGAGGGGGGAGGAGGTGATGCTGAATCGATTGAGAATAGGGCATATGGGGCTGACTGTTTAGAGTGGGGAAACGAGAGTCGAGGGACTGTGCGGTGTGTGGAGTGTCTGAGACTGTGGAACATTTTCTGTTTAGGTGTGAGAGACATGCTGTCGAGAGAGAATTGATGAGGGTTCGGTTGTCTGCGCAGGGTGTGGCTGAGTTGAGTGGGAAGGCTTTGTTGGGAGGTGACGGGGTGAGAGGCAGGAGGAGGAGTAGTGTGGTGTTGGATTTTGTGAGGCAGACAGGGCGGTGGGAGGAATTGTGAGTTTACGTGGGTTGAATGCTGAATGGTGGATAGGTGCACATCATCCAATTGGATGGGGAAGCGCCTGCGTGGGTCCGCCCACGCCTACACTAATTTAAAGAAAGAAAGAAAAGACTGTGAAAGGCACCTTCCTGAGCACACCGGTAGCTGCTGCTTAAACGCCCAACTACAGAAATTACCGGATTTATGCATTCTTTCGTTCTGAGCGCGCGCAGGTCTCTGTCATTGAGGAGATAAGTGGGTATGTATAGCTGGGCTTTTATTGATAAGTGGGTATGTGTAGTTGGGTGTTTATTTTGTGCACCGCTGACAGTCGGTGCTGACGAGCAGGGCACTGTTTGCGTTCTACGTCTTCTTTCAAAGCGCTAAGTCGACGTTTCAATTGATTTTTTTTTTTTTTAATGGAACTGTTGAAATTAATTCTCTGTAACACGTTACACGATGCAATCTATATCTTCACAATTTCAAAATGTGCGTTCGCAGCTGTAGTAGACCACGTATTAATGGGATAAGTAGTCCCCATGTATTATAACGAATACAAGACCCCCAGCTGTTGTGAGCGTTATATTCCAGGGGTTGAGTCCTAAAGAAAGAAGTGGGGGGACTAATTAAAAAACGCAGTTGTATTCGACATCGCCAGAAATGAGCATATGAAAGTGACATATGCACAATACATTGAATTGGCTTTGCATAAGCACCCAAATTGCACAGGACGAATGGCATTTGCCTTTCATAAAATCAACACACGCACAAAAAAGAGAGGATATTTTCTTCTAATAGTGCTTTTGAAAACGTTTAAAGGTGTGCATGTTAAGAACAAATACCAATGTTTTCCCTATAACATGCCCTATCGAAATGCGACATATCGCCTTTAGTAGTTTGCTATTTTTCATTAGGTTTCATAGTGCAGTGGTGAAGTGTCCGCCCTGCTGAACGTGAGGACTGTGGTTCGAGCCCCAAGGTTCGTTTTCATTCCTAAAGTCAAAGAAGACACTCCATGTTTTTCATTTTTGCGGGGGGACTGAGCCCACCCTCTGAAAAAAATGGGTGGTCTCCGTCCACCCGCGTATACCCTCGACTTTAGCGCTGTTGCTAACCTCGATGTTCCACGCCTTTATAAATGCACATGGCTTTGAGTCTGTGTGGTCAGTCAAAGAGTTCCTTGGGGACTTGCTGTTTCTGTATAACCACGGGGTACCTTGGTAATAGTATTTGGGGTGTGGTTCTGGGATTTCCCCAACAAGCTATGCCATGTACCCAACTAAAAAGCAGAGCCAGGCAAGTTGGCAATGCCTCTTGTGGTGTTTTTAAACAAAACATTCGTTATATTGCAGTATGATTGCTGTGCTGTCTGATCTTTCATTGTACTGCCTCATTAGTTGGGCTGTTAGGTGAAGCTTACTGCTACATATAAGCCGAATCTCTTTCATCAGAGTGCAGACATGGCGAAAGGGCCTATGAGGAGGTACACGAAGCTTGTAGGTGCTGTTTAGCTATTAGCCCACCCATTGACTGCCCATGGCCATGCTAATCCCTATGGCCATTCCCACACAATTCCTGCCCCTCCCTCCTAAAACGCTTTCTAATGGGAACTGAAGTGGGAGAATGGAAGACCAGGCTCCCGTCCTTAACCTCTCGCGCTTGGCCTAAAGGGTCACGACCCAGACACCCGCCACAAGAAGAGTTTGTCCATCTACCAGACGACCAGATACCCTGGTACAGGAACATACGGATGTGTCCATCTGCCTGCCCAGCAGCCCGCACTGGCCATGCCGACACCTGCGGCACGGACCAACTAGACTAAAATCTACACGTCGTTAGAGATGCCATGACGACCTAGACAACGGGAAGCACATCTGTACAAATATACACACTGGACATTCCCACACCGATCTACACGAAGAATATACTCAGTGCTATGACGTAGGCGACAGGCATATTCACGGACGTGCATCTTTATTATTTTTACATAGGCTTTCAGAATGCAGAAACGCAAGACGCACCATGAACTCATCTAAAGAGCTTGCTTACGCTTCTTCTAAACCTAAGTGCCATAATGAGAATTATAACGAAGACACGATACTGATCATAAGACAATATGAGACTATAACCTAAAGCACCTATGCACCAAACGGACCACTTATGCACCAGGCCCAAGTAGGCCTCAAACAAGAGCTCCCGTGGACATTAACAAAGCAAGAGTCAGGTTGCTGATCCTGCAGAATGAGCCCGGTGGAACAACCAGCCAAGGTCGCAATGTTGCAAACCCACATTCCAAGAACAAAGCATGAAAGGCACGATGTTGCAACCTCGCACTCCGCGCACCAACGTTAAGGTGACACCTGCAAATTAAACCAGACACACAGTGGAAAAGCAATATTAATTGTGCAGAATTCTGCCGCAAACACGGTCCCTCCCCACGTGACCAAGCCGAACCTGACGAGATGCCAAACCCAGGAGAGAAGAGGCGTCTGGATCCCTCGCTACGAGACACAGGCAGATACACTTGAAAGGCTCAATGGACATCTGCGACAGTGGGAGCGGTCAGCCTTCCAGCTATGAATAAATCCTCACATTGTCTGCACGTACCCATAGTGAAACATTGTTGCAAATTGCAGGTACACCGAGAGCTGGGAACAGCGGTGGTCCCAGGCTGGGAAGCTCACGGGCGCACCAATCAGAACATGGGGCTGGCTCTTATCACTGACGCCAGTAATATTAACCAATCCTCAGGAGTCTTCATGTAACAATTCTCATGTATCTAATTGTAGGGACAACCCAGATATATCACCTGACTACCCTTTGTCCACTAACATTGTTCTCTATATGTGTGCTATACTAACCCTACCACTCGAGCAACCAATTAAGAGTGGCGATAGGTTTTTTGTTAACTTTCTGAAGTGACGCAAGTAGCGCGTCATAATACAGTAAAAAGGGCCTGCGAGCCCCACGATTGTGTGTGTGTCAGGACGGACGCGTACGCTCCTTGACCCATCCCTGCCGTTTTGTCTAATAAACAGCAGAGTCACCTTGCTCCTTGTGTGTGTCTCATACTCTATCTCATCTGGGATATACACGGGAGGAGTTGGGGCCTCCCTGCCTGGAGGTCTGCGGACGGCCCGGCCGACCCCGCCAGAATTTCCCCCCGACAAGTTGGAGGCACTGCTGAGATCTGTTTAAGATCGACTTTTTATTTTTTACTTTTTCCAGGCACTCCCGTTGCGAGGAGGCCCGGCGGCGCAGCCCCCTCTGCCGTTGCCCCCTTCTGAGGACTACAGGAGCATCGCGGAGCTGCGAGAAGACCGGACAGCGCAATCCGGATATTGGCCCTCGGGAGCCGGTTGAGAAGTATCCCGCCCGCGGTTGGCGAGTGTCCAGACGTGGTCCAGACGAGGGGAGGTGGCGAGCCGTTTGGAGGGGTGCACGCAGTCGAGCGGCCCTGCATCGAGAGAACTTGGTGAGCATGACACGCACAACATGCAATGCGAAATTGTGAGGGAGGGGGAGGAAGTAAATAAGGGAGGAGGGAGGTGTTGTACAGATGCACGGCGAAGGTCTAACAACTTAGTGTTGCCAATGGAATGAATGGTAGCGAAACGAGTGCGAGAGCAGTCGGTTACGTCACGCGAAAGAGGGGGGCGGAGCACGAAAACATCACGTGCGGCCGCTCGTAAGACACTGATTGGCCTAAGTCGCGACTACGTGTGAGGGTGGGTGTGTGTGGTTTCCTACGATTTGGCATTTATTGATCAATGAGTAGACGAGGATCCCTATTGTTCGAGCAAGAAACTCGATAGGTAGATGACGTTTCCCTGTAGGCGGTAGCTAGTTGCCTAGTTGCCCAATACGGAAGATAATTGGCTGGTTAAGCCCTCCTGTTGAGGGGCGTATCACACGCGAGGCGACGCAGCGTGCGCAGTCCGATTATATTATTGATTTGATTACCTTGTTCCAGGAGTGACAGGAAGACAGCTGTAGGGTTAGCGGGGGTAGATTGCAAGTGTATTTTGAACTTAAAGAACATAATAAGAATGTACCAGTAGCTCGAAGAGATCGGTGACGTCACCAGTAGGGATTTAATAGGATATCGCGAGCACAAGGAACTTTGGTTTTGAGAGTGGTGGGGAAGAGAAATATGATATGGGAGCGGACATGGAGATAAACGATAAACGAGTGGATCGGGAAAAGGAGAAGGGGAGAGGGGCGTGGCTGCGCATGGAGAACGCCGGCCACGGCAAGTGTAAAAGGGGGAGGAGAACAGGGAAACAGGACGACTGTATAAGAGCGTCGTAAAGGGTACGCAGCCGCAGGGGGCTGCGTGCGCTTCGGCCGCAGGGGGCCGTAAGGGTGTAGTAACAGAAGGGAATAGACAAATGTAAAACCATACATAAAGGATTGTCGTAAGTCCCCACACTTGCGGGGCCAGGTAAACAATATAAGGTTGTATATTGTAAACTGCTAGTGAAGGGAAGGGTAACAAGTGGAGCGCCACTATGTCATACGGGACAATGTCGGGAGGGTGGGGGAACACCCTCACTACCCCACTACAACACATATGCACCACACTGCCACCCCATAGGGAGAAATTAATTAAGTACAGCATAGAGTGGACCCAGGGGACGGATAACAAAATGTTAACACCATGGCCGCCTAATGGTAGTTTCGATCCATATGCCCAACATTCACTGCTAAACCATCTGCACAATACATACAAGGGGAAGAAGTTGGCAAACCATGTGGAGGTGTTTAACTTATGGAGGATGTTCCAGGGGTCCGGACCAGGACCAAATGGAATGTTCACTATGGGGGAAACACCGGAAGAAAAGGAGATTAAGAAAGAAGGAGAGGATGGGAAAAAGGGGCGTGAAAGCACAAAGAATACGGGGAACGGAGGAGAGGGAGGAGAAAAGATTGATAAATCAGACGACATAAAAAGGGAACCGAGCAACGAGATACCCATAACACCGGGAGTGAAAACAGAGGGAGGAGGGTTGTACCCTTTAAGAGAATTAGGAGAAATAGAAGGACAGTTAAGGGCGGCTGAAGGATACTCGAACCCGGCATACAGCCCTCCACCATATGTGGCTCATAGGAAGATGCCAGTGGGGGAGGGGAGGATTGGAGAAGAGCAGACTGTAGAGATAGGAAATGATGAGTGGGTAGCTGCACAGATATTATTAAAATTACGAGGTTCACTAACTGGAGAAGAGAGGGAGGTAGTAAAGAGAACAGACGAGGATAGTGCAAGAGAGAGTGAAATGAGGGGGGAGGAGCTATTACGGCAAAAGGAAGAGATTTTGGAGGAAAGATTAGCAAAGCTAAGGGATGAGCAGAATGAATTGATCAAACAGCTTGAGAGGGAGGAAAGAGAGAGAGTGAGGAAAAGGAAAGAAGGTAAGAACGAATTGGAAAAATTAAGGGAACGAAATGAGGAGCAAAGGAGAGAAGCTGAAAGGGTAAAAGCAGCAGCAGACAGGGTATCAAGAGTAGTGCTGAGAGAGAAGAAGAAGGAAGAAGAAGAAAAAGAAAAGGAAATGGCAATATGGAAGAGGAGGGTACTATCAGAGACAGCTAAGAAATATGAAGAGGGGAAAGTAATAGAAGGTATAGTAGAAAGAGAAAGGGTGAAATGGGAAAGGAAGAAAGAGGATGAAAGAATATTGGAACAGATGAGCAACGAAGTGATGGAGGAATTGAAAAGGAAAAGGGAGGAAAATAGTAGGGAGATGGAGGAGAGAAGTGAAGGGGAAAGAGAAGGGAGGAGTAGGGAGAGTGAAAAATGGGGGGATGTATATAGAAGTAGAGAAGTAGCAACAACATCAGCACTAGGGGGAGCAGTTGGTAACAAAGGAAAAGGAGAAATAGACCTAATAGACTTAGAAACAGTAACAATAAAAGGGAAAAAGGCAGAGTGGGGGGTGCCATTTATGAATGATTTTTGCAGTGAGGAGGAAGAAGGAGTGGAGAGGGAAGGAAGAAAGAGTGAAAGGGAAAGCTTAGATAAGCTATACCTCACTCGAACAAACATAGACTCGCCATGGATCAGTAGGAGAAGGGAGGAACTGGAGAGAAGTGAGGAGGGAGTGAAAGGACTAGTGGAAAGACAAACCCATGAAACCACAGCATCCCCATCTCCATCACGCCCTCAACCATCGCACCCTACATGCTCAACCACCGCACGCTCGCTGCGCAGAATAAAGCTCGCGCCCTTCATGGACGAACTGACACCCTATGCATGTCGGCTTAGAGACCTCCCTAGTCGCAGACAAGACAGACAAACAAACACGCCCACATTAAATACAGGAAATGACGAAAGGAGGGGAAAGGATGGAGAAGGAGTTAGGAGCAGGGGTAATAAGGACGAAATTGAAGAGGTAAAGGAACTGGAAGAAGAGGAGGGGTGTGAGGACTCGATATTATGGAACATAAAGGGTGACACAAGACACAACTTAATGCCACTGTTGGAGAGAGGAGGGGTTAGACCACAGTACGTCCCTTGGAAGCATACGGATAAAGAAAATATAAAATGTAGGCTCCCATCACTAAGTGGAGGTGCGGGTAAGTGGATATATGAAATGGAAAAACACACCGCAGGACAGAAACTAGCAGTAGGAGATGTAAAGGGCCTGTTAATATCAATATTAGGGGATAGAGCGGATGACATTTGGAAGAGAGCGGGATTCCATGGGGTAACAATAACAAACACATCGCATGATGGGGCACCATTTGCAAACTGCAGACATGCGCTATGGCAGGCACTGAGAGTACAGTACCCAGACACATCAGACATAGGAGCAATTACTTCCCGTAAGATGCGTGAGAATGAGGATCCGGTTGATTATATCCAAGAGAAGTGGCGCATGGAAACTAGAGAACAATGGGACAAAACACCAGCCATATTCTATCATATACTAGTACAAGGGCTCCCAGAAGGAGTTCAGAAACAACTAAAGAAAGTAGTGGGAATGGAAGCAAAACCATGGCCAGAAATACAACTGACTATAGTACATCACTGCAGGACATGGCAAGGAAAAATGAAACAAAAGGAAGAAGACAGGAAAACAGAAGAGGCTAAACTAGTACAGAAAAAACTTACTAAATACACAATGGAAGGGGCACTAATAACTACGCCCACACCAATGGCCCAAAGCCCCACACAAGTAGTGGCTGCACAAGATCCCGCTCAAATAGCACCTCCACAGAGTATAACACAGCAAGTGCCGCCACTGCAATTACACGCACCAAACATGGGAGGAGGGTACCCAATGCAAGGAGGTGGGTATTATAATTATAACAGAGGGAGAGGAGGATTTATGAGAGGGAGAGGATACGGATATACTACCCAACAGCAGGTGGGAGGACTTAGAAATTCCTACCCCACAGGGCAACCAGTATACCAGGACAACACAGGGAGCTTCCCATGGCAAAGCAGGGAACCACCCGTGTGTTGGAGTTGTGGATTATTAGGACACATGTCACGTACGTGTAGGGTCAGGCCAGGAACACCAGCATGGAATGAACAGGCACAACCTAGGACCTCACAAGAACAGCAGGGCATACAACAACAGCAGACGTTACAACAAGGAAGTGACCCACAACAACAAATAACACAACAACAGCCACAAACATATTCACTGCCACAACAACAAATAACACAACAACAGCCACTGCCACAACAACAAGTAGCGCTAACACAACAACCCCAAACTCAACAAACGCAATTGGGTAGGGTGACGTCTTTGGACACAACCCTTACACAGGGAATGGCCAATCATTGTACCCCCAATAGGACAGCCCACAGACGGCCTTGGTGTGTCCCATCCTGTCAGTAACACCTAATAGTGCGGAGGAGCCACGCATAGAGGTAACGATAGGTGACAAAAAATTATCATTCCTTGTTGACACCGGGGCAACCCGGTCTTGCATAAGGGAAGGTAAATTTAAGATGTCAGGCGAATCCATGAACACCCAAGGATTTTCTGGGGCTAAAGGGTTGGTTCCCTTTACTGATAACGTTCCCTTATCTATTGGAGATTATGATCTGTCGGTTCCACTTTTATATTATAGTGCCTCACCAGTAAATATACTGGGGAGGGACATAATGAACAGGTTGAATATGACGATCTCCTTTACAGAGGATGGCATAATTTGCTCTACTCCAGGGATTAACATGCTCGCAGCACGACAGATTATGCAAGCATACTGTGGACAGACAGCGATTAGGGCGGAACCAGTAGATGGCGAGCTCTTCCAGTATGGAACAGATATGGCATTTGCATGGATGCCAGGGATAGAAGGGAAAATATGGAGGAGGCCAGCAGCCTATCTGTTCCGACCAGAAACACCTGTTAATGAACCAGAAGGAAAGGTGTTTGTAATGGACATTGAGAGCATTATTGCAACAGCTGATTATATTGCTGTGCACGCCCAAGATAAAGAAGGGAGAGCATGGAGGGCAGTGATAGCACTAGCAGAAGGATGTAGGCTGACCCAGGTGTCAGATGAGGAGCTGTTTTCAGAAGAAAAGGAGGAAGGTGAAATGGTGTTCATGATGAGTGTAGAAATATGGCTAAGAGTGGCTCACAAACAAGTAGCACAGAAAATTGCAATGGCACTTGAGGCACCCGCATGCACCCCAGTCCCCTTCTTTAAGGAGGATATGTCAAAGGTGCCCAAATCATTATGGACTATTAGCCCTTATGACGTGGGATGCATAAAAAGCATAGGGGGTGTAAGGATAAAATTGAAAAAAGGTGCCATACTACCAAGAGTGAAACAGTACCCACTGTCAAAAGAGGCAGATGAAAACATATATGAAACCATAACGGCCCTTATAAACAATGGCATATTGGTCCCCTCAGAGTCACCATGTAACACGGCTGTGTACCCAGTGCGCAAGGCTAAAGGGGGGTCTTGGCGCTTCATACAGGACCTCAGGCCCTTGAACAACATAGTAGAAGCAGAGTATCCAGTAACAGCAAACCCGGCCACAATATTGTGTGGCATTCCAGCAGAAGCATCACGATTTACAGTAATTGACCTTAAAAATGCTTTTTTCTCAATACCATTACACCCAGACTCACAAGATCTGACAAGCTTCACTTACCGAAATACAAAGTGGAAACATACCAGATTGCCACAGGGGTATTGTGAATCACCCTCAATTTTCAATAGAGTAATACAGATGGATTTGGGTAACGTTGAAGTGGAAAGCACAGTGTTACAGTATGTGGATGACATAATAATTTGCAGTACAAACGAAAGTAAATGCAGAGAGGACTCCTTAAAAATGTTGACGATATTGGCTGAAAAAGGGTACAAGGTAGACATGGAAAAGATACAATACTGTCAGGAACAGGTACTTTACATTGGCCAACTGATATCCCAACATGGAAGAAAGATTGCACCACAAAGAGCACAGGCCATTTCAAGCACTCCAATGCCACAGACTGTGAGAGAACTGCAGCAATTTCTGGGGCTGTGCAACTACTGTAGAGCATGGGTATTTGATTACAGTTCATACATAGGACCCCTGCTTGAGGGTTTGAGGGAAGCCAATAAAGGGGAGAAAAAGTTGGGGTGGACTATGGAAATGAGGGAGGCCTTTGACGAATTGAAAGACGCAATATCAACTGCTCCAGTACTGGCATCCCCAGACTATGAGCGACGATTTTTTATATTTTCACATTGCGACTCAGCAGTGATGAAAGCAGTATTGGCCCAAAAAACTAGCATGGGCTATAAACCAGTAGCATTTTACAGCGGTCACTTAGACCCTGTGATGTTAGGTCACTTCCCTTGCGAACAAGGTCTCGCTGCAGCTGCTTTTGCAGTGGAAAAAGCATCAGCAATAACCATGGGGTGTCCAACTACACTGTTTGTGGAACATGCACTATTTGCAATATTGAATAAACCCAAGTCCACACTAACAACACAGAGGGCATCAGGTTATGAGATCATTTTGTCTAGAGCTGAACTAGCAATTGTTAGATGTAGCACGGTTAACCCTGCAAGGTTCCTAGCGGAAGTAATTGAGGAGGGAGATTACGCCCATGACTGCACCCAAATAACTGAAATGTACTCATGTACTAGAAAAGTTGAAGAAAACGCACTCGAGGGAGGTGAGCTTTTGTTTATTGATGGGTCATCAACTATTGATCAAGGAGATGGGATACGGAGGACTGGGGCAGCAGTGGAAAAATGATGGAGGCGCCGGTGTGTGTGGCTATGAAATGTGTACAATTACCACAGCATTACTCTGCTCAAGCCGCGGAACTGGTTGCACTAATATTGGCATTGAAGGAAAGTTTTGACAAACGAGTAACCATATATTCCGACAGTGCATATGTTACATCCACTGTCCACCCAGGGCTATCAAAATGGAGAAGAAGAGGGTTTAGGAGAGCTGATGGCACTCCAGTGCAACATGCCCTCTTATTGGCTGAACTAATTGAAGTAATAAACGACCCCCAAGAACTAGCCCTAGTAAAATGCACCGCACACACCAATGGTGAAGACCACGTCTCAAAAGGGAATGCAGCAGCAGACGCACATGCGAAATATGCTGCATACTTTGGTGAGATATGGAACCCCACAGACTCACAGAGAGGGAGAGGGAGGGGAATGGCTAAGGAGATGTTGATAAGAGAAGGGTACACCCATCTCCCAGCCACACAGATTATGGAGCTACAAGCGGCTGCACCAATGGCCGAAAAAGAAATATGGGTAAAAAGAGGATGTACAATGTCACCAACCGACGCACTATGGCGCCAGGGTGGCACTGGAAAAGTTGTAATACCGTTGGCACTTTTAAACACCGCCCTGAGCCAATTACATCACCCAGCCCAGACAGGCAAGGAAATAATTGCAGCACGAATTAGAGAAGATTGGTTCTGTCCCAAGTTAAATTCTCATGTGTCGAATTTTATCAGCAATTGTCTCACATGTCAACAGTTTACGGCCGGTCATACCCTAAAAGTGATAAGAGGTACCATACCCCGGCCAGAAGGACCTTTTCGGCACCTTCACATTGACAATGTTGATATGATCAACATATGTCAAGGTAATAGGTATATGATTGTAGTAGTATGTCCATTCTCTAGGTGGATTGAAGCAGGGACCTGTTCACACCCAGATGCATTTAGAGCAGCCAAATTCCTAGTAAGGGAGGTCTTCCCCAGGTGGGGAGTGTGCGAGGTGTTAAGGTCAGACAATGGCCCGCATTTCGCAAACGAAATGTTCCAGCATATCACATCCTTGCTGAGCATAAAACACAAATTTGCATGTGCATACCACCCACAGGCTAACGGTATATGTGAACGCATGAATGGCCTATTGAAGGAGGCAATTGCAAAAATACAACAAACAACAAAGAAAAGCTGGTTGTATTGCCTTCCATTAGCCCTATTTGAATTGAGGAATAGGCCAGGGTCCGACCACCACCTCACCCCTCACGAGGTGGTTACTGGACGTCAAATGCGCCTTCCCCTAACGCCAACGTCAAGGGCATTCACTGACCACGAAAGTTCAGCGAGTGTGTTAGGTGATGAAATGTATCAATATGTGTCTTCTTTAATTACTAGTGTTGTGTTTGTGTCTCAACAGCTCGAGCGCACACGGGGCGGGTCTACCAGCAATCAAGAAGAAGGCGCCAGTACAGAATTGGAAAAGGAGAACTTGTGCAAGCTTGCCAAAGGTGACCACGTGCTACTTCGCAATTTCAATAGGAAGTGGAACGATAAGAGGTTCACTGGCCCCCATCTGGTAGAGGACGTATCAACAAGAGCAGTAAAACTAAAGGACAAGCGTGCCTGGAACCACCTACATGATGTAAAGATCTACAAACTGCAGACCCGCCCCAGCGCCAACGACAGGTCCATTGGAAGAACAGCAACAACATCCCCGACAGCGGAAAGAAGTTCTACCACAGACAACGACCCAATTGTTCCCTTACCGTGTCACTACCCAGCTACCCCGGAGACAATAACTGACGAAGAAAGGGGTGATCCCCATACTGCCCACCCCATGGTCACACGCTCAAAGAGTAAAAATACTTCCGCCATCTGAGCCCAAACCCCCCGCCCATTGACTCCCAAGTATAGTTATAACTGAACTGAAAGACATTGCCTGCACAAATACACATGTAAACACATGAATGTTCTCTTTTTTCTCTGGCACATACAGGAACTGCGTATTATTGTATTGTTAAGAAAAAAGCTAACTAACAAGTTCACTGCCCAGGCGTAGATGGTACTCCCAGACGATAACTACCCAGAAGAATTGTCACACCAATTTGTATACGAAATAAAAAGGCCAACATACCTAAAAAAGAGAAGGGTACGTGTCTACTACACAGCATTCCTCTTGGCCATAGAATATTCCATGCCCCACCTCCGCCAATACTTGCCGGTCCTAAGAGACAGATCACTTAGAGTAGCGTGGGAACAGCTCTTCGCCTGGGCACTGAATGACTATTTGATAGGGAGAGCTTAAAGGAAACAAACAACTAACATTTAATAACAAGCATTTTGAGAATTTTTAGGCGGGCAACTTTAACGTCGCAAGAATACGCTGCCAGGACTGCAGCAAGGTAAGAGCAAAATGCCGGTGAGATTAGCATATGTAATAAAAGTAATAGGGATTTTGATGATCACCGGGTTCTTGGCTGCCTCTGTATGGCAATACAGCTATGCTATTAATTTTATTGCTGCACCCTAACCTAATATACCCCCGTCCCCTGCTGCAACAGGTGTTACGTCAGGTGATAGTAGTAACATTGCACCCAAGCAAAATAGAGTTAAACGCAGCACATACTCAGACAATAAAGGTATTGATAATTATATACAAGATTCAGCACACGTCACAAACAACATATGGTACCAACACATGACCCGCATTGGTAAGCAGACAACTGAGGACAGCTGCTATGTTTGCTCATTAATACCATACGCCATGAGTGCTTCACGAACATTTGTTGCCACAGAAATAGATGAAAATACAGCACAGTGCATAATATACTTGGCACTGTTCCAAACAAAAGGAAGATTTCAAGGAACAGTAGTGCACATGACATGGAAAACACGAGACTCATACCCATATGAAAACAACTTCCTCAAGACCTATTTGAGTTACCACAAGAGCAGTTTACATGCTGAAGCATTCAGATACATAACAAGTGGCCCTGCAAAAGGAGAAACAAAGAAAGTAACACTGCAGTATCTACCATGTGATTGGTACGCCACTGAAGTTCCGGGTAAACAAGGATGCTGGGAGAGGCCGCTGGTGACGATAACAGGAAAGGTGTATCTGGACAACAGCTGGGAGATAGGTGTGATTGGCAGCAACATGGTAACTAAAGAAACTATCTCAACTATCGAGGCACACAATCACCGATGTTGGACGACGTGGATCAAGTATGTACCAATGCTCACGTGGGTAGAAACAGATGAAGACCCAATAACAATACTACCGCTGACTGCGCCCAAGGTCTGCTACCAGCATAAAGGAGAGGTGGACGTAGGATATAACACCAATTGTGCAAGTGTGATGGAGTTACCTGAGGGGGGAGCAGGAACAGCAGTAATAATGGACCATTATTGGGCCTGTGGAGAAAAGACGTACCATACACTGCCTCCCATGTGGAATGGTGTGTGCACAATGGTGCACGTCAATGTACCATCACTAGTGGTACCTAAGAAGCATGTCAATGTGGCGAACTTTCCCAAAATGGATGAAGGGGACAAAAGAAAAAAGAGATCTGCACCACTTCAGGAGGAGCAAGGGAACAGGACCAACAGCAATGATACTGTCCTAAATAGAAGAAAAAGACAAGGAGAGCCACTGACAGGAAATTACCTATGGGGAAGGTCGGAAACGGCACTAACCTCAATACCGCCAGAACACAGACTATTCAGCAGAGCAGCAATGTTCTTCTCCTCAATAATACACCCGGGACTGCAGGCTTACGCAAACGCAAAATGGCTCCAAATAACTAGATGGGAACTAATGATGACCATCAATTCTACAGTAAATGGGTTTAACGCAATAAAAGAGGAGCTGCGAGCTATAAGGATGGTAGCACTCCAGAACAGATATGTATTGGACCTTCTCACAGCAATGGAAGGAGGAGTTTGTGCAAAGATAGGACAATCATGCTGCACGTTCATACCTGCCAACGATGCTGACAATGGTACACTGACAGAAGCAGTTTCACAATTGGCCCAGATGCACTCCAAAATGATGGATGAAAGTAACGGTGTAAACAAGGATAAGAGCTGGTTTTCACTATTATGGTCATGGATGCCATCCTGGCTGTCAGATGGACTGAAAATAATAGTGGGTTGTACTATTTTGGCTGGAGCTACGCTGATCATAATTAGATTTTGGAAGGCCCGGAAGGCACGTACCACTGACGAGTTGCTCGAAATGGTGGGAATGCACCCCTTGATGCCAGCAGATGACGGCCAACATACAGGTGTGATAATACGTGAGAGGGAGAAGTTGCGCACCCAAATCATCACCAACCATCTAGACCCACCATCAGTGAAGATCGAGAACCCAAGAAACCCCAGGAGCTACATAGGGAAATGGGTATACTGTACTCCTGGAGGAACCTGTGAATATATGTATTGGTCATTTGAAGATCATGTAAACCATTATGGACATCTAGGAGGAATAACTAAGATATGGCGAGTAAGAGGAGATAACAAGTCGACCAGAGGGGGGACTGAAGTGGGAGAATGGAAGACCAGGCTCCCGTCCTTCACCTCTCGCGCTTGGCCTAAAGGTCACGACCCAGACACCCGCCACGAGAAGAGTTTGTCCATCTACCAGACGACCAGATACCCTGGTACAGGAACATACGGATGTGTCCATCTGCCTGCCCAGCAGCCCGCACTGGCCATGCCGACACCTGCGGCACGGACCAACTAGACTAAAATCTACACGTCGTTAGAGATGCCATGACGACCTAGACAACGGGAAGCACATCTGTACAAATATACACACTGGACATTCCCACACCGATCTACACGAAGAATATACTCAGTGCTATGACGTAGGCGACAGGCATATTCACGGACGTGCATCTTTATTATTTTTACATAGGCTTTCAGAATGCAGAAACGCAAGACGCACCATGAACTCATCTAAAGAGCTTGCTTACGCTTCTTCTAAACCTAAGTGCCATAATGAGAATTATAACGAAGACACGATACTGATCATAAGACAATATGAGACTATAACCTAAAGCACCTATGCACCAAACGGACCACTTATGCACCAGGCCCAAGTAGGCCTCAAACAAGAGCTCCCGTGGACATTAACAAAGCAAGAGTCAGGTTGCTGATCCTGCAGAATGAGCCCGGTGGAACAACCAGCCAAGGTCGCAATGGTGCAAACCCACATTACAAGAACAAAGCATGAAAGGCACGATGTTGCAACCTCGCACTCCGCGCACCAACGTTAAGGTGACACCTGCAAATTAAACCAGACACACAGTGGAAAAGCAATATTAATTGTGCAGAATTCTGCCGCAAACACGGTCCCTCCCCACGTGACCAAGCCGAACCTGACGAGATGCCAAACCCAGGAGAGAAGAGGCGTCTGGATCCCTCGCTACGAGACACAGGCAGATACACTTGAAAGGCTCAATGGACATCTGCGACAGTGGGAACGGTCAGCCTTCCAGCTATGAATAAATCCTCACATTGTCTGCACGTACCCATAGTGAAACATTGTTGCAAATTGCAGGTACACCGAGAGCTGGGAACAGCGGTGGTCCCAGGCTGGGAAGCTCACGGGCGCACCAATCAGAACATGGGGCTCTTATCACTGACGCCAGTAATATTATCCAATCCTCAGGAGTCTTCATGTAACAATTCTCATGTATCTAATTGTAGGGACAACCCAGATATATCACCTGACTACCCTTTGTCCACTAACATTGTTCTCTATATGTGTGCTATACTAACCCTACCACTCGAGCAACCAATTAAGAGTGGCGATAGGTTTTTTGTTAACTTTCTGAAGTGACGCAAGTAGCGCGTCATAATACAGTAAAAAGGGCCTGCGAGCCCCACGATTGTGTGTGTGTCAGGACGGACGCGTACGCTCCTTGACCCATCCCTGCCGTTTTGTCTAATAAACAGCAGAGTCACCTTGCTCCTTGTGTGTGTCTCATACTCTATCTCATCTGGGATATACACGGGAGGAGTTGGGGCCTCCCTGCCTGGAGGTCTGCGGACGGCCCGGCCGACCCCGGCAGAATTTCCCCCCGACAGAACCCTTTGAGCTTGCTTTGCTCAAGCATTTCCATCAAACTTTGCGCTCTAGGGGCCTGATTCATGGAACTACTCGCATGGAAAATAGGGTACTTGCGCTCCAAATTGCACGGAAATCCGTGTTCGTCGATTCATGGAATGTAATGCGCTGTACATTTCCTGGACATGAGTGGCGTTCGCGCAGGCTCGGCACGTCTCTGTGAGCCATCGATGGTCTTGCGAGAGACCCCACTCAGCGCGGAACACCAAAAATGGGGAAGAACATATGAAAAAGTGGTCCTTCCGAGGGATGGCCTGCAGGCAGCCCCTTGCACGCCCACAATTGCTTGCCACGAGACGCATTCATGGATTCGATCGCATAATTCTCAGCTGGGAAATGGCCATGCAAGTCCTTCATACTATCTGCCACCCAAAGGCAGGCGTAAGTACACTTGCGCATAGGAATCGCAGCACGGCGGTGAGTTTGATGTCAGATTTCAGGGTGCATGTAGCCAACCATGGTACGAATCCAATTTAGGGGTGCGCGTATGCAGTGTAGCGGGGTGCAGGCATGATTTACAGGGGTGTTTTTCAAATCTTCTGAGAGTTAATGGATCCTCTTTACAACTATGCTAGTGCAGACATAACGTGCCAGAAATTTCATCTACTGGCACGTTTCCACACTCGCATACTCCAAGAGCTGGAGGTAAGTCAGGCATGGCACCAGCAAAAATAGCCAGTATTACCATCATTGGGATTACTGGTGCCGGCAATCCTCCCATGGAGTCTATGGGACTCCATGGAATTGGGGGTGACTGCCCTTACTGGCACTCGGAACCTGCTGACCGAGTGCTGGTAACAGTAACAGTTTAGTGGTATCCCATCGGGTTTACCAGCGGGATACCAGTAACTTGACTGACTTGGAGCTGTCAGCGCACTACTGGTGTAATACAAATGTCTTAACCAGATCTGCCTTCAGTCACTCTATTTATAAGCACTATGTGCTCCACTGCTTCTCAAACTTGGGTCTGTACTCAATAGATCATAATAATAATATTATATGTGGGTCCTTCACTGAAGTCCTGTTAAAGACCAGCATGGATACAGCCAATAATTTTGGCTTGTGTATAAGAATTGGGCATTTACCAGGCACTGCTATTGGGCACCATTTTGCACCTGCTACCATCAATGGACAGTTAATACCACTATGGCAGTGCCTGGCAGGTCCCATGCCTACACAAAAGCCCAAACTGTTGGCATTGCTAATGCTTGTTTTTGAAAGATATATCTGTCATAATTGCATGCTTTTTATTTATTTCTGTATTTCCCCATATCCATCCTACAGCCAACTAACAAACATTGTAGTATAACCTATTTTGCATAATCGGCGAGGGGATTTTATTTGAATTTTATTGTTTAAAGCGTGAGCCTAGCTCGAGAGCAGTAACGCACTGTACAGTGTGTGGGTGGCCGGCATTTGGACTGGCATCTTTTAAGAGTAGGGCAGTCGGGTGTAGTTGAAAGAGGCATGTTTTGAGAGATTTACGAAATTGGAGAATTGTGGGGGGAATTTTTAGCCGACACCAGGCTCGAGTTCGACAGGGTGGGTGCATGACAAGAGAAGGATTGTTTGCGGGTCATCTATTTGCCAACGAGTTGTGATTCAAACCTGTTGGGATGGCCATTGCTCACAAATGATATAGCCATGATACTTAAGATGCACTTCAACCTGTAGCATGCATTACCTAAATTGTTAACATTATTTATACATACACATTGCAGCACTGGAGTTTGTCTAATGATGGCAGTGTGTTTGTATGTTCGTTCAGTGCACACATTTCTCACTTTTGTTAGCTAAGGAAACAGACCCACAATGGTGTAAAGTTATGTGGCCAGGATCACATACTTTTAAGAGGAGAAGCTGGGAATTCAGCACAGGTTTTTGGGTTCTAAAGGTTGTAGACTGAGGGCCTCATCACGAGTATGGCAGTAGCCCTTAAATGCAGCAGAAATGGTGTTACCGCTGCATCCGCCCAATCTCGCGTCTGGCAGCATTTTACCCCAGCTGCAAGCTGTGGTTAACTTCGCCAGAAAAATGCTGGTTTTCAGTGCAATTACCGTGCGGTAATACCGCCAGTGGTAATTGCACATAAAAGTCCCCATTCGGTCTAATGGACTCAACGGAGAATTGCGTTTACCACCCAACCCGTGATCCGGCGGTAATACAACCAGACGGGTGGGCAGTAACGCAAATACAGTTGGGCGGTATCCCAATCGGGATACCGCACAAGTTTCGTGATGAAACTCGTGTTTCATTTTAAACCAACGTGCAAAAATTCCTGTTTAATAAAAGCTAACTTGCAAACCCCCAAACCATGTGATCAATCCAAATAGCCGTAAGACATCTTCATAGAAACATGTTAGGATACATTTTTTGTAAATGTTAATATTCACTCTTAAAGGGTAAACGGGCACAATAGAGATTGTTTGTATACAAATGAGAACAAGGCAATCGACCAACGTATGTTGGACAACAAATCTGTTTTTCTACACTGAAATGCAAAAAAGGGAAACTGTTTATCTATTAAAATAACACTTTGAATTACCATCAGTAAACTATATGAGAAATGGACTTGGTAAAAAAACATAATACATACAGTGTTCTTTCAGTGATTCTTAAATGTGGTGGGCTAGGATAAAGCAACAACACATTGTAAACATGGAAGTGAATGGCAACATAACTCAGTGGGTTAAGGGCCTGCTGTTGGGTTCTGTGATCTTTAAGCCAACAATTGAAGGGTGGACATAGTGTTTCATCTTTCTGATATCATGCCAGGTAATCATTGCACCTTTCAATGCCATGCACAGATAATGCAAACGCTGAGCCTTTTAATAATGCACCCACATTCTACTACAGTAGTCCTGCAAAAGACTTACCACAAATCTTCACTTTACTAAGCCCATGGGGGAGACCGACAAGGACAGATCCCAGGCTACTGGGCAACAGGGGTATATATTGGCTATTAAGCGTGCATTAGTAATGAGACTACAACAGCGCATTGATACTATAATAATGGTAGAATTGGCGCTATACAAATGACAAGTACAATATTACCTGAATAGCTTGTAGGGAAGTGATATAACGTGGCTTGTATAATTGCAGAATAGTTGGCTACATGAAATGTAACTTCCAAGTAAGAACCGTTTGAAGCCTAGCAATGGTGATGAACTAATGGCCGCTTTATGACATCTAACTTGACTTCTTCCTTTACACAAGATGCGGGAAACTATGCATAACCAGAGCTACTGTGGTGTTCAGTGGCAGATATGAGACTTGCCAGTCCTGTGTTTTTAGCTCATGCCATTTTGCTGCCTTACACCATAGGGATGTTTCATATCCCAATACAAATGCAGTGCTACACGCAGCACTTTTACTGGGTGAAGCGGCCTGTAGGCCGGGGCCGATGGAGTTTATTTATATACAGTAGGAAACATTCTCTTTTGATCATAAAAGAACGTACAACAGATAAGTCAGATTTGACAGGAAGCAATGAGCTTCTTACAAAGGGGTGAGTTTGAGGGACATTCTGGACAGTTTGTGGAGGGGAGTAAATGGAACGGTCGCCGGGGACAATACATAAGTAGATGTACATAAAGGACAGCCAACCATAGACATTTTTAAGTACAGGTACGCGATACGGCCAGCTGTGCCCAGGACACGACCATGTGTGCGATGCTGAAATGGAGGCAGAGGAAGTGAGGGACGGAGGCAGGTTAGAGGCAAGGAAACAATGTAAGCTATCAGGCAGATGAGGGGTACGTTAAGAGGATAACTCTGAAGCGAGGAGTGTAAGAGGATTCAATTCAACACTACAGCTAAGTCAACGCCTAGTCTATAATACTGAATGAAAACCCTTATTGATATATCTTTATGTCCAGTTCATGCGTTCTGGATGACTACCCCTATATAACACCCCTCTCTTGGAATCCCCCTGACCCCACTGAGCCAAGAAGTAGTTCTGTTTTGCAAGTTTAAAAGGTTTATTTGATAATTTAAAATATATATATATCACACTTTATAATAAATTAATAATTGAATAGCACACTTAATCTGATATGATAAAGATCAACAACGGAGAATCTGGCACTAGCACACTTCTTATAATCACTAATGAGTTGACATGAAATGGATAAGGTAGCACACTGGTAAATAGGAACAAAAGTATAATGTGGTAGAGGATGCTTTATGTAAGCTCAGGTGGATGCAATATTCAATGAATGCAGTATAGAAAATACTCAATATGATTTCAACCAAACAATGTAATCACTTTTCTCTGGCAATCCCCTCCCCCCCTAGATGCAAGGCAAGGAAATGGAAGGAAAACACACAGTTCTCAGAAATGCAATCAATGTAAATCAGTTCACCCCAGCAAGCTTACACTACAGAAAACAGATAGGAGTTTTGAAAACACAGGCCCAAATTGCTTTGATATGTGCTGGCAATGAATTAAAAAAATATGCTAAAATGCTTTTAATTCCCTTTCAGAGGTTCAGGGTGAGTGGTATCTAGTTAATATTAGCTCAGGCTCACTCTTGCAATGATTCAGGAATGATTAGCAGGTTAAACGAATTTCTGGCAAATGGAAGGCAAGCAGCAGCAGTTTTTAAACATGAAGAAATTTGCAAATCGCGGCAAAATTCGCGGATGCGCCGAGCGCTATTACAGAGGAACCACAAGGACTATCTCTATCGTTTTGGGGTCCTAGGAAAGCCTAGGATCTCATCTTCCAAATGAAAGTTACTGCAAGTCTCTAGCACAAACGGTTGCGGAGATATGAGCGAGTAAATAAAGGTCGTTTTTCAGATTTGAAATTTTAAAGTTCAAAAAGACAAGTGCAGCTTGCAACTAGGAAATGACAAGTGACAGCTTTGCAAATGACAGGTGACAGTTAGGAGACAGTTCTACTTAGATTAAAATAGGATTGAATTATATTATTTTAACTAGGAGATTGGTTCTGCACAGTTTTCTAGGTACTCACACTATATTCTTGAGTGAAATGGGCCACGCCACGGATCTGGTCAGATTTTAGACTCGCCTCTGGTCTCTGCACTTCACAGTGATCTGGGTCAGCTCTCTCTGCTGGTCTGGGTCTCTCTTAGTTCTGGATAGATTGAAGTCTCTAGTTTGGCTCTCTGGAGGTTTGATGGAGGTAAGTATGGATTTTTCCGGCAGAGCTTCCAGCGGCAGATGGAATTTGAAGGTCCCTATCTGTCCTGTCTGTCTGCTTTTATGTGTTTAGAATGTGGGTGTGTTCTAGCATCACTGACCCTACCTCTCTCTCAGCTTCTAATTGGTCAAACTTCCATTTATCATTTGATTGGGGAAGCTAGGTTGGGTCAGAGTGATGTCATTTTACAGCCTGCAGAAAGTCCACTCCTCCTGTCAACTTACACACAAATCTAGATTTGAAACAAGTACATATTGTTTTAAAATCATATGCACCCATCATGCATTACAGGAGGTATCCCCTGTTCAAACTCTGCTCTTCCTGGGAGCTTGCATTCAGAAATGGCACATATTTCACTTTTTAACTGATTTTTCACTTTCTGACATTGACCCAACTTTACATACATGTGTGCAGGGAGTACGGACATTAACTGATGAAGTTTCAGACTTTTAACATGCATACATTTAGAGTAATATCCACTTTTCCGCTGACACCCCCCTGAACATGCCACCGGGTCGAAAAACCTCTTAAAATGTGGGCAGAAAAATCACAAGAGTTATGGTATCATTTATAAAATTTTCACATGTCCGCTCTATGAGTTATTCATCTTTTTAAAGTTATGTTCTGGCTCCAAAGGGGTGTGGTTTACCCTCAGAACAAGGTAGAAATACTGGTTTATCCAGTTCTGCCAAGCCAGCTTGCTCTCACAGGCAGTGCCCCTCCCCTTTCCTCAGGAGGAAGCCACTTTTTACGACCATTTACGACTCCTGCCAATAAAACCTTTGCCTGAGCCAGGACAGGGCTTTGTTCACTTTCCTGCAGAGCACAGGTAATTCAATTATCAGATAGATGGCATATCCTTAGTGTGAGCAGCAAAAGGGCAGCTAGGCCTGGGAACACAGCTGTGACTCAAGTTTCACTCCTGATGGGGTAGTTGCCAGGCAGAATTGGAATCTCTTTAAGCCAGTTTCAGATAAAATGTCACTTTTTGTTCCCCAGTTCCTGCATTCAAATAAAACTAAACATTTTTACATATGCAGCTAGAATGCTGACTCTAAGTTTAAAACTATGACATTTAAACAATTGCAACCTATGTGACACTCAAAAGTAGGTCACTCAGTCAATTTAAACATTTAGATTTTTTTTAGTGTCTTTCAGTCCAAATTTACTTAAACTGCTGAAATCCACAGCGCAGCCAGTCTTGTTATAAGCACTGTTTTGGGCTCTTCATTTCCCAGATTTTGTAAGCACACAAAACCTCATTCTGCCAAATGTCTGCTGGTGTTCAGTGAATATTTTGCACATGTTGCAATGTTTAAAATAGACACTTTGGCTTGCCTTCAGAGGAACACAGGGTGGTTTTAAAACGCCGGCTTTTGGATAGTGGTGAGTACTGGTACTGCACCCATTTTTGGGATTTAAGAATGAATTCCCCACAATTCTAGGTTGCATTTGGCAATCAGCATTGCCATTCCCAATGGTTTCAGACTACTGTGCGGGTAGTCCAATGGTGGTTTTAGGCAGTGTCCTTCCGTGCCCATAACATCGGCAAAAATGGGTGGCAGCCTATTCTTCCTGCATTTCCCTGTGCATTTTCTGGGAAGCTCTGGCCATCATGATGTTTTCCATGTCAGTACTGCACAGTTTTGAGGTATGGCTCGGATGCATGGGTAAATACATCCCACAAGCCCCCCTCTTGCGATGGCCATTCTGTTTCACTGATGGGACTCGCAAGATCTGGGATGTTTCCTCATCTTCTTCCAATAGATGGCACAGTTCAGCATCTTTTCCTCCATCCGGTCGGATCGATCGGTTCTCCTCGCCGGTCCTGATGGGAATATTGGGCGGTACCCCGAGCCCGTTGCGTCTCAGCTCCCGGTCTCCGGATCGTCCTCCTTGGCCCGTCTCAAGGTTTTCTTTCTCCTAGGACGACAAAGGAAGAGCGGCAATACCTATTCATAGACGTTTTTCCACCACTGTTGAGATGGTGGGGCAGCATATGCATTTCATCATGACGAAACATTACATTCTTATTTGGATAAAAAACAGTATAACTAAGAGACAGTTTCATGCAAATCACAATATTTTAGAGACTAGATGTGGTATGTTTTATGATTGGAACGGAATTAGTCTGAGACAGTACCCGCTAGGATTCCAGAGGATTCCTCCAGTTGTTGCAGAGTGTGCCTGGGATGGCAACATTTCAACTGGTTTATGTGGACCCACTTGTCTTCCCCCGCTGCCAAAGGACCTTTGGGGATGTGGATTTTGTAGGCCACAGGGGAGATTTTGTCGATGATCTCAAATGGTCCCTTCCATGTAGGCAAAAATTTGCGCTGCTTGGCCTGGTTCCTTTGGAAGTTGTATAGATAGACCCGGTCTCCCACCTGATATTCCTTCCTGGAAGTTTTCAGGTCATAGTGGGTCTTCATGCTATCAGCTGATCTTTCTAGATTCCGCTGAGCATAAGCAAAAGCATGTTGGAGGTGTTTCCTTAAATTCTCTACATACTCATGAGTAGTGGAGGCATTTATCAGTGTCTGCTCTTGGGTCCTGTAGAGCAAATGCTGAGGAAGCACCATCTTGCGCCCAGTCATCAACTCAAATGGTGACATTTTGGTTGCAGATGAAGGGGTAGATCTGATGGCCATTAGGACCAGAGGTAATCGGATATCCCAACTTGGCCCAGAATCTGCCACAAACTTCTTTAATATGCTCACAATTGTCCGGTTATATCTCTCTACTTCCCCAGAAGAAGCTGGTCTATAAGCAATATGCAGCTTTCTCTTGACCCCCAGTATCTCCCACATCTTTGTCATTACTTCACTGGTGAAGTGGCTACCTCTGTCTGACTCAATCCTTTGAGGTAGACCAAAACGGGAAAAGATGTGGTTAATCATCAAGGCAGCTGCAGTTTCTGCCTTGCAGTTTGGGGCTGGGAGACATTCCACCCACTTGGTAAACAAGCATGTCACAGTCTACATGTACTTATTCCCCCTAGCCGAGCGAATCACAGGGCCTACAAAGTCGATTTGTAAATCTGACCATGGCAGTGTCATTCCCCTCTTTTGGAGAGGCGTGCGATGCGTGAGGGATGATGGCTGAAATTGTGCACACACAAGACACCCCTTCAAGTATTGGTCGAGGTCCTGCCCCATGTGTGGCCAGTATGCAACCTCTCTTAAGATTTCCAATGTTGTGTGAAACCCCCTATGACCGGCGGTGGCCGCATCATGGGCGTGACTTAACATCAGGCTTCGGAATGAGGTAGGAACCACCCACTGATCGTGGCCAGCTTTGGATTTCCTTACCAGCAAACCGTCTTGAATCCGGAACATTTTTGGACATTTCATCAACACTCTTAGGTCCTCTTTCCCAATGTAATCGGTATCCGTCAGGGGAAAGTTCTCAGGGTCCTCAAGGTGCTGGTAAAATTTACCAATAATTGGATCCCCCTTCTGAGCGGTAATCAAATCAGCATCAGGGGTCTCCTTACTCCATTGTGCAATTGAAAGGTTGTTGTGAGCATTTGTCTGGGACCTAGTGATAGCAGTGACCTGGATTTCCCCCAACAGGGACTCAATCTCAATTAGATCCCCTTGGATGGCCCCGGTTTTGGCCAGCTGATCAGCTAAGTCATTTCCAGTTTTGTCTGGTCCCTCTACTTTGGAATGACCCTTGATCTTTTTCCAATAGATGGTCATCTCATTCGAGGTGACCAGATCATCAATGTTTTGGATCAACTTCCCATGTTTCAAGGGTTTGTTGTTAGCACACAACATGCCTCTGGTTTTCCAATTAACCAGGTGCTCCACAAACCCGTTCCGTACATAATCCGAATCTGTGATTATGACCAGTTCGCGGAGTTGATGCTGGACAGCAGTGAGGATGGCCTGATGCACAGCCATCAATTCTGCCACCTGACTACTTCGGGGACCGATTTTGTATCCAGCGGAGGGTTCTGGGGACTCATTCACCCATGCATTCCCTACGCCGGCCACTAGTTCTTTCTCCCCGTTGTTGTCAACATGGTAAGAGCATCCATCCACATAGACAGTGGGCATTCCCTCACACTTGTCCTCTTCAAAGACTTTGTGTGGGGAATTAAGGTATGCCTCCATGTTGTCCTTGATTTTCAGACTTTCGTCCTCGAGACAGTTTTCTCTGGCACAATCATGCAAGTCAGCCAGACCTTGCGCGAGGGGACTCTTCTTGTTTTGGCCATATCTGACCTCCACAGGAAAGCCTTGCATTGACAGAATCCAGGAAGTAATTCGGGAATTACTCACATTTCCGGCCCGGATTCTGTCACTTTGGAGATATTGCAGAGGCTGGTGTGGAGTCTCCACTATGATGTGTTCCCCCTGGATAAACGGGCGGTAATTCTTCAATGCCCACACCGTTGCCAGGAGTGCCTTCTCACAATCGTTGAATTTTTCCTCCACAGAGGATAAAGTTTTGCTCGCATAGGAGATTACTTTATTGACCTTGTCATGCTTTTGGTATAATACTGCCGTCAAGCACGTATCAGAGAACCCCGTCTCCAGGAAGAACTCCTTGTTTCTGACAGGGTAAGCTAGGCAAGGCGCTTGTGAGAGGCTTCTTTTGAGTTGTTTTACCGCCTCGGCTTGTTCTGGACCCCATTCCCACTTGACCCCCCCCCTTCAGGAGATGAATCAGGGGTCTGGTGATCTCTGCGTAGCCCTCAATGAACTTTCTGCTGTAATTAGTCAGTCCAAGGAGGCTCCTTAGTTCCCGCAGAGTTGTGGGGTCTTTCAGTTTCTGAAGTGCTTCCACTTTCTTTTCCTGAGGACAGAGACCCTGAGGAGTAATCTCATGCCCCAAGAAATTAACACGGGTTCTACACCACTGTGCTTTCTGAAAGGAAAGTTTTGCTCCGGCGGCCCTCAACTGTGTCAGAACATAACGGATCTCCGCTATGTGTTCCTCCACAGATGAACTTTTGATGAGGACATCATCTACATAAGCCAGGTTACCCCTCGCACCCAGGTCGGGCATGGCCTTATGTAGGAAAATGTTGAATTCATTGCCGGAGTTGAGTTATCCGAAGGGAGTCCGGGTCCATGTGTACGTCTGGCCCCCAAAGGTAAAAGCCAGTTTGTATTGGTCCTCCCTACTGACAGGCACGGTCCAGTACCCATTGGTCAGGTCTATTGCAGTGAATACCTGTGACCCCTGGATCTGGGCCAGCCCTTGGTCAATGTAGGGCAGTGGCCATCGGGAAGTATGGACCCGTTTGTTGAGCTCCCTGAGGTCGGCGCAGAGTCTCCACTGGCCGTTTGGCTTCAATATTCCCAGCACCGGATTATTGAAGGTGCTGTGGACTGGACGGATTATTCCCCGGGACTCAAGGTTCTTAATTATTTCAGTAAGGGACTCCATTGATGCGAGAGGCAAGCGATATTGCTTCACAAACACAGGAGTCATGCCAGGGTCCGTGGGGATTGTTGTTGTGTGGATTTCAGTGCGACCACAGTCATATGAGTCTACCGCAAAGAGATCTTGGAAATCCAAGAAAACTTGTTTCAACTTTTGCTTTTGTTCCAGAGTCACACAGGCATCAGCTAGGTTGACTCTCTCTTCCACCATCTGCCTGAAGCCTGGAAAGACTTCTGGTTTGGCTATTTCAGCGGCCTCCTCCAGCTGGGTGGAGAAGTCCCTGGTCAGAGTGCTGATTTGGACCGGAGGCTTCAGGTGGGAAAGGCAGCCCTCATGGACCTGGAAAATCACCTCATCCCTCCTGAAGTCACACGTCACATCTTCCTTACCATAAGGGCAGGAAGTGTACACCAGGAAGTTCCCCCCATGCCGGGTGAAAATCCTGTCTGGTGTTGTATTGTCCTCACTGTCACTGTCAACACAGTCCTTGGGGATTGGTCCTAACAGTTCATTTACAAGATCAATGGAGAAATGTCGGTCATCAACCGCCATTCCAATAATGGTGCCTGCGGCTAGAGTAATACTCTTTAAGTCGCTGTTATCCACCTCTATTGGAATGGTGTCATGTTCTATGTTGACTAATGGTGTTGGGTTTACCCCCAACCCTTGCTGTTGGAAAGAAGCATTTAGATGTATGTAAGCATCAGGGTTTTTCAACTCTTGTCCCCTTTTAACTTTCACTTCCAGGGAGAATTGTCGGGTCCTTTCTGGGATGGTGACTTCCTCTTTAACCTGAATTTCAACTGCATAAGGTAGCAATTGAGCTGACCTAAATGCTTTTTCTGGATCATCAAAGCCCATGGGATTATCCGCTAATCGGGACCAAGCTTTGAAGTTTATTAGGTCCAAACTAATGGCAAAGCGATTGAGAATGTCACTGCCTAAGTAAAAGGCGGCAGGGACGTCTCGCACGACCCAACAATTGTGGACTATGCTCTTGTTGCCAATGGAGATTTTGAGCATACACCTGCTTGGCAGGAGATGTTTGGAATTAGGTGCTTCCAGGTCCATTTCCCATTTGTCTATCAGTTTGAAGGTGGGAATGGCTGGATCTTTTGGGAGTTGGCGGAACATGGCTTCGCTGATGAAGCTCTTACCGTTGTTCACACACACTCGAGCGAGAACAGAGTCCTTCCCATCATTTAACTGAACAGGGATGAACAACTGCTCTCCAATTTGCTGAATATCAGCCAGGCTTTGAGCTGATTTCACATCTTTCTGGACTATAGGAGTGGGAGTTTCAGATTGTGGATTGGTATAGAATTTCAAAGTGTTTCCTTCCAGCGTGGAATACCACTTTAGACTGGAAGGAAGGTTGATTTTCAGAAATAGAGAGGACCCCCCATCACCAGTCTGTTGTCCTACTGCTATGACTGTCACGTCTGGAATTTGGTTGTTCTGGAAGTGAAATTCTACTTGGTCAGATTTTTGTTCAACCATGTGGCATGTGCCGTTTAAACTAACATGGTTGACACTCTGTTTCAATTTTATTGGTCGGCTAGTCTGGGTCCAGAGGACCTTGTTTACACAATCTATTAGGGGTGACAACCTTCTCAGGAGGTCATTCCCTAGTAAACAAGGGGTGCCCTCCGGGGTCACAACTATGACCGGGTGTTTCAGCTTGTGTCGCCCAATTTTAATGTCCAAGTCTGCAGTCCCCTCAACGGGAATTTCCTTCCCGTCAAAGTTCTGTAGTTGTCCCGGAAGAGAGGTGAGAGGAATTTGGTAATTCTCTCCCCTTCCTGCATTCAGTTCGTCAAAGGCCCTTCTGGACAGAAGGGTAGCTTGAGATCCAGTGTCCACCAGTGCCGAGATTGTACCCTGCCCCTGTACTTGTACCGGGGCATATTATCTTCCCTCCTTCTCCTCAAGGGGGCACAGGTAATGTACATTTTTGGACAACTGGTGGGCTAACTTTCTGGTTTTGGACATCGATAGCGAAGAGATTTGGGCAGAATTCTGTGGAGAGTCTTGGGAATCTGAAAGAAAAAGTTGGCAACTGGAGATCAGAGCCATTGTGGGTTCCCCTGGTTCCGGTTCTGGGCTGCCCCCCCCTTTTTGGAGGCAGTCCCCAGGATGGGTTTGAACCAGGGGATTTTCTTGCTGTTGGTTCTGGGATGAGATGGTGGGCGGCGGTAGCTCAGCCTCCACATCTCCCCAGTCTGGATTTGCATCCCTAGGGACCCATTTTTCTTTGGGGGGAGTTCCCCCCTCTCTGAAGGAGAAGATCCTTTTCCCAGGATCCTCTGAGGATCCCTCTCCCTCAAATTGGAAGATCTGTACCTCCTCCTCAAACTGAGTCTGTTTGGGTCTTTTGTTTCTCCTACCCCCCCTCTGCTCCTTAGGAGGCAGACTTTCAGGGGCAAGAGATTTCGTTTCCGGTTCCTGGGTTTCCAGGGGCTGTTTACAAGTGAGGAAGGAAGCTTCCTCCAAGGCTTTACACCCCCCTTCCCCTTGTGCCTCCTCCCTGGGAACCGGTGAGTTATCGGGGTGCTGCCCCCGTCATTGTTCTGGGGCACCAGGTCCAGAGTTGGGTGCGTTCTGCGCCGGCATGCCGGTCTGAGGGTTCTGCTGAGCCCTCAGTATGTGACCCAGATCCCGCGCCATGTTTTGAACCTGGCGCTCTAACTGGGAAACCCGCTCAGGCTGATACGGGGCCCTGTTTTCTCCCCTGGGCTGATCCCGGGAAGGGTAGCTATCCCTCCTCTGGTAATACCCCGGTTTGGGAAGATTTGGGTACCCCTCCACCCTTGGCCTCCCCTCTCCCGGATTCAGTGGTCTGGGCTCAGGGAATTGGGGAAAGAAGGATGGATGGTTTTGGGGCTGAAAGTTGGGTGGATACCTGGGGAAAAAGTTCTGCCCAGGATTTGGAGAGTTTCTGCCCTCCGGTGGGAAGTTAGGAGGGAAGTTCCCTGGGTTAGGTGCTTGGCTGGATCCCCCCCCTTGGGCTGGAGGAGTCCACACATAACCCAGGATGGGTCTGTTTCCCTTGTAACGGGGACTTACATAATCAGGAGAGCGAGGGACCCCATTTGTGGGGCTGCCTCCCTGGCTCCCTGTCTGTGACTGGCCCGAGGACCTTCTGGGCCTAGCATTATTAGGTGCAGGTAGGTTTTTAGGCCCCCCCATCTCCAAATCTAAAACGGGGGTGACCTTTACCTCTGCCACCTTGGCAGCAGCAGGGGTGGTGTTGGCTTTGGGGTTTTTCTGGGCATTACTTTTGCTATCTATCGGTTTCTGCACCTCATAGATCCGGGTAGCCTGTTCAATGACCCAATCTAAGGATCTTTTCTCGTGAAAATCCCTCACGAGCTGGGTCATGATGTATTTGGGCAAGGCATGGAAAAACGTATTTATGAACTCTCTACTATCTGTGCGCACCCTTCTTGTGGTCTGTGCAAAAGCACGCTTTAACTCCTGCACAAATTCTTGTGGGGCCTGATCCTCCCCACATTGCAAATTGTAGGCTGCCTTGCGAGCCTCTTGAGGATTTCTGTGAACAGAAAAATGTTTCAGGATGGCCGCCTTATATGTGGACCATCTTAAATGATTTTGATCCTCCAGCCCCGCAAAGAAACTGGAGTATTCCGGGGAGAATGTCCACTTTACATATTGAATACAGCTTTGGCTGTCCTTCAAATGGAAAGTCTCCATCATTTGTTCAAACAACTCTAAGTGCTCCCAAACAGAATACTTAGCGTTCTTATGGTAAGGCGTGATGACGCTCCTGATCGACTTAATCTGCTTTAAGGGGTCCTTAAGCAAGGCCCTTTTTGCCTTATTGGCCTTTTTGGTTCGGGTAACCCTTGTCCATTCTTCCTCGGACTCAGAGGCACTGCTCCCAGAGGTTCCCGTCTGTTCTTCCAGGTTTTCCCGGATTCTGCGAGCCTGGGAATGGCTGGCAGAATGTGGGGACCTGGTCTCCTGTGTCCTGCGCAGTTCAGAGGAGTCTTCAGATTCCTCCTTGCTGCCAGGATTTGATGGGTACCCCCTCCACTGACCTAACTGGGCAGAGGTTTTCAGGATGCCCTTAATGGGCCTACTCTCCTGGGGTTCCCCATTGAACTGTACTGTACTTGGGTGCCCATACCCGGATGCCCACCCCTCCATTCCTGAGTGGCACTGGCCTATGAGCCCCATACTCTTAGCTGGATAGTAATCTGCCATCCCTGCGGCCCTGTGCTCATGTGCGCCAGGGGACATGGGGGTGGTAGAGTCCAGGGACTGGGGGAGATGAAGGCCCCTGGTGTTAGGGCTCCTGCGGTTATGGTCAGGAGTCTCTCTTTCCCAGCGGACCTCATCTCTATCCGCCCCTGCTCCCTGTTGCAATGCAAGAGCCTGCATTTGTGCTTTCAGTTCCTCTGTTAAGGCCTTACTCGACTCTATCAGTCTCTCCTGCATCGCTACCTGTTGCTGGAGCCTCTCATTGTGCTGGCAGAGAGCCTCATTTTCCCTCTGTGCTTCCTGGTTGGTCCTGGAGAACTGGGCCAGTCTTTGCTGCAGGAGGGTTACCTCCTGAGCTGTGTCCCTATTGGCCTGCTCCTTTCTTGCTAGAGCATCCTCCACCCTCCTGGTGTGCTCTAGCAAGTTCTGGTGTTCTTTTTGGAGGTCACCCAGTCCCTGGTGGGCCAGGTGATTTTCTTCAATTTCCTTTTTTAAGTGGCAGACTTTCTGGCCTAAAGTGTCTCTTTCCTGACTGAGAGCCTGCATCTGTGCTGCCAGGTCGTCCCTCTGCCTTTGAAGGGCACCAGCTTTCCGGCGCTCTTCATCAAACTCTGCCTGGGTATCCAGGTCTTTCAGAATCAGTTTGTTGCTCTCTGCCTTCACTCTATCTAGGTGGCCTTGCAGGGTGACTACCTGCTCAGCACATACCCTGTTGAAGTCCAGTTGTTGCTCCAGCTTTTTCTGGCTTTGCAGTAGGGAGTCCAAACCTTCTTGGTGTTCCTTCTGCAAGGCCAGAAATCTGGTATCCTGTTCTGACTTTTCCTTTTGCAGCACATCCATATCCTCCTTTATTTTAGTGATATACTGCCTGGTCTCATTTTCTGACTCCTGGCTCCTGTGCAGCCTTTGCTCAGAAGAGTCCAGATCAGATTGGGCCTTCTCTAACGCCATCTGTTGTCTTTTTGCCAGATCATGGCCTTCAGCACATTTATTCTGTATGGCTCCCATATATAAATATAAATATGCCGCTATCCTAACAATCTTGTCGTGTTCATCTTTGGCCTTAGGAGCCATATATAGTTCACTCAGGGCCACATGTAATGGACCCTGATCTCTCCATAAGTCTGACCCTGTTTCAGTGACCTGTCGCGTGATGGCCTGCAACCAGGCATCCTGGCCCTGTTCGGTCCATTCACCTCTCACAAATAGCTTATGCAAGAGGTGCTCTCTGGCTATTTTCATGTCTACTAAGGTCGTCATTCTAGAGATTGGTCTCTGTCCTGACTTACAGAAGTTAGTATTTTATTTTTGCAGAACAGAACTTTTCTTGGAGTGTCCCTTTTGAGGAATGCTTCACAGCGTAATGCAGCGTGGTGATCCGACCGGATGTGTGTATCCCGTCAGTTAGCACACTGTATTAAGCTGCACAAGTGGTATTCTAACCCAAACGTCCGGCTCGAGCCCCCAATTTGTAAGAGGATTCAATTCAACACTACAGCTAAGTCAACGCCTAGTCTATAATACTGAATGAAAACCCTTATTGATATATCTTTATGTCCAGTTCATGCGTTCTGGATGACTACCCCTATATAACACCCCTCTCTTGGAATCCCCCTGACCCCACTGAGCCAAGAAGTAGTTCTGTTTTGCAAGTTTAAAAGGTTTATTTGATAATTTAAAATATATATATATCACACTTTATAATAAATTAATAATTGAATAGCACACTTAATCTGATATGATAAAGATCAACAACGGAGAATCTGGCACTAGCACACTTCTTATAATCACTAATGAGTTGACATGAAATGGATAAGGTAGCACACTGGTAAATAGGAACAAAAGTATAATGTGGTAGAGGATGCTTTATGTAAGCTCAGGTGGATGCAATATTCAATGAATGCAGTACAGAAAATACTCAATATGATTTCAACCAAACAATGTAATCACTTTTCTCTGGCAATCCCCTCCCCCCCTTGATGCAAGGCAAGGAAATGGAAGGAAAACACACAGTTCTCAGAAATGCAATCAATGTAAATCAGTTCACCCCAGCAAGCTTACACTACAGAAAACAGATAGGAGTTTTGAAAACACAGGCCCAAATTGCTTTGATATGTGCTGGCAATGAATTAAAAAAATATGCTAAAATGCTTTTAATTCCCTTTCAGAGGTTCAGGGTGAGTGGTATCTAGTTAATATTAGCTCAGGCTCACTCTTGCAATGATTCAGGAATGATTAGCAGGTTAAACGAATTTCTGGCAAATGGAAGGCAAGCAGCAGCAGTTTTTAAACATGAAGAAATTTGCAAATCGCGGCAAAATTCGCGGATGCGCCGAGCGCTATTACAGAGGAACCACAAGGACTATCTCTATCGTTTTGGGGTCCTAGGAAAGCCTAGGATCTCATCTTCCAAATGAAAGTTACTGCAAGTCCCTAGCACAAACGGTTGCGGAGATATGAGCGAGTAAATAAAGGTCGTTTTTCAGATTTGAAATTTTAAAGTTCAAAAAGACAAGTGCAGCTTGCAACTAGGAAATGACAAGTGACAGCTTTGCAAATGACAGGTGACAGTTAGGAGACAGTTCTACTTAGATTAAAATAGGATTGAATTATATTATTTTAACTAGGAGATTGGTTCTGCACAGTTTTCTAGGTACTCACACTATATTCTTGAGTGAAATGGGCCACGCCACGGATCTGGTCAGATTTTAGACTCGCCTCTGGTCTCTGCACTTCACAGTGATCTGGGTCAGCTCTCTCTGCTGGTCTGGGTCTCTCTTAGTTCTGGATAGATTGAAGTCTCTAGTTTGGCTCTCTGGAGGTTTGATGGAGGTAAGTATGGATTTTTCCGGCAGAGCTTCCAGCGGCAGATGGAATTTGAAGGTCCCTATCTGTCCTGTCTGTCTGCTTTTATGTGTTTAGAATGTGGGTGTGTTCTAGCATCACTGACCCTACCTCTCTCTCAGCTTCTAATTGGTCAAACTTCCATTTATCATTTGATTGGGGAAGCTAGGTTGGGTCAGAGTGATGTCATTTTACAGCCTGCAGAAAGTCCACTCCTCCTGTCAACTTACACACAAATCTAGATTTGAAACAAATACATATTTGCAGAGGTACATATTGTTTTAAAATCATATGCACCCATCATGCATTACAGGAGGTATCCCCTGTTCAAACTCTGCTCTTCCTGGGAGCTTGCATTCAGAAATGGCACATATTTCACTTTTTAACTGATTTTTCACTTTCTGACATTGACCCAACTTTACATACATGTGTGCAGGGAGTACGGACATTAACTGATGAAGTTTCAGACTTTTAACATGCATACATTTAGAGTAATATCCACTTTTCCGCTGACACCCCCCTGAACATGCCACCGGGTCGAAAAACCTCTTAAAATGTGGGCAGAAAAATCACAAGAGTTATGGTATCATTTATAAAATTTTCACATGTCCGCTCTATGAGTTATTCATCTTTTTAAAGTTATGTTCTGGCTCCAAAGGGGTGTGGTTTACCCTCAGCACAAGGTAGAAATACTGGTTTATCCAGTTCTGCCAAGCCAGCTTGCTCTCACAGGCAGTGCCCCTCCCCTTTCCTCAGGAGGAAGCCACTTTTTACGACCATTTACGACTCCTGCCAATAAAACCTTTGCCTGAGCCAGGACAGGGCTTTGTTCACTTTCCTGCAGAGCACAGGTAATTCAATTATCAGATAGATGGCATATCCTTAGTGTGAGCAGCAAAAGGGCAGCTAGGCCTGGGAACACAGCTGTGACTCAAGTTTCACTCCTGATGGGGTAGTTGCCAGGCAGAATTGGAATCTCTTTAAGCCAGTTTCAGATAAAATGTCACTTTTTGTTCCCCAGTTCCTGCATTCAAATAAAACTAAACATTTTTACATATGCAGCTAGAATGCTGACTCTAAGTTTAAAACTATGACATTTAAACAATTGCAACCTATGTGACACTCAAAAGTAGGTCACTCAGTCAATTTAAACATTTAGATTTTTTTTAGTGTCTTTCAGTCCAAATTTACTTAAACTGCTGAAATCCACAGCGCAGCCAGTCTTGTTATAAGCACTGTTTTGGGCTCTTCATTTCCCAGATTTTGTAAGCACACAAAACCTCATTCTGCCAAATGTCTGCTGGTGTTCAGTGAATATTTTGCACATGTTGCAATGTTTAAAATAGACACTTTGGCTTGCCTTCAGAGGAACACAGGGTGGTTTTAAAACGCCGGCTTTTGGATAGTGGTGAGTACTGGTACTGCACCCATTTTTGGGATTTAAGAATGAATTCCCCACAATTCTAGGTTGCATTTGGCAATCAGCATTGCCATTCCCAATGGTTTCAGACTACTGTGCGGGTAGTCCAATGGTGGTTTTAGGCAGTGTCCTTCCGTGCCCATAACATTGGCAAAAATGGGTGGCAGCCTATTCTTCCTGCATTTCCCTGTGCATTTTCTGGGAAGCTCTGGCCATCATGATGTTTTCCATGTCAGTACTGCACAGTTTTGAGGTATGGCTCGGATGCATGGGTAAATACATCCCACAGGAGGTAGTCTTTTAGTTTGGCTTTGAACAAATCTGTGTGGACTGTTTCTCGGATGTCCAGTGGAAGAGAATTCCATGCAAGTGATGCAAGAAGATAGAAAGAACGGAAGCGAGAGGAAGCCGAGGGAGGGAAAGGAGCCACAAGAGTAGTCAAGCAGGCAGAGCAGAGATTACGAGAAGACTTGTAGAGTTGGATAGATTTGTGAACCAGGAGAAGAAATGTAAATCGTGCCTGGTTTTGCATCATCAGCTTCCAGTCTTGTGAGGTGAGGGTACGAGGAAGTAGGTGTGAAGTGAGGGCGTTCAAAGACAGTCCTGGTAGCGAAGTTAATGATCTTGTCGAGGACAGAAAGCCTAGTTGGGGAAACCGAAGAGGATCCTGGCATAATAGTCCAGTTTAGAGAAGACAAGCGTGGTTAAGAGATGATTGACAGTGTTGAAAGAAAGGAGGTGTCTGATTTTCCTAATATTTAGTCGGTCGAGACAAGCTGCTGTTAGTTTTGGAGATGAAAGTAGAGCAGGCGTGTGAAGGGTCCTAGATGACACCAAGGTGTCTAGTTGAAGACAAGTAGATTTTTCAAAGGAACACACTAATTTAGACAGGCTAAATACAGATTCTACTGAGGAAAGGTGAATGAATTATGTGGGCAATTTGCTACTTTCAATGGGATTTTTCAATAGGATGCAAGATTCAAGAGGATATGCAATTTAGGGACTGGGTTATGTGCTATTTACAAGGTAAGCTTGAGGTTGTAATTCTGGAAAGCCAGTGATGTCACTGGGACAGCTGGGCCAAGGGATCTGGCCACTGAGACAGCTGGGCCAAGGGATCTGGTCACTGGGCTCTCCTAGATAGGGTCAGCTGCCTTCTCCTTTCTCCCTGGATTATTGTTTGTGCCTGGATCTGGATGAATGGATGGATCTGCCTGGATGGATGTATCTGGTTTCCTGGATTTTTATTTTTCAGTGAGTTCCTTGTGTTTCCCTGTCTCCCCTTTATATAGTCAAAATGGCATCATCGGATTTACAACCTGGGGGCAGTACCTGGAATTAGTCCTCTCTGGGGATCGAACAGTCTCCCAGTCCTCCCTCCTCCCCCTGGGCCAATTGGTTCAGCGGAAATGACACCATTTATGTGTTTGCATTTATGACCTTTCTTTGTCTCACAAAGCTACTTTTTAACAAAAAATGTGTTATGGAGCAAAACTTCAAATTTTATACTAGCCACCTCCCATAAGAATCAAATATGCAGATTCCATAGGCCACAGGGAATTGGACTGTCCAATCGCTGACTCTGTGCGATGTCGCATCGCCCTCTGGCACAATTTCACCCTTTTTATGGACAGCATACTATTAAAAATTCTGACAATAACTACTCATATTCCTAATAATATTTTACATGTTTTCACCGAGTTTCATAACTGTTCCATTTCTAATTCATCACGAAAAGCATCTTTCATGGCCATTTCAGTTCACCAAGTGCTAGAAACATGTACCTGGTCTCTTTTCGTTCTCCTAAAAATCACATGGTGAACAGGCATCATCCAAATTTACTACATATTCAGAGTGCTGGGAAAAATGCCTTGAAATATACCAGTCCTTTAATGTCAATGTAGAGGATTGGTCACATGGGAGGGCAGTGCTGCAAACCCCCACAGCCAAATTGTCCCTTCCTGGCTCAGCTTGCAACAAAGGACATCCTGGGAATGGGTGCTGGAGGAAATCGCACCTCTCCATCAAACACCGGCCTCTCTTGTATCCTTTGTCTTTTCTTCCAGAAATGCCTGCTAGTTTGGAAGAACTGGTAATTATCATGCCCTCAGCCCCTCATATGTCCTTGCAGAATTAGTTCATATAGGTGCAAAGTGGGAGGCAGGACTTCGAGCCACTGGTTTGACTAGTAGTCCTAAACCTTTGCCAAGTTGTTAATTATCTAATAGAAGATGGAAAAAAACAAGCTTTAGTATTTTTCAATGGCATTATTCCCAATTTACAACAGCAGAACCATTATTACAGCTTACAATTATTTTTATAGGGATCTTCTCATTTTTACAATCGCACCAAGTAAATTACTCACCAGAACAAGGCCAACAACTTGACTAACATCTTTGTTTCATTTTTACAATAACCTCAAGAAAATGACGCCCTATTAGATGGATATACCTATGTATCTATATACTTCCCTCTGCTTTTTCTATTGCTTTCTTTTCGTTCGGATGTTTCCTGATTGGTTTTTCCTTCGGCTCATGAATCAGTTGCAAGTGTGTTTGGGTTGAGTACTTTTTAACTGATTGATGTGGACAAATTTCTCTTCTGACCGCATCTCCTTTGGGGATGCGGTTCTTATAGGTGACAGGTGAAATTTTGTCTACAATTTCAAAGGGACCACGCGAGGAGGGGAGGAATTTCCTCTCCTTGGTTTGGTTCCTTTGAGAATCGTACAAGTACACCCTGTCTCCTACTTGATATTGTTGTTTTTTTCTTTAAGTCGTAGTGGATTTTCATCCCCTCTGCCGATTTCTCCAGATTCCGCTGATTGTAAGCAAAAGCATGCTGAAGGTGTTAGCTCAGATTCCCAATATATTCGAGTTGTTGAGGCATTAATCAGGGTTTGCTCTTTTGTTCTATAGAGCAGATCCTGGGGAAGCACCATTTTTCATCCAGTCATTAGCTCAAATTGCGACATTTTGGTCGCAGAGGATGGTGTAGATCTGATGGCCATCAGGACAAGGATGTCCCAACTAGGCGCAGAGTCCGCCACAAACTTCTTAAGAATGCTCACAATGGTTTTAATGTACCTATCAACTTCCCCACTAGAGGCTTGGTAGTATGCAATATGGAGTTTCCTTTTCACCCCAAGTATCTCCCACATCTTTGTGATCACTTCGCTGGTGAAGTGACTTCTTTGCTCTGACTCAATCCTTTGGGGAAGGCCGAGACACAGTTGATCATCAGGGCAGCTGCTGTTTCTGCCTTGCAATTTGGGGCCGGGAAACATTCCACCCATTTGGAAAACAAGCACGTTACTGTTAACATTTACTTGCTTCACCTAGACCAAGGCAGTGCCATCCCCCTTTTCTGGAGGGGAGCTTGGTGTGTGTGAACTTGGCTGAAATTGTGCACACACACAATTCCCCCCCCCCCCTTCAAATATTGGTCAAGGTCCTGCCCCATGTATGGCCAATCTGCAACCTCCCGCAAGATTTCTTAGTATGACACCGCCCTTGACCGACTGTGGCCATGTCATGGGCGTGACTTAGCATCAGGCTTTGGAATGAGGTAGGTACCACCCACTGGTCACATCCAGAGATGGATCTCCTTACCAACAAACCGTCTTGGATTCGGAACATTTTGGGGAAACTTCAACACCTGGAGAGCCTCTTACCCAATGTAATTGGGTTCTGTCAGGAAAGTTCACAGGGTCCTCAATGTGTTGGTGAAATTTCCCAATAAATCGGGCCCCCTTTTTGTTCCATGATCAAATCAGCATCTGGGGTCTCTGGTGATGGCAGAAACCTGGATTCCCCCCCCCCCCCCTGCACCTTCCTCCCCCAGATGGCTCCGGTTTTGGCCAACTGATCAGTCAGATCATCTTGCGTTTTGTCTGGTCCCTCTATTTTGGAATGACTCATGATCTTTTTTCCAATAGATGGCCATCCCATTAGAGGTGACCAGATCATCAATGTTCTGTATTAGATTGCCATGCTTGAGTGGTTTATTGTTTGCACACAGCATGCCTCTGGTTTTCCAATTAATCAGGTGCTCCATGAACCCGTTCCCGACATAATCTGAATCGGTGAATATGACCAGTTCATGGAGTCGGTGTTGCATGGCAGTGAGGATGGGCTGGTGAACTGCCATCAACTCCACCACCTGACTACTGCAGGGACTGATCTTGTACCCAGCTGAGGGCTCCGGGGCATCATTAACCCAGGCATTCCCAACACTGGCCACACGTTCCTTTTCCCTGTTGCCAACATGGTAGGAGCACCCGTCCACATAAGTTGTGGGCTTACCCTTGCACGTATCTTCTTCATAGGCTTTGTGCAGGGAATTCAGGTACGCCTCAATGTTGTCTTGGGTTTTGAGACTTTAGTCCTCGAGACAGTTTTCTCGGGCTGAATCGTGCAGGTCAGCCAGACCTTGTGCAAGGGGACTCTTCTTGTTTTGGCCATATCTGATCTCAACAGGAAAGCCTTGCATGGACAGACTCCAGGAAGTAATTCTGGAATTACTCACATTCCCTGCCTGGAGTCTGTCACATTGGAGGTATTGCAAAGGCTGGCGAGGAGTCTTGACGATGATGTGCTCCCTGTGGATGAAGGGGCAGTAATTTTTGAATGCCCACACCGTTGCCAGGAGTGCCTTCTCACAATCGTGTAATTTTTCCTCCACAGAGGATAAAGTCTTACTTGCATAGGAGATGACTTCATTGACCTTATCATGCTTTTGGCATAATACTGCTGTTAAGAACCTATTCGAGAACCCCGTCTCCAAGAACTCCTTGTTTTTTACAGGGTAAGCTAGATGAGGTGCTTGTGAGGGGCTTCTTTTCAGTTGGTTCACTGCCTTGGATTGTTCGGGACCCCGCTTGACCCCCCCCTTAACAAATGGATCAGGGGTCTCGTGACCTCTGCATAATCCTCAATGAACATCCTACTGTAATTAGTCAGTCCAAGAAAGCTCCTTAGTTCATGCAGAGTTGTGGGGTCTCAGTTTTAGTAGTGCTTCCACTTTCTTCACCTGGGAACAGAGACCCTCAGGGGTGATTTCATGTCCCAATAAGTTTACAAGAGTCCTGCACCACTGTGCCTTCTGAAAGGACAGTTTTGCTCCGGCAACCTTCATTGGGCCAGAACATAGCGGATTTCCGCGATGTGGTGTTCCACAGTTTATTTATTTATTTTTTTAATTTTTTTTTTAAAATAGAACATCATCCACATTGGCCAGGTTACCCCTTTCAACCAAGTCAGGCATGGCCTCACGTAAAAAGATGTTAAATTCATTGCAGGAGTTTATATATCCAAATGGAGTTCGGGTCCATGTGTACCACTGCCCCTCCGAAGGTGAAGGCCAGCTTGTACTGGTCTTCCCTACTTACGGGTACTGTCCAGTATCCATTGGTCAGGTCAATGGCGGTGTACACCTTTTTTGACCCCTGGATCTGGGCCAGTCCCTGGTCAATGTAGGGAAGAGTCCATCAGGACACGTGGACCGGTTTGTTCAGCTCCCTAAGGTCGGTGCATAATCTCCATTGGTCATTTGGTTTTAGAATTCCCCACTACCAGATTATTAAAGGTACTGTGGACTGGACGAATTATCCCATGGGACTCTAGGTTCTTTATGATTTCTGTAAGGGACTCCAAAGATGCAAGAGGCAAGCGATATTGCTTCATGAATACGAGTCATCCCAGGGTCCGTGGGAATGGTAGAATGTAACTCGGTGCAACCAGTCGTATGAGTCCACAGCAAAGATAGCTTGAAAATCTAAAAACACCTGCTTCAACTTTTACCTTTGTTCCTCAGTCTCAAAGGCAACAGCTAAGTTGACCCATTCTTCAACCATCTGTCTGAAGACTGGGAAGACCTCGTGTTTTGCGATCTCGGTGGTCTCCTCCAGCTGCATGGAGAGATCTCTGGTGAGGGTGTTGACCTGGAAAGGGGGTTTCAGGTAGGAGAGGCAGTCATTGTGGACCCGTAAGATCACCACCTCATCCTTCCTGATGTCACAGGTCACCTCTTCTCTCCCTCCCCCCCCGACCCCCCCCAATAAGGGCAGGAAGAGTACACCAAGAAATTCCCCCCTTGCCGGGTGAAGAACTTTTCCCTTGGTATGTCATTGTCTACAGTCATTGGGGATTGGTCCTATTTCATTTCCTCAACTGCCATTCCAATAGTGGTGTCTGCGCCCAGAATGATACTCCTAGGGTCGCTGGTATCCACCAATATTGGAATGTTGTTGCATTCTAAGTCAACTAATGGTGTCGGGTTCAACCCCAACTCCTGCTGTTGGAGAAGGTGATGTAGGAGTATATAAGCGTCTGGGTTTTGGAGTTTCTGTCCTCTCTTAATTTTTAGGCAAAGCTGGAATTGTCGGGTCTGTACTGGGATGGGGACCTCCTCTCCAACTTGAATTTCAACTGCATATGGTAGCAATTGAGCTGCCCAAAATGCCTTTTCAGAATCATCAAAGCCCATTGGGTTACCCCGCCAGTCGGGACCAGGCTTTGTAATTTTTGAGTGCCAAATTAATTATTGCCCCATTGAGAATATCAAGTAGAACGCAGAGGGGACATCTCGTACGACCCAACGATTATGCCCTATGCTTTAAGCACCTATGGACATTTTTAGCATGCAGCTCCTAGGCAGGAGATGTTTGGAATTGGGAGTTTCCAGGCCCATTTCCCACTTATCAACCAATTTAAAGGTGGGAAGGGTTGGATCTTTTGGGAGTTTCCTGAACAACGATCCACTGATGAAGCTTTTTCTATTATTCAGGCACACTCTGACAAGAACAGGCTCCCTCTCCTCATTTAACAGGAACAGCTGTTCACCCTTTTTCTATCAGCCAGGATTTGAGCTGGGTTTTTCATCCATTTTTATCATGCAACCTGTGTTTTCAAGTTGTGGATCAGTGTACAATTTCAGGGTATTTCTTTCCAGTGTGGAATGCCACTTGGAACTGGAAGGAAGGTTGATTTTCAGGAATGGAGAGGAGTTCCCATCACAAGTTTGTTGTCCTACAGCAATTACAGTAATTTCAGGTACTTGATTGTTCTGAAAATTGAACTCAACTCGGTCAGATCGCTGTTCAACCATGTGGAATGTGCCATTTAGAATAACATAGTTGGTGCTCTGTTTTAATTTTATTAGCCGGTTAGCCTGCTTCCAAAGGAAGAACAGGGGAGACAACCTCCAAAGGAAGTAATTCCCCAGTAGACAGAGGGTCCCCTCTGGAGTCAAGACTATAACCGGGCGTTTCACTTTGTGTTGCCAAATTTTAATCTCGGGATCCGCAGTCCCCTCAACAGGCATTTCATTCCCATCGAAGTTCTGGAGTTGTCCCGGAAGGGGGGTGAGGGGAATTTGGTGGCTCTCCTCCCCCCCCACATCCCCCCCTTACTGAATGAAACTGCTCAAAGGTCGTTTTGGACAGAAGAGTGGTTTGGGATCCAGTGTGCACCAGTGCTAAAAATGCACATTGCCCTTGCTCCCAGACGGGGGCATAAAACCTACCCTTTCTCTTCCAAGGGGCAAAGGAAATGGGCATTTTGGGGCAGCTGGGCCGTTGGTTTCCTTATTTTGGACTCAGACACTGTGGGATGTTGGGCGGTTTTCTGTCAGAGTTCAGGAATCTAAATAACATTTGGAATCCTGAAATAGGTGGGGTTTTGGAATCCCCTTGATTCTGTGCTGCTCCCTCTTCCTGGAGACAGTCACTCGAATCGGTTTGTGGGGAGGATCCCTCAGTTATTGCTAAATTCTCAGGACGACATTTCTGGGGTTCAGGGATGGCCGATTCTGAGTCAGTCCCCATAACTACCTTATCAGAGTTATGGTCTTTTGGGACCCATTTTTCTTTAGGAGGAATTCCCCCACCCCGCCCCCATCCTTGAAGACTTTCTTCCCAGAATCCTCCAAGGATTCTTCCCCTTCAAACTGGAGGATACTGACTCCCTCCACAAAATGGGTCTTCTTTGTTTCTCCTACCAACCCTCTGTTCCCTGGGTTGCAGGTTTTCAGGGTTCGGAGATTGAAATTCCAGTTTTGGGTGTCTACAGGCTTTTCACGATTGAGGAAGGAAGCTTCCTCAAGCGCTTTGCATCCCCCTTCCTCCCGTGCTTCCTCCTTGGGAACTGGTTGGTTGTCGGGGTTCTCTCCCCGTCATTGTTCCGGGGTGCCAGACCCTGGATTTGAGCAAGTTCTGAGCAGACATGTTCATCTGAGGGTTCTATTGAGCCCTCAACATGCAACTCAGGTTAGGTTCTGGACCTGGCACTCCAGTTGTGACACACTCTCTGGCTGATACAGGGGTCTTATCGAGAAGGGTAACTCCCTGGTAGCTGTTCACACTTGGCCCCCCCTCTCCCTGATTTGGTGGACTAGACTCCTGAAAGCACTGAGATTAAGGAGGGTTATTTTGGATGTCGGGGTTATGAAGATACCCAGGGAAAAAACTTAAACTGGAGGGCGGGAGATTACTACCATCCTGAGGGAATTTTGGAGGGAAGTTTCCTGGGGCCATACTCACCTGGTTGGATTCCCCCCCCCCCTTGGGCTGGGGGAGTCCACACGTAGCCCAAGATGGGTCTGTTGCCCTTGTACCTAGGGCTGATGTAATTGGCAGTGTTGGGGGGCACATTTGTGGCGTACCCTACTGCCACCTGCTTGTGACTGGTCAGAGGGTCTTCTCTGCCTCTGATTTGGTTGGTTTGGGAAGCAGTATTTTTAGGCCCCCCTTTTATAGGTCCAAAATGGGGGTAACCTTCACCTCAGCCACCTTGGCGGCAGCAGGGGTGTTGGTCTGTTTAGGGTTTTTAGAAGGATTCTTATTTTCTTGTTTTCTCTGGGCTTTTGGACCTCATAGATCCGGGTATCTTGCTCTATTACCCAGTCCAGAGTTCTTTCATCATGGATATCCATTAACAACTGTGACATGATGTATTTCGGAATGCATGAAAATAGGTATTTATAAATTCCCTGCTATTCATGCGCACCTGGCTAGTAGTTTGTGCAAATGGCCGCTTTAATTCCTGAACAAATGTAATTGGGCCTGATCCTCTCCACACAGCAGATTGTAGGCCACCTTGCGGGTCTCCTGGGGGGTTCTTGTGCATGAAGTGGATCAAGATGGCCACCTTTTTATAGGTGGACCACCTTGAATGGTTCTGATCCTCCAGCCCAGCAAAGAAGCTGGAGTATTTGGGGAGAACGTCCATTTGGCAAATTCTATTGAATTCCTATAATTTTCAATTTGTTTTTATGGTACAAGTCATGAAACTCCTAAAAGCTTTTATCTGCCTAATGGTGTCTTTTCACCCAAGTTTTTTCTTTTGTTTGGCAGCCTTCTTTTTCCGCTGCACGTCCTTTCGCCCTCAGACTCAGAGCTGCTGCTATTTGAGGTCCCATCCCTTTCCTCTAGGTGCTCCCTGATTCTTTGAGCTTGGGAGTCTCTCCCAGAATGATGGGGGCCTAGTCTCTTCTCCCTTGTTGTACTTTGGGTTCTCTGCGTCACTTACCTTGGACTCCCTCTTACGCACAGGGGAGTAGTCATCCAACTCCTCCTGCTTCCGTTGTTGTTGAACTCCCCTCCCCCCACCTCCCTGATTGGGTGGAGGTTTTCAGAATACTCTTTTGGGGCCTCAACTCTGACTCCTTTTTCTCTGCAAAGCAAACCAAGTCATTCCTTTTGTAACTGATGTTTTTTCAAGTCTAGCTCCCTGATTTTCTCGTCATAGGAGCCTTCCTGATCAGATCTAGCAGCCGTAATATTTTTGAACCTGAACAGGAATGCCTGTCCATTAATCTCTGGATGCTGACCTGCCGGATCAATCATGCTAGGCCTAATTGAGTCTGGCTGCCTCATGATTTCTGGTTCCGGTGAACCTGTGGACATGAAGTGAGCAGTGCCTTGTACATACAGCATTGTAAGTTGACTTGAGGCCCTTGGTACAGAGGGCATCACAATGTGATCAGGGGTTGCCCCGCCACTCTGTTTGGGATTCCACAAGTCTTGAATTAATATAGCACTCTTTTTTTCTAACCTCCCAAGTTTCTCCTTCGCAGCCCCTACCTCTTGACAGCAGGCAAAGGCCTGAATCTTATGCTCTGCTATCAGGGCTTGACTCGCCTCTATTACCTTCCCTTGGGCTGCTACCTGGCTCTGGAGTCCCCTGTTCTCATCTGAGGGCCTCGTTTTCATTTTGTGCATCTTGTATTCTCTGTGAACACTCAGAATGAGGAGATGTATCTCCTGAAACAAAAATGGTCTGAGCAGCTTTGGCCTCTACTGCCTGCTCTAGATCAAATTCCATTTGCCTCTTATGCCTCATTAATTTTTCATACTCTGATTTAAGGTCAGTCAGTTCCTGAAGATCTGACTCCCTTCTCTCCCGGTCTGTCTTTAATGTGCACACTTCCTGTTCTAGGGCATCTTTTTCCTGATACGGGGTACCAATTTGGTCAGTCACGTTATCCCTCTGTTTTAGAATGCCTAACTTCTGATTTTGCTGGTCAAATTATGTTTGGGAATGGACTTCTCTAATTAACTTATTATTCTCCTCCAATTTCTCAATCTGTTTTTGTAGAGCGCCCATGTCCTCTAAGCTGATGCTATTCTATGGTACTTGATGGTTTAATTTTAGTTGACCCCTTCGTGGCACTCCTTTTAACGTAGCTAATCGGGCCTCCTGCTCTGAATTAAGTTATTGTTGTACAGCCAACTCCTCCTTGAGCTGCTTGATGAGGTTTCCAAATTCCACCTCAGAATTTTGGCTTTCATGCATTTTATTTTCTTCTACCTGCCTTAATTCACGCTGGGTTGTGTGCAAAGGTTATAATTTCTCTGTATAGTTCTTCCATAACTATCATGTGGAGGTATATGTACTCGGTGAGTTGGACCATCTTAATCTGCTCCTCTTTGATGTTCTGAGTCATATAAAACTTAGTCAAGGTTTGATGTAACAGTCCCGCCACACATCCATGCTTATGGAGGTGACCTGTTGCATCATCCTAGCTAAATACAAATAGGGGGTAGTAGAGCACTGCTAATCAAATCAATGTAAAACTGGGTAATTAATGCCGTGGAGTCGACCACTGGCAACTTCAGTGTAAAGGAGTTCCTAACGTTTCAGGTGCAAACGGGCTGACGTCACAAGACCACTTGGGACACAAAAATGCACAAAAAACAGAACAGCTTATTACTAAGCAGTAAGCCCAAATGCACTCCTATCGGACCACAGTCCAATTATTTAAAGTGTACTTCCTAACACAAGCTAATCAAAAGCATTTTATTGCGATTTTTCGTTAATATCCAAAACAAATCATATTTCAGAATTTTGTAATAAAGTAAATCCTCAAGAATGAGACAATGTTTGCACAAATTTCTCGAGATATGGCTCATTTTAATTGGCCCATCTGTTTTTTTCAAAATTAAAGAAATCAAAATAAATTTCCAACAAAAATCATTAATTTCCACAATTCAAACAATCTGATGAAACTGTTTTCATAGGCATTTACATCATGCACTGAATACAGTGTTTTTATATCCACAAATTGAGTTATATTGTTGTGTGAGAAATCAATTCACACATGTGAAGCCCTTATCTTTGCAAATGACCGACACGTTTCGGATCGAGCGATCCATCTTCAGGCTAGGGGCTTTTCTTTAAATGTTACTCTTGGGCAATAGACAATTCTTAACAGGCTTGACCTATGGAAAATTAGAGAGGTACATTATCTATAAGTAGATACCGGGGCTAAATAAACTGGCTGGAAACCAGGTGGGTTAAGAGTTACTAACCTCACTCCGGGGGAAGCAGTATTTCAATTCTGACCTATCAAAAGGTAAAGAATATGGAATATGTGTAGGGTAACTATCAAGTTATTCAAAACACTAGTCCACTGATTAACTCTTGTATGTGTATAAGATAAGGCAGGGAACCCTCTTTTTTTCTAAGGGGGCTTGACTCCAGAGGGTAAGGCAATAATTAGGAAAATAATCGTCAACAGCTACCCTAGTCATTGATGCTTTCAGTAGGAAAAAAGGTCACAGTGGAGCTAATTTAGCACATATCAGTTAGCTCATAACATAAACACCAAAAGATAAGGATATCTTTTTCAAATATTAAAGAATGCGATTTATTAGATTTGCACAATTAAAAACCTTTACAAGAGTCGAAAGGTAAAGTATTCCATCCTTGGCACAAGAAAAACAATAAGTTTGTACAAAGTTATGCAGTAATTATACGCATGGGTGGGTTAGTACAACAAATGGTGATTATGATTGCATATACTGCTAATGTTATGGCAGTATGAAAACTTGTCGACACACTCAAAGTTCAGGTGTTTCTGGTACGGTGGGTAGATGGAAGAACCAGCGGATGAGGTAGTGGAACCTACTGGCAATTTCACCGGACTGTCTTCAGGACTGGGGGACTGGGGGATTTGTTTTGAAAAGAAAACACAAAGTGGTTGGTGGAGTGCCAGGCACCTGAAATGGGTGAGACAAAGGATGGTGAGGTTACAATCCGGAAATTAAGATTAAAAAGGGAAGTGTTTTGGAAACACTGTGAAAAAAGGGACCTACCTAGGGTAGTTGAAGCGTCATGACTACCGTGGTATATTTTGTATAGGGCCACAATCTGGATGAGTCTCTGGCCGATGGGTTTTGTCCAATATTAGGACAGGAGGTCTCTGAAACAAGTGAAAAGACCGAGTTGTAGTTGATAAAGTGGGTTTGCGATGTAGAAAAAAAGGGTTTAATAATCGTTTTATAATCATTTACCTGGTCTGGTTCACAAAATGAGTCCCAGGTTGTTAGAGATGAGAAATTATTTCTATCTAGGATGCTGGGTAACCGCCGTCTGTAATAGACAAGGAGGAAGGTTGTTGTAAGCGTTTGTGTAGCACGTATCGAGATATCGTGCTTCAAAACGTACTAACAGTGCCTGAATGGAAGTACAGTGACAGTGATAAATACCGTAGGTGATGGATAAAGGCGGTCTCTATTTATAAATCGAGTGACTGTGTGTTTTGGTATATAGTTTTAGCATGCCTACACTGTGAACTATCGTTGCACCGTGATCGATTCATTATTTTGAAAAAATGGCGGAATGCAACTAGAGCAAAGGTCAGTGCCGATATAATTTGTCTCACATAGTGTTGGCGCAGTGAGCGGAGGCTTACTTCTGGGACCACCGAAACTGATCGGCCTTGTAACTAGTAGGAAAAAGTTGGCGGGGAGGGCTTACCTCTGTAGTCGAGCTTTGTTTGTGGCTGCCGGGGGAGTTAGTAGCTTGCGCATGCGTATATATGTCTAGCAGTGGTCTAGATGACATGAGTGGGGAGAGTAGTGTTCATGAATGCTTAGCCAATGTGCGTGTTCATAGACATGCGCACGCGTTTAAAGATAGAATGAACGTGCGTGTAGAGTGAGTAGTGTCACTGCGTCTGCATGTATTGAGTAGAGATGGGGACTGAATTCCATGACATCAATCAACATAGAGAAAATAATATATAATCTATAATCAACTGATTCGCCAAAAACTGAAACGTGATATTACGGCAGGAAAACAGAAACATCAAATGCCTGCATTTTTTGTTGGAAAAAACATTTTTAAACACGAGTGATCAAGACGTATTGTTATAAACATACATTTGTAAGTCATTTTTTGTAGCAGGCGGACAACCAGTGGAATAGTCACAAGGATATTGTCATGCGTGAGCAAAAGATAGGCTTAATTTTCAAAAATATGTCATAAAAGGGGTCTTCCATTACTAGAAAAGCAGAACTATGCGAGATATAACTTGTCTGCTATTCTAGGGTGATATGGGGCGTCAAGAGTCAAGGCAGCGCTCAAGGGAGATTGTTAGAAAAAGGGGGGTGAGTTATTTGTTGAAGAAGAGATTCCACTCGATAGATATATTTAAACCATTTTTGACAGAATCAAGACGATAGATCCATTTTTGCTCAAGTTTTCGGAGCGCTAGGTCACGATCACCTCCACGAAAAGGGTTTTGGACAGTCTGTAAGATGACCCAGAAAATGTCATTATGGCTGTGTTTTTTCTGCTTGAAATGAGCTACAAGTGGTTTGTCTTCGACGAGGTTTTTGACACAGGAGCGATGTTCACAAATTCTCTGTTTAATTTCCCTTTTACATTTGCCGATGTATATCAGGTCGCAAGGACATTTAATGGCATATATTGACCATTTTGTTTTGCAGTTGGTGAAGTTTGGAAAAGTCCATCTAGTTTCTTTTAAGTCGATGTATTTGATGTTTTTTGTTAAGCTACACACTGAGCAGTTTCCGCATTGAAAGTTGCCTTTTACGCTCGGCAGATCCCACAACGTGGTTTGTCTTGTCTTTGCTTTTGTCTTATCTTCATATGTATGCACTAGGCGATCTTTTAAGTTCTTATTGCGTTTGAACGCAAATCTTGGTTTTTCTGGATTGAAAACATCTGTGTTCAATATGTCCCAGTTGGTAAGAATGATCTTTTTTATGCGATTGCTGAAAGACGTGAAGGTGGTTACGCATGTCATTCTTGTTGTTTGTATTTATTTTGCTGTAGGAGTGAGACATTGTTCCCTGTCGGTGTGTTTTGCTCTCCTGCGAGCTTGACGAATAATGTGTCCGGGATAGCCTCGTTCTTTAAGACGTGTACTTAGGTCACTGCTCGTGGAGTCATATTCGTTATTGGTACTGCAGTTTCTCCGTAGTCTGAGAAATTGACCGAAGGGTAGATTCATTTTCAGGCCTTTGGGGTGGCCTTTTTTCCTACTGAAAGCGTCAATGACTAGGGTAGCTGTTGACTCCGATTATTTTCCTAATTATTAACTCTTGTATGGCCAGAATAATCCACTCACCCAATCTGTGATAGCAAGGCACTAGAGACTGGGAAGCGGCAGAGTGCGGCTGTCAGGACCATGGAATGAAAAAACGGGTGTATAGATTACACTCGAAATGACGTTCGTTCGTGAACAGATGTTAGAATACATACGTTTGTGAACGAGTGTTTAAGGGCATCACCAAATTAGTTTAAGGGAGTTTGTACAGTCGTACACAGGCTAAGGAGCTTGTAACCTTACCTAGTTAACGGAGGATCCACAGTGAACGCCGACTGCTGCAAGAACAGCAGCCCAACAGAAAATGGATTCTTGTTTGTGCCTGTATCTGGATGAATGGATGCATCTGCCTGGATGGATGTATCTGTTTTCCTGGATCTAGAATGGATTTCTATTCTTCAGTGAGCTGCTTGTGTTTATCTGTCTCCCCCTTATATAGCCAAAATGATATAATTGGATTTACAACCTGGGGGGCATTACCCTGGAATTAGTCCTCTCTGGGGATAGGGGATAGGAGTCTATCAGTCCTCCCTCCTCACCCAGGGCCGATTGGTTCAGGGAAAATTACACCATTTATGGGTTTGCATTTATGACCTTTCTTTGTCTCACAAAGCTACTTTTTCCGGGTTAAAAAAAAAAGAGTTGTGGAGCAAAACCTCAAATGTATACTAGCCACCACCATAAGAACCAGATATGCGGATTCCATAGGTCATAGTGAATCGGACTGTCTGATAACCGACTTTGTGCAATGTTGCATCGCCCTTTGGCACAATTTTGCCTGTATTGTGGACAGCATAATATTTAAAATTACGACAATAACTACTCCTAGTAACATTTTACATCTTTTCAGAGTTTCATATCTGCTCCATTTATAACCCCCCTCCCCAGCCCCCTGAAAAGCATCTTTCATGGCCATTTCAGTTCATCAAGTGATAGAAACATGTACTTGGTCATTTTTCCTTCTCCTAAAAAACACATGGCAAACTGGCATAATACAAATTTACTACATATTCAGGGTGCTGGGATAAATGTCATGAAATCTAGCAGTCCTTTAATGTCAATGTGGAGGATTGGTCACATGGGAGGGCGGTGCTGCAAATCCCTGCAGCCAAACTGTCCCCTCCTTGCTCAGCTCGCAACAAAGGACACCCTGGGAATGGGTGCTGGAGGAAATCGCACCTCTCAGTCAAACACAGGCCCCACTTGTACCCTTTGTCTCTTCTTCCAGAAATGCCTGCTAGCCTGGTCGACCTGGTAATTATCACACCTTCAGACCTTAAGATGTCCTTGCAGAATTAGTTCCCTTCTAGGTGCGAAGGTGGGAGGCATGAGTTCCAGCCAAACTGGTTTGACTAGTAGTCCTGGAACTCTGCCAAGTTATTTGAAGGCTTTTGGGGGGGAAAGCATAATATACATGACTTTGCCAGCCCCCCCACCCACAACAATTCACTAACAATCTTATTCAAGCAAAAGCTGTCATTTTGACATTGGATTTTAAATGTCATTTTTCCTCATTTTACAAAGAACAAATTCACACATATGCAAGCTTTTCATTTACGACTTCCAATGCCGTTCTGTAAATGAGTTCTCATTCATTTGATCCTTTTGCGTGGGTTTGCATGTAATGCTGATCCATGGACATGGAGGGGATACCACACAGTTTCTTTGATCTTGACACAGAATAAAAAATAGAAGCCATTTTCTTTTATGTTCAGTGTTTCGTGCACAGTGATTCACATCATGTGAAGGGACAGTCCGACAAGACTGTTTTTGCCTAGCTTTTTGGCAATTCATTTGAAATAAGGGCAGGGCTGTCTTGACTTGCAGCATATATTTTGTGGTATTTCAGATGAAAGGAAAAATAAATGCAGGGTGCATCTTTGGTTTTCAGATGACAGACAAGCAAATGTAAAACTGTTCAGACTGCAGGTCATTTTCACATGATTCAAATGACAGGAAAGCAATTTCAGAGCTATTCTTTGGGTGGCAGTGTCCAATGCTTGCCACACATGTGCCAGGAAGCAAAGCACAGGAGTTTTTCATGCCAATGTCGAAATGTAGTTTTTTTGTTTAAAGGGGATTTCTGTTAGGGCCTTAATGCACCCCCAGAATATCAACCGAGTAAGGCAGAGCAATAGTAGAGATGGTCAATTCAAAAAAGGTATGAGAGGATGTGGCATTGGAAATGTGTGCGGTATTGAGGTGGGAAGGGATTAGGTGTCCGACACCTCCACCTCTGCAAGTCAGTCGTGGAGAGTGAACAAAGGATAGTTTGGAGTCATGCACGGCTGCCAGAGTGGCAGTGTCAGATGGTGATATCCAGATTTCAGTGACAGCAAGAAGGTATAGGGGAGGAGAGCTGGAGTGAAAGCAGTCAAAGTATCCAAACTTTACTGGTAAGGCCAGTAGAATAGTTCAGCAAGCTAAGTGCCTAATGCTTAGGTCTGTGTGTGATCTGCAGGTCACCGTTTTGAAAACCTGGAAAGATGACTCATCCTTACGAGGCCAATAAGATGATCACCAAATTCATTTGGATAATAGTAATTGTGTGTAAGAATGTCCCATGTAAAGCGCTTTGGCAAATGCACCACATAAATAACAGGTTATTGACAGTGGATAGCTGGATAAATGCTCAATGAGGTTACATTCCAACAATGTTTCAAGTATTGCTAATTAACCCTACTACGTGTCTGATGACCTACCATCCAGCGCTGGCTTTTCAGTCAGCTTGCATTCTGGGACTTGTAGTTTTGGTTTTCCCATACTTTTGGGCCTACAGATCAAATCTAAAGTGCAATTGTCTAAAACGCAATGACCAATCAAGTCACGTTCCCACCACTGTGCACTTAGTCAATGTGGAGGTTGTGAAGAAGAGATGTATATATCCTCACATCATGCCTCTTCCTCTTTGTTTTTTTGCGTTCTTGTACCCATAGAGTCTACTTATCGCACTATGTCCAGAACTATAGGTAACAGAAAGCAAATAAAAACCCTGGCTTTCCTCTACTTTTTGGTAAAATCAGCAATCGTTCCCTTACATTCTGTTGGCTTAGAATTGGTCCGGGTCGGTCGGTGAAGGTCATCTTTGTTTTGCTGCCCACTCAGCCTTGCTGGATCTGCACTAAAGCCACATCCCGTTGGGCCATGTTTTAGACATTGTGAATTTTTTCAGTAGCCTGCTTGGGACATAAAGCCCTCTCATAGGCTTGCCCCTGCAGTGATCCGCCTATGACTTCTGCATTTAAGCATGCAGTTAACTTGAAATTGCTGCAGGCACAACTATGTGTGTGTAGGCAATGGGTGGGTGGAAGGGGCCGCTTTCGTCTTTATCCTAATTGTGTAAGGTAGCCATATTCCACATTTAGCCTTACAGTGTAAGGTAGCCATATTCTGCATTTAACCTTACGGTGTAAAGTAGCCGTATTCTTGTAAGGTATCCATGTTCTGCATTTAGCCTAGTTGTGTAAGGTAGCCATATTCTGAATTTACACTAATTGTGCAAGGTAATCCTATTCTGCTTTTAGCCTAATTGTGTAAGATAGCATTATTCTGCACTTGGCCCAATTGTGAAACATAGTACTGCTCAGTGGATCCATAGATGCAACCCAGGATGTAAATATTGTTTGTACAGCTAACCCATTTCTACCCTTGCACACCGCACCTTCGTAAGTTAGAGGAAGGCACAGGCTCATTCCACACACCCTGCACTCACATATAACACAATTGCACAACAAATCTCTGCTATAAGAGATGGCAGAGATGGCACTAAACAAACCACCCCTGTTTAGTTCATAGTTTACATCTGCTGAGCCCATCCACACCCATTAAGACATGGGTGACTAACAGGGTCTTGTCCACCCATGCACACATGCATAATAGCACCTCCCAAAATTGGACTCTGCTCCCTCCAAGTGTGTTCAACCAACAGTGGGTTGGGGCAGAATAATGGTGAAACGCGCTATACAAATGACAAAAATGAATGAGTTCCCCATAAGAGGTGTGAATGGTGGGTGATTAGAAAGGGAAGGGTGTTTGAAGCTGCATTCTGTGGGGGATATTGACTGAAAGTAATGTTGGCAGTTTAAGGTGCGGTTTCTTTCAGTCGTCGAAGAGTTGTAAATCCCAGTGGCGGGGGGAGGAGTGGAGGAAAGGCAGGTCCCAGGCATGTGGTTTGTATGGAGGGATGGAGGTGGGCAATCGGAACATAGGCCCACTATTTGTTTTGGATACTTTGACCCTCCCCCCCTGATCCCCACCCATTTCTCCTAAATTGCTGTCTGCTGGGCAGTCTTATCTGACAATAGTATTGCACATCAGAGTTCCAAGGAAGCCTACAGAATGAACCTGCACTTGGCTAGCACAGCAGAACGTCCAGTCTTCACAGCTCTGGTCCAGACCAGATAAGGTTCTTCTAACCTGACCTCAATGTCTGTGTGTCATGTTGGCCATGCTACTGTGACAGTTTAACTTCAGAAACAGAATTGAAGCATTTGTGACCTTTGTCAAATGAGACATTCTTTTTGTGTTTAGCTGAAGGGATATTTGCTGCCAAGGTGTTCAGTTCCCCCCCCCCTCCTTCCTTTCAGAGACCTTTTCAGACTTCCAGACCAGCCAGAAGATCACTCATTGTCTTTTCAGTTTTGTATATTTGGTGTGTAAGCACCACCTATACACATTGGAGTAGAGCTATAGCCTGTTGGGAGGGAGTTGTTTGGGTGTTTGGTTATTAGCCCACCCCGGGCTCGGATTGGCCTATAGGGCAATAGACCCATGTCCAAAACAAAAACGGAAAATGCTGGTGTGGCCTGTTTTGGTCAAGGTGGGGTACTTTTTTGGCCAATGTGGGCCAGTTTGAGTTACTACACTGTGCGGCTAATAGTGTTCACCATTGCGGCTATGCCGATGCTCTACCCGCCCCTCCCAACACAAAACACGACGCACCTGCATGGGATCTCTTGCAGTTGGCTCTATCAAGCAGTTGAATCAAACCTTGGCCTGCCAGTGTTATTTCTAAGCAGTCTGCTAAGAGTCAATGGCTTAATTGTAGCTGTAAATGCAGTAATGTTGGAACAATACTAATGCTCAAGTGCCTTCAGCCACTTATATCTGTCCCTTGCACTGAAGTCTTATTATTGACAAACATTGCCAAGGCCAATAGTTTTGGCTTTTGTGAAGGTATTGCATAGGCATTTGTCAGACACTGCCATAATATAATGCCAGGTAATCCCATGTTCCTGGTGTGGCCATCCTATCGCTAGGTACTATAATTAGTGTAGTGCCTGGCAAATGCTATCTCACGCCTAGACAAAAGCCCAAGCTGTTGGCTTTGCCAATGCTTGTTTCATAAACGGTGCTACGCAGAGGCTCTGTCCCTTTTCTGGCTTAAATGGCAACAACGGTAATGGTGCGCTGTGTAGCTAGACAGGGTAGGATTCCTACTACTGGAAAGCAAACGGACCGAGCATGGCCGGGAGACGGGAGGGAGGGGGGCAGAAAGAGAGGGAGCGAGAACAACTCCACCCCCACCCCTCCCTCAAACAGACTTTCGTTCACAGTAAGTTCAGTTTAATTCAATTAAATAATGCATTATTGGCAAGGGTAGGGAGTACTTGAGCGCTGCCAGAGCTGTATATATTACACTGTCATTTACACTAATCCAATCCAGATGTACGTACTGTATGATCTTTTGTCGCCACCTTGTGGAATCTATGAGAACTGCACATTTCCCAACAATAGCGAAAAGCACAAGCAGACTTTGTTTACATCCAGGCAGAGGCGTTGCGCGGGGAGGGGGGGGGGGGGGGCGGAGGGGGCGTGGGGCGGGATGGGCTGAGGGGGCTATATCCCCAGGTATTTTGGTTGTAGCCCCAGATGGAGGCTAAGGTGCTACAACCAAAATGCTAGCTAGACCCGAGTCCCACCAGTCCCGACATTACCTTAGCCCCTGATCTTTTCCAGACCGAGCAACACCCCTGCATCCAGGGACAGCTGACCAGCTCCAAACTTTGCCTCTACTGTGGTCAATGAAATCGCCCACCAAAAATGACAATCTCGTCTTAAACGGTCACCCCCTCAAAATCAGGCTCAGCTTCTGTTTAGGATTTCCAAACATGGTACAATATACTGTCGCACATCTATCTGTCCACTTTGAATTCACTGAGCGAGGCGGCTAGACCCACCTTACAATGATGGCGCTATATTATTTTTTTTTACACATTTCATGCTGGGCTCTGGTGCCCCCCCCTGGGATACGGCCGCGGCCCCCTGGGGGGCACGCCCTACAGTTTGAAGACCTCTGGTTTAGGGCCTGACTGATGAGAGGTGGTAGGCTAATTGACCAAGTGGTCAGTGGTCTGACCTTGTTCCCTGCACCCGAGTTTAGTTTCGCTTATGTGCTGCTAACGAGCTGAGCATCTATGGTGGGAGAGAATGCCAACCAATCATGAGGGCCTATGTAGCAGTGTACCATACGTTGTTGCAGAGGCCAATCCGTTGCTGTTATTCTGCTATTAATCTGTATTATGCATAGAAAGAGTTGGTTCAAGGCATGCCTACTAGATGGGGAGCAGCCAATTATGTGAACACCTTAATTAAGTGTTGGTGTGTATATGTTCCTTTAACCAATCATCGAGGTATGAAGCCTTTGTGTAATCGAAATGTAGATGAGAGTGAGGTGAGTGAGCTGCAATCTGCGTGTTCACTAGGTTTCCCTACTTTATTTGAGCTGATAATAAAGTTGTATTTTGCCATATCCTTTCAGCCTGTCCCATCATATGGGTCTGAGATTGTTATCGGTAATTCCATCTGGCGCTTGGAACGCTCCAGGTGCTACTGCATATTTGCCACCTGCTGGGTTCAGTCTTTTTTCTTGATAACGGGTCAGCCGTGCGATGGGGAGATTTCGCCTCCACTTCAGCTCCAATAGCCTACGGCATGCCCCCGGTGCAAGTAATCGGTATATTCAACAATATGAAATCACTTTGTGTCAAACATGAGCATGTTTTATACGAACTACACTGATGTTCAGTTGGAGGGGACACCCACAATAGACTTGGAAAATTTAGAGTCTAGTTACGGCATCATTAAGGAGTCGATGTGTACTGGATGTGCCTCAATAGCAAGAACACAGTTGTTTATTTGGCTCTCACCAATCTAGGTCAAAACTCCCTGCAAACTACTCCAGTTTCATGACTGAGGGTTGTATAATTCCAGTTTTCAACAAAATAAAATCCATGGGTGTTTACTTGGAAGCCTCACTGGGTTCGGATGCTCAACCGAACCATATCTCTAAACGTGAACATTACCATCTCACGTTGCTGAGACAAATAAGACTGACTTTCTGAGAAAAAAAAACTGTATTCCTCTTGCTCAGGCTCTATCATCCCAGAATTGATTATTGTAAAGCTCTGTTTGGAGGGACAAGCAAGAGTAGCATTCAGAAATTACTAGTAATACACAATGATGCTATTCACATTGCAAAAAACATGCCTTGTAGTACTCACTTTTCTGGAATAAGGAAGGAACTGAACAGGCTGCCTGTGGCAACCTGTGTACAGTTCAAGTTACTCACTTTGGCCCACAAGTGCACTCGGGGTACTGCACCAAACTACCTCTCAGACCGGCCAAATACGAATGAAGTACAACTTTAAGATCGTTGAGTACCTAGCTTCTTGCTTGTCCTAAACAAGACGTGCTTTTGGCAGTGGAAGATCCTTTGCCAGTCCTGCCCTGATGGCATGGAGCACCTTGCCTCTGAACCATCGGCAAGAACCCAACACGCACCAATTTCATAATCGCCTGAAGACATAAACAGCACTGTCCTAAACCACCTTAACTCTGTTTGTCCTGTGCTTCATGATTGAGAGAATGTACCTAATAAAAGAACAAGCAAATCCAAGTTATTGGGTTTGAACATGACGATTAACAAGTTCATCTTACTTCAACAGATGATCTGACCAAGAGTCACCACCGATCAGTTCATTTCTCTAAATTGTTACAAATACTCATATTGTAGTTTGATCAAAGTAATCTTACAAGATTGTGATCATGTACCTGAAAATAAACACTGGGATAATATACTGACAAAGGAAGAACTCTATTTTGACCAACACCACCCTTTACCCATGGAATTTAATTTCTCATTATAAACGTGAGCCATAATCTAGTGAGATTGGAAATTATGGATGTGGGATTCCCAGGTTCAAGGACCTAGTAAATAAAGATCAATACAATTGTCACATCCATAATTAAAGGAATGCACTATCATAGAACAGATAATGTCATATGTATACAGCTGCTGAGGGTGATGCACATTGATAGATGGTCGACATCATCTGTGGAACCCACCACATATTGGGGACAAGACTCCATGATTGAGATTCTTAACAGCTGGGACAACACCAGTAAAATTAGACAATGTACCTAGACAGAAATGGAAAGGTCGGGCTTCACTCGGCATTTACCGATGGAGATTTCAGTAAGTAAACATATGAAGTTATCACACCACGGCAAAAAGCGGCCATCTTTTCAAAAGCGCGCTCCTCGCGGTCCATCCTTTGAGTACTTACTACATGGTCAAGATATGCGCAAGATATGTAGAGGTGGGTAGAAGCTCTAACCTGCTATAAAACTACTTGAGGGGCATATTACATAACCTTTAGAGATTTGGAACCCAAATAGAAGACAATGTTCTCTCCACGGACGGCTGAACGTACTGGAGGGGCTAGTGGATTAGAGGAGACCATCCCGGAAGATTATCTGGTGTCCAGACCCTTACTAGGTAAGCGCCAGATTAATTACTGATGGGCATTCTAGTCAAAGAAGATCAGCAATAGGGGAAATGGGAGTAGATCCGGAATGATGATAACATTTCCTTCATGGATTTACAGGAAACTGGTGACATGGGTTGTGCGAATGGAAGATTCTCTACAAAAAATTGGGCCTTTTGTTTCCTTTTTGTTTTTCTTTAAGCTTTCTGTAAAAAGACAAGTTTCTTTTTGGTTTTAATGATGCACGACAGTCTTTCCATTTTAATAATTACACCTCTCCCCTCTCCCGTTTACAGGAGAAAGAGGATTTACTCAACGAAATTCGGACACAGGAAAATTACGAATATTTGAACGTCATCTTGTGTTATCATCCAGGTGATTATTGATCATTAAGAGTACGTGACGGAGAGAACAATTCTTAATAACCAAATGATAACTTGAATACTAATGACTATATATTAACCTCAGAACAAAGGGAATTCAAATCAGAGAATTAGCAGCTCCTGAAGAAGGGAATATTTTCCCGACGTAGAGCAGAACTTTAGGGGATTGGGAAACCACAGTTACCATGAATCTGTTGATGTGAAAAATTGTACATGATTAATTTGGGGACAATTGAACTACCAACTGTGTTTTTGATACTTTGGAGATATGATAGAAATTTCTCTTGATTTTGAAAATTGAATTGTGAATTCGACTTGTTCTAAAGAAATTTGACTTGTGGGATATGCTCTATTTCCTATATGAAAATCAATATACAAGAATAGTGAGAACAATTTTTTTTAAAGTAAAATGGTTGTAAAGACATTTATTTACAGTAACTGGTAAAATGCATTGGTTGTCTTCAACACCCAATGGGTGGGCAGGTGACAGGAGGGTTCCACAATAGTGTGGACATCTGCTGGCTTCTCATTGTTGATGCCACCTAGTGTCGGGGGGGGGGGGGGGAGAGGGGGAGTTCAATCTCCCTTGCGACCCACCAACTATCTTAAAAACCTAAAGATGAATAAATGTGCTTCTAGTCTTTGGGTGAATAGGTCTGTCCTGTGCTTCATGTCTGCCTTTAGGCTGTGTGCGCGCCCTGATGGCAGCGGGCTTCAGCGTGTTACAAATATAAAAAATAATAAGAAATAGAGCTAATGAGGAGGATGCTCGGGCCAATGCTGATAAAAAGGCAGCCCAGGCTCCCATTGATACAGAAACCTGGTGACCTGAGCACTAACCTTGCTGTCGCATCCCCACCTCCTTGCACTAACCTTGCTGTCGCATCCCCACCTCCTTGCACTAACCTTGCTGTCGCATCCCCACCTCCTTGCTGTCGCATCCCCTCCTCCTTGCACTAACCTTGCTGTCGCATCCCCTCCTCCTTGCACTAACCTTGCTGTCGCATCCCCACCTCCTTGCACTAACCTTGCTGTCGCATCCCCACCTCCTTGCACTAACCTTGCTGTCGCATCCCCACCTCCTTGCTGTCGCATCCCCTCCTCCTTGCACTAACCTTGCTGTCGCATCCCCACCTCCTTGCACTAACCTTGCTGTCGCATCCCCACCTCCTTGCACTAACCTTGCTGTCGCATCCCCACCTCCTTGCTGTCGCATCCCCTCCTCCTTGCACTAACCTTGCTGTCGCATCCCCTCCTCCTTGCACTAACCTTGCTGTCGCATCCCCACCTCCTTGCACTAACCTTGCTGTCGCATCCCCACCTCCTTGCACTAACCTTGCTGTCGCATCCCCTCCTCCTTGCACTAACCTTGCTGTCGCATCCCCACCTCCTTGCACTAACCTTGCTGTCGCATCCCCACCTCCTTGCTGTCGCATCCCCTCCTCCTTGCACTAACCTTGCTGTCGCATCCCCACCTCCTTGCACTAACCTTGCTGTCGCATCCCCGCCTCCTTGCACTAACCTTGCTGTCAGATCCCCACCTCCTTGCACTAACCTTGCTGTCAGATCCCCACCTCCTTGCATTAACCATTGCTGTCAGATCTCCCTTCTCCTCTGAACAGCAGTCCCCAGAGCAGCCCAGGAGGTGTTCAACTCGCATTAGATATGGCCATACCACTCACACACAGGGAAAGCGGGCGTGGAAGGGGATGCAATATTTTATTATTTATTTATTGGTTTTTCTTCATACCACCCCACCTTGTCAGATTTCAGTTTTTGGACCCCCCCCCAATTTCAATGATTTCTATTCTATTGGGCACCCAGCCCTCTTTAGAAGACTTTGTATTTTTGCTGAACCCTATTCTTGCTAATTATTTGTTCTTGTATCCCAGCCCCTTATTAAGGCAGCACACTTATTTTCTACCAAATTCTTCCATTGTTTTTTTTTTGTTCGGTTAGGTAGTAGAGTGATGATTTCTTTATATAAGAAGATTTTATATAGCATGTCACTGGAATTGGTTGCTGATGCAAACCATGATTAATTCAACCTCTTGAAACTTTGTCTCAAATATCCCACCCTCATTCCGATGCTGCTCACTAGATGAATTGACACTTTTTAAATTATGTATCCACCATGCTTCCTACACTATTGTAACATGTCTCTCACAGACTGATGTAATTTCCCTTCTCTTAACCTTGAGGAAGTGCTTTACATGCAAAACACATCTCAAGTTATTTGGTTACATTGACTTTACCCGTGACCTGATTTCATGTACAATTGTGAGTGCTCAAGAGAATCACACTAGCTTTTTCTTTTTCTTCCATCCTACTAACGCACCAGGAGCGTAGGCAGACGATCTGAAATTGAGCTGCAGATTCTAACCATTTAAACAGCAAATGCTACAAACAGACTCGTAGGCTGCATTGCACTGATCACCCACTGTTAACTGGTTAACAATGGTGACATTGCGCAAGGATCAGGGAGCAGCGGCACCATGACTTTTGGCATGGGTCAATGTGTGGATTCTTCCCCCAATGCCAGAAGTCGCGGCACCACTGCTTGCCAATCGGCTTATCATAATGCTGGGAGGTGCAACATTTATGCTTGCGTCACCGCAGGCAACCCTAGTTCCACACTACTTGAGAGACTTCGCAATGTCATTCACTGCAGAGCCTTAAGCCCCACCGGTTCCAGTCGTACTGGAAGAGCCTCCCTTTCATGTGACGCGCGCTATTTGAGTGGGTGTGTTGTCGATTCGGAATGATGATCCGACTGAGCGGTCAATCTTTTACTTGCCTTGCACCAAAAACAGATCTGAGGTTAACTATTCTACCCCGCAACAATAGCTGTTGGGTAACCGAAGCGGTAGCTGAGGTGGGTGCAGAAGGGTTATCGAACTCTGATTCTGACTATGCTGTGTGCCTCACAGTTTGGCTATCTTCGCCATCACTACCTGTACGTAATTTATGAATAAAGCTGGCTAATTGTTTGTTCCTCATTTCAATGAGGGGGTCCTCAGTTACAAGCCTGTGTTACTCTCTCTGAATTTGTATTAAAACAGGATATTATAATTGTTGCTATCAATTTTATTTCTATTGCGCTCATACACAAGTGTTTCAGAGCGCGACAAGACAAGGGAGGGGAACCGGGGAGAACAAAACGACGATCTTACTAGGCCCAGCGACATTGAGAACGCGCAAGTGCATGGAGGAGGAGGAGAAAAGTGCATGGAAGGGGGAGAAGTGGAAAGTGCGAAGCAAAGGAGAAACAGATAAATAATACAGGCAACAAACAGTGGTAGTGCAGCCAGCACATGGCAAGTGCTAGGTTTAAGGCAGCAGATGGGGTAGGTCTGATAAGTGCAGGAAGAAAAGGGGGGAGGGGCTCGTATGGGTACAGATTCAGAACCCAGAGCAAGGGGTGGCCCGGAGGCAGTGCAGGACGGTGGCAGGGTGAGCAGGTACCTGGGCCCGACGACAGAGGGTGGTTATGTGCACAGTGCCAAGAGAGAACAGATCAGCAGGGGAGAGGAGGAGCGAAGACAGAAGAAAAGGGGAAGGTCTTGAAGTGCTTCCGGAACCGGAGATAGTTCTCCTCAATTTTAGAGTGGCAGGGAGGCTGTTCAAGAGGGAGCCCCCAGCCAAAGACATAGATCTACCCCCAGCTCGTTTCTTTGAAAAACGACTGACCCAGAGGGAGTTGGAGGAGCGAAGAGCTCGAGAGGGGAGGTATTTGCGGAGGGATAGCTGAAGGTATTTTGGACCCAGGCACCAGAAAGCCTTGTGGACAGCGCAGAGGGTTTTGAATTTAATCCTTGCATCCGCCGGGAGCCAATGGAGGGATCAGAGCTTGAGGCCAAGTCAGTCTTGTTCTGGATCAGTTGCAGAGGGCGGAGAGTAGAGGCATGTAGATTTAGAAAGAGGCTATTACAATAGTCCAACCTAGTAAGCTTCTGGGGGAAGCAGACAAAATGCAGAGTACCTCTGAGGAGGTGCAGTAGGAAGCGTGACATTTTGGACCTCAGAGATGTGGGCGGAGAAGGAAAGTGTGGAATCAAAGATGACCCGAGGTTCTTGGCCTCGCAGATGGGTGTAGGAGGAGGGCCAAGGGAGGCCAGAGAGTGAGGGGAAAGGATGGTGAAGGTGTGCCGATGAGGAGAATTTCTGTCTTGCTAGCATTCAAAGATCATTGGCGGCACACCAATCTTGAATGGGAGTTAGGCATTCGGAAATGAGAGGGGGATTGGAGGTTGCCGAGGGCAGCCTGAAAATGAGTTGTTGTCAGCGTAGCACTGGAAATTTGAGCAGAAAATGGCAATACAGTGGGCGAGAGTTGCCAGGTATTGGTTGAAAAGCCAGGGCAAGAGGTTAGACCCCTGGGGAACACCACAGGTGGAGAGGAAGATAGATGATGGGAAGGACCCAAGTTGGACCCAGGAGGGTCGATTGGAGATGAGAGGTCAGCCAGTCCAGAGCCTGATCATTGATACCCAGGTTGAGCACGATGGTATGGTTGACCATGTCGAAGGCAGAACAGTGATCGAGGAGGATGAGGACAGAGGGAATGTTAGAGTCAAGGTTGTAGAGCAGATCTTAACGGATGTTCAGGAGAGCAGTTTATGTGCTTCTGGCAGCTCTGAAGCCAAACTGGTGGTCGTGGAGACAGCCAACAGAATTGGAATTAAAGTTAAGCTGAGAGATGGCCAACTTTTCCAGGAGTTTGCCCAGAAAGGGAGTAATGGAAATTGGGTGATAGTTAGCTGGACAAGAAGGATCAGCTGTGGGTTTCTTGAGAAGAGGATGCACAAGGGAGTGCTTCAGAGGAAGGGGAGGGGAAAGATCCTGAGGCAAAGGAGTGGTTGCAAAAATCGGCAAGGGCCGGAGCTAGGGTATCAATGTAGTCCTTGATGGTTTTAGAGGAACAGAGATGAACCTGCTGTTTTGATGAGGCTTTCATAGGTCGGGCTTGTCTAGTGACTTCGTTGGGGGAGAATAGGAAAGGACGAGAAGGATGGTGAGGGGTGGCTAAAGGAGGGTCAGCAAGCACAGATGGAGAGGAGGGGTGGGGGTGGAGAGACTGGGCAGGATGTCCTGGGTTTTTGAGATGAAGTGAGAGCCAAGGGCATTGCAAAGAGCCTGGGAGGCAACAGGAGGGATAGAGACTGCAGCAGGGTTGGCCAGCTCCTTGCAGATTTTAAAGAGTTCGGCCGAGTTGTTAGGTGCTGCAGAGACACAAGCTTGAATGTCGACTCTCTTCTTGGTGAGGACAGAGAATTGGTGTTGCCTTTGTAGCAGGTGACAGGCCAGTTTGTCAGAGGATGAACAAGAAGCCCTCCATTTGCTCTCAGCCGTCCTACACACGTTAAAGTGTAGCTAGGTCAGAGTCATACCAGGAATTGCACTTGGCTTTGGACTTCAAACGGATCCTCCTGACAGGGGCAAGAGCATCAAGAGTATCAGAAATTGAAGAGTAGAGTAGAGCAGAGACAGGGCTGTGTCAGGATGTGAGACAGCCAGAGTTGGAGGGGGGGGGGCGGATATAGTGGCGGCAAAAGCCTCAACTGATGCACGATTCATGGGCAGGATGCCTGAGAAGGTAGGTGGCAGTGTTGGGGTAGGCTTGGGGTGGGGGGGGGAAGAGGGGGCGAGATGAGTAGAGGGAGTGATCTCTCCAGGAGAGAGTAGTCCGAGGGATGGAGAGGGAGGTTCGAGGAGATCAAGACATAGTGTGTGCCCTGCAGAGTGAGTCGGGCCAGAGGGGAGGATGGACAGGGAGTCGCAGAGGTCCCAGAAGAGTACAGAGGATGTTGCGTTCACCTGGCTCCCACAGGGGCGTCGGTCGGACCTGAACTGCTGCGGCCTCCACTCACGTGATGCGTAGTGCAGCGATGACTGACTGGATCTGCCCTCCTAATCTTGTCTGCTTGACCCGTAGACATATTCTCCTACAAGTCGAGAGATGGATTAGCCACTTGTGGATTCAAGTGATAGCACCCCCACTGTCCTCCGCACTAATCACCTCTGAAGTGCCCTCTCAGCAATCTCACCCTATATTCTTGAAGGATGAGCCCTCCATCCTGCGAAGAACGCAGGGACGCGTGTGATGAGCAGTTTCTTCACTGGCCTGAAGATATTGGAAGAGTTGTAGATGAATCCTGACTCCAAAAGATCCTGGCGAAGAGCCGTAAGTATATAGTTTGTAAGAGTTCAAAATGTCTGGAATTCACTCCTGTCCAATTCCTCTTTTTATCTTGCAGCTTTGACCCAATAAGAATGACAGCTGAAAGCGCTCTGGTAAAAGTCTGTTACCCAACACTGTCCGGTAAATAATGCCAAGGGTTAAACTTGCTGCTTTCTCCTTTTCTTACAGGTGTGACATAAGATGTGGCGTGCTGATGAATAATACCTCCGGCGGTAAAATCAGGTAAGCGTATGGTGGCTAAAAAGATTGTCTGTTCTCTCTGCTCACCTTGTTGTTTCTTGTCCCCCTTAGGTGCCGGGGATTCGGCGATGTAAAGATGGAGACAGCGCCGGATCAAAGAGATGTTGCGTGGAACGGTGAGTATGGCGCGGCGCTGCTGCTGACGATGCGATGCGTTTAAAACCAAGTCTTTCCTCTGGTTTGAAGATGCGATGAATCCGGAATCAGGTAAGAAATCAGGTAATACTCTTGTTCTAACGTTTGCTTCTTTCCTTCTTTCTAGGTGCTCCAGGTTCAAGGCGGGCGTGGCAGAAGGCTGGATGCTGCTGCTGGCATGGTGAACGTTACGCTGCTGGATGCAGAATAACGCGAAGCGTGTGCTGCTCTTCAGGCGTGGTTTAAATAGCCTCCAAAGTAGTTCCAGGTAGGTATTCCTCCCCGACCACACCTGAGTAACAAAATAGTCCCTAAGGTAAAGTAGTCCCTTCCAGGCCTCACATGGGCTTGGATCTTCTTGCAGCATGGTCTGCATCAGGTAAGTGTGCACCTATGAGCCTGGTGCCATAGGTGCCAGGACTGAACCCAGACAGCCCCTAGCAGGGGTTGCTGGGTTTTCTCAGGGCAACATGATGCCTGCTCCCGGGGCTGATGGACGTGGTTTGGACGCCCGAGGGTATGCATCATGACAGAGGAACAAGGAGAGCCTAATTGTATATTGAGGTCACGGAGGAGGAGGAATTGAGAGGTAGAGGCCAGGAGGGAGGTGGAGAGGTCCACCCACTCAGAGAAATGAAGTGCTTTGACCAGGAGGCCGGTAGATGGTAGCCAAAGTAAGAGAATGGGTAGGTGAGAGAGAGCCTACAGACAAGGCATTCAAAAGAGGTGTAGGTCTGAGTGGAAATGATGGAGGCAGGAATCCACTCAGGAAGGATGAGGGCTACCCTCCCCACAGGGAGGATGTGGGAGCGTAAAGGATCTTGTAGCCATCAGGGAGGACAGTGTCAAAGCTTGTGATAAAGCTGGCCGTGAACCATGTCTAAGTAAGACCAAGGAAATCAAGGTCTTGTTCTTTAAGGAGGTGGCAGATGTCAGAGGAGTGTTTGACAGCAGCCAAGAGTTGAGAGTGGCAAGATGAAGATTATTTTAAAGACCTTCCGGGGAGGGGTACAGATCAGAGGTATGTCCTGTGGAGGAGAAAGAGCCCTAGGAGGGGCTTGAGGAGGAGAGAATGCGAGAAGGCAAGGTAGCCAAGGGGGGGGGGACAGGAGAGGACAGCAGGAGATGAGGAGAAATTGATGAGGTGAGGGAAGCTCCTATCGAAGAGGTGATTGGCCTGAGGGCCTTGGACCATGACCCTGCCATTTAGGTAGACATTAAGGATTACTTTAGAGGAGTCGAAGGAAGCCATGAGAACTTCCCAGTGCTAGATGTTTTCTCCAATAATACTCCAAGGCTCCTTAAAGTGTTTTCCCTATTCTCACATTTGTTCTGACAAAGTCAATTTTAGGGAAGCAGCTCTTTTTGAGATATAAAAGCAGGAGTCAAGCAAAGGAAAGAGTAGAGAGAAGATGCTAAAGCCACCTGACACACGGGACCTACAACGAATGATCAGCCCTATTATCAGACCAGTATATATTGCAGTGCACAAGAATCAAACCAATCAGAACCCATTGGAACATTTTTAAAACTGACTTTGAGAGGGCATAGACTTCGGAGGAACCTCTTCTATGTGTGCATAACATGCAGAAGGAAATCCTACAATTCGCCCAATGAGTATTCAAACGTTGTTATGGGTCAGGGCCATTTCCATTGTTAAAGTGCAGTCATTGTAACAATGTTTTGAAAGGTGACACACTTAAAGTATTACAGATCATGCTTTTTGTTTATTTTCTCCCTGATCTACATCCCACTTTATTCACAGCCTTGTACACTGGCACACCACTTGCACTTATCGTTTTACTTTTGCACAGGGAGCTTTCACGGTAATGCCTTCACCATCTGTAAAGGCGTTATAAGTAATTTCAGATCAAAATTGCCATCCCTGTACTTCAGATGAGTACAAATGCACATGTTTGCTTAGTACAATTCCCCTAAGGTGCAGGTTACAGATGTGCAACCTCTCATACCATTCGAGGAGCACTTATTGACCACACATTGAAAATACACTTTAAAAATGGTTAATTGCCCCTGTGAAGTGACTTCGACTCCACAAGCCATTCCGTGTGTGCAATTAAGAGTCAGAAACGTGTCAAAACATCATACACACCCGAGAGGTGAAGACAGAAGCAACAAATTACAATGCAAAGCATTTTTCTGGATCTGACTCCCGCACACTCTGATGCCTCATGGTCTAAATGAGAGAACGCAATGAAATGTTCTATTTTGAAGGTTTTTTTTGTTTTGTTATGGTAGACAACATGCACATTGAACTAAGAGTACCAGACTCCGATGCTGTGGTGTCTTCCCGTACAGTCGGGAGAAACAGGATGTTGGAACACACCACACATGGATGGATGGTAACCAAGGGTGGACTGGGAGCCAAAAGACTCCCTGAAAGTAATTTTCAAAGCGGCCCCATATTACACATTTTCAGCAAGCCCAACCCTTTTCCTATGACAACCTTTGGAAATCCAATAGGTTACCACACAAGATGCTCAGGGTACAGAGGCCTACTGGGACATTTCCAGAGTTCCCTATAGGCCAGTCCAATCGTGTTGGCAAGCTGATATTCTGAGAGCTGTGTTGTCTGTGTTTAAGAGGTATGCTTTTGGAAAATGTACTTATGCTCTAGCAATGGACGTGGATGACATTGTGAGAATTTACATTGTGTTTTAGTTCATAATTATATCTTCAAGTATGTATAACTTACATCAGTTCATTGTACCATGATCCATTAACATAGTAAAATATCACCAACAATACAATATTCAAGCATTCAAGAATGGTGAGATTCTCACCCAAAGAAACGTGACGAGATACCAAGCAGCGGACCTGAGCAATAATCAGACATTTGATGTCCGTTGAGTAATCTTGTCCTGAAATCCTCACGGGTTAATGCCTCGTCAGAATGTACAAATCACCCAAATGGTATACTACGTAGTTTTAAAGTTGCACAGCAACTAATCGGGAGATGCTTTAAGGTTTCTAAGTACTCATCCTTGCACAATCTGCAAATTTTCCTTTTGTGTGGAATTTTTCTGATAGAGCCCCATCTCTGCAAGGTACCAAGTAAGTTGAATCGAGATCTCACGAAGATGCTGTGGAAAATGGGACTTGGAAATCTAAGCAAGCGCAGTGGCAAAACATTAAGAGGACAGTGTACTTTCCATACTCGTGGAGAGGTTTGTATTTGGGAATGATATCCTAATCCCTATTCACTCTTATCTTTTTTTAGCGTGTACAGATCCTCATTAGGAAATCCCTCTGTAAATACATATCAGTTAAAGGTTTGTCACAATCATTAACACTGTTATTAAAAACAGTAGATTGTTTGATTTCATCAAATAGTTAAGTCTAAAAAGAGTAAATCTGGTGGAGAGTGGAGTACTTCTCCAAACTGTTTAACTCATTCTACGAGATGCACGGTTGCCAGAATTGTAAGTAAAGTTGGTGCTGGATTAATATAAAAGACAAGGATGCGGAAAGGACCAACCATTTTTCACAAATGTAGTTGCCTTATAAACAGTTATTGCCAGTCAATTTGATATAACTCAAGGCCGTGCAACATGGAGGGCTCACTTTACCCACATACTATTACCTTAATGGTATCATTCAGAAGTTACAGAATTTCTAATAAATAGTACGCAACTGGGCTAGTAAGGGTGCACTTTTTATCCCAATTCAGGAAGCTAAGTCAGAAAAACCACATTTAGTCATAAAGGGGTAACCAAAATAAATACTAGATCCCACAGTCAATGTTAGGCCGTCGACTGACCAACAACGTTGTTTTTTCACCTTGCAAACTGTCATCAACAAATGATGATTTTGATGTATTCAATCTCATTGTTTCTCTTTTAAATAGAGATTGAAGCTGTTAAGCAGTCATACGAGCCCAATCTGTGTTTTGCCAATAAAATAATGTTGTTGGCAAATACCAGAATGGGCATTTGGATGTGGGCCAGTTTTGGAGGAAAGGAGCTAACGTTGGACACGGTATCCACAAGGTCAGACGAGCAAAGATTTGACTGCCCAGGAGCAAACACACAGCCATGCCATAATCCTACAAAGGCTGCAATACTGGAGCCCATAGTTCCTCTGCTGTTTAGTCTCCCCTGAATTGTAGTGTCTGAATGAAGAATAATCAATAACTTTAAGCACGCACACAGTATACCCCAGTCTTATAACTAATTCCCAAACCTCACTTGATCCACGCAGTCAAATGCACACGAGAGATCGACTCGGGCCATGAAGAGTGTAGACTTGTTTTGGACTCGTGCCTGAATCTGTAGCATATTGACTATAACGTCATTTAGCGATTTTTCCATAGTGTTGACGGAAGCCTGTTTGAAATTTGGAAGGACGACTAAATGAATGTGCCCAAAGAGGGAAATTGTCTAAGAGTAAAGATGCCAAAGTCTTTGAATAGACGTCCAGAAGGGTCCTTGGGCATAACTTGTCTGTGTGCGTGCCGACCCCCTTCTTATGTAAGGGAAAAAATATAACAAGTGCACCAAGTTAGTAGCAACTCGCCACTCATCGAGATATTGGAAATAAGGTCCAATACGATGCCACACCATAATGCATAGTTTTCCTTTAGAAATAAATATAGGTGGCCGTCCGGCCTCACATCATTAGGGTGCCTGTTTCTCTCGATTTTTCTCCTCAATTTGCGCCTTGGAAAAAAAACTACACCAAGGGCCCAAAGACTTTGTTGAAGTTTAATTGGGTGGAAATAGTCACACCAAATGTTCTTAAAATACATTTATACCCTATAGAACCAGAAATTACATTGTCAATTGTTGCTGGTAAATCAACATTATTCATATCAGTCCTGTTAATAGAAATGTGAATTGACTGTCACGAATATCCCAATTGATTTTGTGTCACTTCACTGAGTAACTATATTGTTTAATTAGCCTAGATCTTGATTGTTTATCAAGAAGGGTCAGAGGATAATCTAATTTGACTTACCTTGGCTTCCCTCTCAGTAGCTTCTCCCTGTCAGAAATTATATCAAATCTACGGTTCGGGGGGGGGGAGGGGGGGAAGGATCTGGAAGCCACATCAGGCAGGTGTGAGATTTCCTGGAGTACTGAGTTGGTAAGGGTAGTAAATGTTTGTGAATTCATAAGTTTTCTGCCTGGCTTTTAAACATGCACAGAATTCTGAAAATAGGTCATTGGTTTTCTTTTTTTGTGGAGTATTAACCCCCACAAACCCTCACTGCTCCTTTTTTTTACCTATTCCCTAGCCCCCAACCCATTATCTGCACTTTCTCACCCCCCCCTTACAAATTTCATTTAGCATTATCGGAACTCTGCACATTTAAAAGCCAGGCGTTGTAATTACTGGAGATGAAAGGACGCTATACCAAATTTGGCAATACTTGGCTCCTATCCTATGTTCGGTGAGAACTCAAGAGATCGACCTGGTATGGGTGTTTGGGGCCTTCTCTTAGCCAGAATCTCCTCCGCACCATCTAGCCATCCCAGACATGGAACAATCGTGGACCATGGTGCCAGTCATTCCCAGCACACCAGACATCCTGGCACCCAGGATGTTGATTGGAACTAGACATTCCAGCCTACATCCTGAAGGCACACAAGGCATGCAGAAGCCTGAAAAAGCTTTGGTTTGCGCGGGCACCTGCATGACCAAATAAGGGTTTCCCCAGGTCTGCTCGACCTAGGGAAGGCAAAGGGACAAGATGGCCAAAGGACAGAACAAAGGACTTCGTGGAATGGCCATTTTGGGGCCAAGCCACTGTCCTGGGCCAAACACAGTAAACGTGATATGGACCACACGAAAGGGTTAAAAATAAATGAAAAACAGCTGCCACCAGCTCTTTCCAAGGCACATTTGTACTTCTACCAAAAAATCTTTTGAGGGTTTTTAGGGCCTAAAAAATAAAAGGAAGACCCAGCACACTGTACTGTAAGGTATTTTGTGCACTGCTAACATGTTGCTCAAATCTAGCAACAAAGTAAGACTAAGGGAAATAGTCTCCCAGTACTGATTGTCTTTAAGGTCATGTCAGCTTCCCCATAACAAAGTGAGCAAAAACCAGGCGGAGTACTGCAAATTTGGGGGTTCACAACTGGAGGGAAAAGTACATATAAATGGAAATCTTTGCCAACACTCATACCTCCGAGACCAAGGACAGGGGGAACTAATCCACCCCCGGATGACCACCTTGTTCAGGTCAGTTCTGGACAACACACCAGCATTGCTATGATGAACACCTGGCCTATGCTCAATACTGAAGTCAAACCCTTACAGGTTTATGGACCACCTGGGCAATTATGAGTCTCTCCCTTCATGTTCATGAGCCACCTTAAGGGCTGGTGGTCATTTTGCACAGTGAAGTGGGCCCCATAGAGGTAGGGCATCAGCTTCATTGGGGCCCACACAACAGCGAAACATTCTTTCTCTACTGTGGACCACCTGAGCTCTGTCCTTAACTTGATTATTTATTTAGACATTTACATAGCGCTCTAAGCCTGAGGTTATCTTATGAATCCAATAGGGTGTTCTTTACCTTTCTCATCTACTTGTGACAGTACAGCTCCTATCCCAGTGTCGGAGGCATCTGTCTGCACAATAGAATATCCCTGGTAATCAGGGGTCCTGGGAACAGGGGCCTGGCACAAGGAGTCCTTTAAGCCATTGAAGGCCTTTTCACAATCCTCAGACCAAGATAACTTCTTGGGCTTCTTTGGAGTCGTGAGAGGGGCAGCTGTTGTGCCATAGTCTGCCAAAAAGATTCTGTAGTACCCTGTAAGTCCTAAAAAGGCTCTTGCATGGGTTTGTGTAGTGGGGGTAGGCCAGATTTGTACTGCTTGTACTTTACTGGGTAGATGCTGTATCATCCTCCCACCTACTTCATGCCCAGGGTAGTCCACTGAACCTTGCCCAATCTGTCACTTACTGGCCTTTATAGTCAACTGGGCCTTCCAGCCTGCAACACAAGTCTAAGGTTTCACGTCCTCCCAGGTGGCACTGAAAACTGCTATATCATCTAGATATGCAAAACAGAATACATACAAACCAATACGGACATGATTCAAAAGCCTCTGAAAAGTGGCAGGTGCATTCTTCAACCCAAAAGGCATTACCCTGAACTGGTAAAGACCCTCGAGTTGAGAATGCCGTCTTCTCCTTGGCATGCTCTGCTAGGCTATTTGCTAATACCCTGCAGTGCGGTGCTGAGGTACTTGGACACACCCAAAGTATCCACCAGCCCATCAGTTCTAGGCAAGGGGCGTGCATCTGTGTTGGTGACAGGATTCAGAGCCCCGTAATCCACACAGAACCTCAACTCAGAGGAACCTGCTTTTGGAACCAAATCCACAGGGCTGGATCAGGGACTACTGGAGGGTTCAATCATCCCACTATCGAACATCTTGTTGACCTCTGTTTTGATGTTGGAGCTCACCTTATTCGACATCCTGTATACACTACTTTTGTTAGGTACACTATCTCCTATGTCAATGTCATGTTTGCACCAAGGTGTAAAACCAGGGGCTAGGGAAACCAGGGGGGTAATTGCCTCCATACCTCTCACCTCATCTAGTTGAACAGAAGTCAGGTCAAGGGCCACATGTGCAACCTCAATGGAGCTGTCTGAAGGGCTGTCCTTGAACAGATCAGGAAGACGTTCTGACTCCTCTACATCAGAAGCCAACAATGGTGCAGCTGTTTCAACTCTTGGGATGAAAGCCTTCAGCCTATTTACATGGAACACTTTTGGAGCATGTCCAGCCCTTCCAAGGCCCACTAAATAGTTGACCTTACCCAGTGAATCCACCACTGTTTAAAGGCCTGACCCATTTGTCCTGTAAAGCTCTAGGCCTTCTAGGATACATGATCGGGACTTGCTGAGGGAAGCCTTCTGGTCATAGAAATGTTTCACCATTGCTTTACCTGCCTTCACTAGCCAGGCCCATCAGGAGTGCCATCCGTTTTCTGAGCCCTAGCACATAGTCTACTAGTAATGGGGGGGGAGTGGGCATCTCTCATCCCTTCTGGACTATGGCCAAGGGTCCCCTGACAGGGTGACCCAACAGAAGCTCAAAGGGGCCGAAGCCAACACCCTCATGTGGTACCTCTCTGTAGGCAAACAGTAAGCATGGTAACAGAAGATCCCATTTTCTTCTTTGGGGTTCTACCAGAGCCCCGATCATGCTTTTTAAGGTCCTGTTAAACCTTTCAACTAGAACATTAGTTTGTGGGTGATATGCAGATGAAAACTTATAGTCGACACCACATTCCTTCCACATGGCCTGCATATACATTGACATAAAGTTGCTGCCCCTATCAGACACAACTTCTTTAGGGAAGCCAACCCTAGTAAATATGCCAAGTAAAACTTGGCAGTGAGCCTTCAATGGGATGGCCTCAGGATACCTGGTAACATGGTCGACCAGTGCCAGGATAAACCTATTGCCTGAGGATGCTTTGGGGTCAAGGGAACCAACAATGTCAATCCCTACCCTCTCAAATGGTACCCCCACAACTGGGAGTGGTACCAGTGGAGCTTCGATTTTTGTGCCACTCTTACCAGTTAAATGGAAGGTGGCACAGCCCCTGTAGTGACTTTCTACTTTCACCCTCATCTTGGGCAGGTAGAAATGCATGGCTATCCTTTGCTTGGTTCTCTTGATGCAAAGGTGACCAGCAAGGGGGACTTCATGTGCCAACTCCAAGAAGAAGGGTCTTACATTAAGGGGAACCACAAACCTCCTACGGTCTTCTTTTGTAGGCTCAATGTAGAGGAGCTCACCTTCCCAATAAATCCTGTGCTTCCTAGGAGGATCACCCTTCAGCCTGGAGCAGGCCTTCCAAAGATGGGCACTCATGTTGGCCCTTACTGGCCCTTACTGACCTCAACCCTATCAGGAACACCTTCAACCAATAAACTTCAGAGTTCAGGATGGTTATGTGGAAAAAGAATTTCAGGCAACACCTCTTCCTCATCAGGTTCAGGTGTTTGACCAACTAGTTCCACTTTAGTGGTAGGTGCGTTAGGAGGACTATTCTCTTTCCCTCTCATCTTTCTTGGCTCCATTAGCCTTGCGTTTCCCCTTTGACTTGGCTTTGGTCTTTGCCAATGCAGCCCTTGTTTGTGACCTTGTGCATGGTCACTTTGCTGTGTCACCCACAAGACCCAAGCCTCCGAGATAATTTCCCACCAGGACCTTACCTGGGACTTGCCTCTGTATGCTCACTGCAATACTGACCATTGTAACATTGATAGTAAGATTTACAGGCATTACTGGGAACTTGAGAGAGGGACCATCAGCTAACTTGGTGGGCCTCAAAGGAGCTCTGGCAAGCTCCTCTGGGTTTACCAAAGTGGAATCCACAACAGTTCTGCTGGCCCGACTATCCCCAAGGACAGGAGTGTCTACTCCAGTGAACATCGCACTGTTTTTAAAGTAGTGCTTGGTGTTATCTGGAATGCTAGCATAAGCCTCTGAGACATTAGGCACCCAGGGAAACTACGACTACCTCAGATTCTATCCCACTGGGAAGGAGTCTGAGGAGAAGGATGCCCTAGTGATCTCTTCCTCATAGGAGGGAAAGGCCATACTCGGAGTGAACCCCCCAAAGTTTTGACCTTACGTCTGGTCACATGGTCATTTGCTCCACAAGCCACACAAGGTCCACTGGTTCATGGGACAGAGGGAGGCTTACTATAAGCAGAGTGCTGCTTGGGAGGATAACTCGCACTACCCTGAACATTCTCTTGGGACTCACCCTTGAATTTCGTTTTGTGGCACTTTCAGATCCCTCACCCTCTTTATCTTTGTTCATTTTCCCCTCCTCCTGCTTACCTGGAGTCTTTTCCTTATGGGACACTCTATGTGGCACTCCAAAATCTGAGGTCATGCTACCTTCTTAGGATCTAAATCCTTTGAATCAGCCAAGTGCTGCTTAAGCTCACCCTCAAAGGAAGAGACATCATAGCCTTCAACCCAGCCAGTCAAGTTCTTCAAGGAATCGGTAATTGTAGTCTCGAAACATCCAAGTATTGGACAGGAGTCTTCCCAAACTTTAGGATAAGAGGTTGCTTTACTTTTGCAAAGTCTACTCTTTCAGCCTTATACATTTCCATAATGGAACTGTATTCAGAATGGGGCAGTCCACTTAGCAACCATGCAATCTTGCCAGTATCCACAACCTCTTGAAACGCCAACCAGTCTGTCATTTTTCTCCTCATATACACTGAGCAGATCTTTAGGAAACTGAGGATGAGAGGAAGGCCCAGACCCATGTCCAGATACTTTGGAGGAGCTATTTGAAACCTGAAGCTTGGCCAGTTCCAACTGGTGATCCCTGTCCTATGTTTTTCTGCCTGCTCAGCTTTCAGCTTTGCCAGATTGAACTCTAGCTCTTTCTGCTTAAAATGCAGTTCTTGCTTCTTGAATTCAACCATGGAATCAGTATCGGAGCTGGCAGAGGAAACTTGGGACAATACATCATCCCTGTCATCATGGGTACCATGGACAAGTGCAGCGAGGGATCTGTCGGACCTATCAGTGAGAGCTGCCCCACCACCGTCTGCACTTTCTTCTGTGGTAATGGCATTGGGATCTGTCGGACCTGTCAGTGAGAGCTGCCCCACCACTGTCTGCACATTCGTCTGTGGTAATGGCATTGAGTTGCACCTCTTGCCAATCCATGATCATTTCTTTGTACCTTAAGCAGGCAAGCCTCTCTCAGTACACATCATTATCTATGTTTCTGACTTGGAAGCATTCAAGGTTATGTTGGTAATTGTTTCCATGTGTTAAGATAGGTCGTTGGCCTTTACTGCTATGGTCACTGTGTCCTGGGTAAGTATATAATCAGAGTAGCTTTACCAGTGCACAACACTGGGTACCTTCGATCCTATCCCACTGCTGTACACTGATTTGTTAAGATACATTTCTGAACTCTGACCTGGTGGGCAGAGGTTCAGAAGGCCAGCTAGATTCTTGGAACAGGGTAACCTTCTGGACAAGCCAGACCAATCAGGGTAGCATTGGCGGCGGTCAAGACTAGGTCTCAGGAGGGGTGAGAGTGATCGAAAGCTCACAATGAGCACACAGTAAACACTACAAATTACTCTTATCAGGTGTATATCAAAAATACATATACATTTATTAAAGGCCTTTTAAATCAAACACCAAGCAAATATCAGTAGTAATAACTAAATCTACACACCGCTACTATTGAACATCTATACCGATACTAATGGCCTAAAGGAATAGTTTATTTATTTGTAATGCACACCAGACCCGGAGGTATCGGGCGCAAGGACAAGATAATAAGCTTACATAGTTACATATTACAATTAAACTTACATGGTTCCATAATACAGTACAGGAAAAATTAAACTTACATATTTACATAATGCAGTAAAAGGAATGAGGGTAAGTTTGGTCCGCTCTGAGGTTGGGTGGAAGTGAGTTCTAGAGTTGGGTGGCTTTGACAGGGAAACTATTGCCACTGATAGTGACTCGCTTGAAGTGGAGGATTTTCAGACAATTGGCGTATGCCACTCTAGTGGGTCGGAGTGTCAGTCTTTTGCTAAACCTCTATTCGGTAACGCAGAGCTGTGTTATTAAGGGACTTGAATGTTAGTGAGGCAGTTTTAAGTCTGGATTTTATCAAAGGTGGAGAGCCAGTTAGCGTGTCTACTGGCTGATGATATGTGCTCTTTTAGTCATTCCTGACGCTGTTCTCAAGGTGTTTGGAGTCTTTGTATTTTCTTAATGGTATGTATGTTCGCTCCAATGTAGAGGGCATTGCCGTAGTCCAGCTTGGATAGCACAAGTGCTCTTGCCAGTGTGGTACAGCTACTTGTTGAGAGGAATGGGTTAGCAGATCTAATCAGTTTACATGTGTAAGCTGTAGATGATGCCAAAGCATTAACTTGTTTAGTCCAGGGTGAGACCAGAGTCCAGGGGTGGACTGGGAACCAAAAGAGGCCCTGGAAATGTTTTTTAAAGGGGCCCTATATTACACACTATGAGCAAGCCCCATCCATTTCCCATGAGAAAATGTGCAAATAAAATGGGTACCCGCACAAAAGAGGCCCATCAGGAAATCTCCAGAGTTCTCTGTAAGCCAGTACACCCCTAATATTCAGTACACCCAAAGCGCTGATTCCATATGCTGCTTTGTATAAGCAAGCCTGCAAACAAATGATGAATTGTCATACCATTGGATTGATGCACACAGATACCGTAATGTGCCCAAGATCACACAGTTTTGGTGATCTGGAAAACCCTGATTGGTCTCCTGGGCAAAAGTTCCACATCGTTTCCTAGAGTTTGAGAGGAGGGCCCAGCATGAGATGAGGATTGAACTATGGGGCTTTGTTTTTCTATAAAATCTAAAAAGAATGTCTGGGGAAGCTCCGATGCAGCAGGGATTCATGCGGGGGGTTTGTTGTAGACCTGTCGCACATAAAGCATTTGCTGGAACTTATGTTACAGTTTTCTATATCCAAAACCTCTCCCTCCAAACAGCGTACACACCCTCTGGTAACACGTTGCAGAAATGAACGCAAAAAGTTTTCATTTATCATGAATCCATGCAAAGGTGATGGCTTTTAAAAAATATCTTGCAGCATAGTTACACCACCGAACTCCCTCCTCCGTCATCGTGAATTTAACGGCAGTTAGTCTTCCTCAGCCTACATCGGGGATAAATGCAACCATCCTCCCAGGCACGCCTATTTGTCCCCCCAAACCTCCTGCCCAGTACAACCCTCCAAACAGAAAACTACTAAGACAGCAAACCTTTATGGACACACGGTCACGACCTTTCGCTTTTCGTTCCTGCAGATTGCTTTTCTACTCTGCTACCCCCCCGCCCCCCCGCACCTTCACCACAAGCATCCCCAGGCCAGACGGTGTCTTTCTGGGGCTGAGAGGGGGCAGCGGAGACTGTGACCCCAGGCCCCCTCAACCAAACTTTGACAGTTAAGCACTGCAAAGCTGACCCTGAGAAGTGATGAGACACGTTTTTCAGAGTGCCTCCAAAATGCCATCCTCTGGACATCCACGCCAGTCACTGCATTTGTGTTAGTGGATTGCTTGTTTCCCACGAAATAGGGAATGATCCGCTTTTTCGGTTGCCCTTATTTTCTACAAGAATAGATGTGAGGCCCTTTGAAGTCGAAGGCTCCGCTCCCCTTAACTTGCATGGGCTTTTAATGGTCTGTAGAATTGATTGTACGATCTAAAGAGCCCGGCCCTCAAAAGTAAACCTACCGGGGAATGCATTTGCTTCAGCTACTGCATCGAGGCAATGCATTGCTGATTGCCTAGGCTGACAGTACGCATTCTTAGTTACATTGATAAATGACTTGCCTTCAAAGGGATTATACGTGACTTTTAGCAATTGCATTTCGCGTGCATTATGCCGTAGCGAAGGCAGGTCATAAATGAACGTTTTGAAGAAGCGCTGAAACTTTGTGCTTCATCTTGCGCCTTGCAGACCTGTAGATTGTATTTAAGATCATCATTACTTGACCAATTCTACTGTGAAAACAGAATCTACAACATCACTATGGGGCACTTAGCCAGCATGTATCGATTCAGGTCAGAATTTGATGTTTTTTTTTAACTTAAAAAAGAAAAAACAGTGGTGATAATCCTTACCTTTCAGAACTGCTGCCCTCAGCCCCAGCCCCAAGTCGCAGCAGCTCGCCAGTTCAACGTGCTGCCTCCTGCCTGCCGAGCGGATGCTCGCCTCCTGTCATAGGAGCACTGCACAGCATGTCGGCACGTTCACAAGCCGCACCTGCACATGCAAACACACTGGGGCACGTGTGGCAGGATCATGCATCGATGCCCGCGAACCACAACCAGGCTGCTTCACACTGGCCTACGTCCTGTCTCGCGGGCACAGGTGGCGAGCATTGATTCACTGCCCAGCATCTGAATCCCTTGTGCCCAATGCATTCCGGACACGTTCAACTTGCATTTAGGGAGATTCTGCTTTGCGAACGGTGGGCACCCTTTGTAACTCATGCAGTCGACTACAGGCGTCCCATAATCCCGACTCTGTCTTTCAAACCATGGTGTTGATGTCTTTAGAGAGGGATACAAAAAAAAGCAGACAAGCGTGGAAAGAGAACTAGTTTGGGGTTCTCGCTCCTGATTACAGCGGGTAGAGGCACACCGCGTCTGACTTGGCGCCTTCCCGACACGAAAGCATGGCGCGCACGCATTGTTGCATGCAAACGGTGCAATTATTGAAACAGCGTATCAGTATTTGCAGAAGGGCAAACGAAAAGCAAATACGTTTGCACCGTTTTCTCCGCTTTTATTTTTCATTTGATTGGAGGCAAGAAATACTGCTCACATAAATAACATGTTTTCTTCATAGAAGCTGGAATGGAAACAGCCGCAATAACTGCGCAACTACTTTGTTTGCGCCGAAACCGTTTTGCTCCGTATAATACATGCAGAAACATACATCAAGACTGACGTGGGAAGGGGAGATGCTTATTTCCAAAACTATCTTCCGACAAACACAGCCCCTCAATTCCGTCCATGCAGAGAACGCCGGCTTCCTTATTTCCGAAACGGATGCACTCCTGGCAGGCGTAGCTTGAGATGGATACGGGGCCACACGGCCCTTGAGCACGTGAGGAGGAGTGTGGCGGGGGCTGGGGGAGCGTCTAAGTTTGTTGATGTTGGGTTTGGTCCCCAGGATGATGAGTTCTGTCATCGTTCAGGCATAGACCATGGGGTGCCATCCATGCCTGGATGATGAGGTAAATCCTATTCACCAAGGCCAAATCCTGATTGTAGTCCCCTATAAGTGGGATGAGAATCTGGGTGTCATCTGCATAGTTAGTGTAGGTGACACTTAGAAGGTCCAGATCATCAAAGAGGGGCTTGGTAAATATGTTACAGGGTGGGTGAGACCCATGTACCCTGGGGTACGCCACATAGGATATGCATGGCATCGGCTGCTTCTGTAGTGGAGAAAACTCTCATGGTTCTTTCACTTAGGAAAGATTGAATCCAAGCTATGGCCTGTTGTGGGAAGTGCACTGCTGATTCTAGATGGTTGCAAAGAACAGAATGGTCCACCAAGTCAAATTCTGCTGAGAGATCTAGGAGGAGTAGTATGGCACATTTTCCCTGATCTCTCAGCTCAACAATCTGGGCCTTAAGCTCAATGAGTGCAGTTTCGGTTCCATGCTGAGGTCTGAAACCTGATTGCAGAGTACCAAGGAGTTGGTTCTATTCCAGACTTACAGGGAGTATAGAGTAAGGGTCCACAACCCGTGACGAAAGGGAGCAAGCAGTGCAAAAATTATTTAGGCAGTCCTTCACTTATCAAACCCTAACTAAGAGGCAGTCCAGTCCCAACGGTGAGTGGAGCCTTGTGCTCAAAAGTACTTTCAGTGCTGATGCACGCAATCGTGCGGTTGGGCCAAAACGGGGTCTCTTGCAGGGACTGTAACAGCTCAGGAAGGCAGGTAAGGCACTGAAGAATACGTTCCTACTATTCGAGTAGGGTCTCCCCAAGAGGGCAGAACATGATCCAAGAGTTGGTAATAGCTCGGTAGCAAAGGCTACCTGGATAAAGGAGAGTGGCCTTCAGGGGCCACGTGTGTAAAAATGGATGGATGCATCAGGGGCCACCAGTAAGGGTTGCAAGTATTCACCGGCCCATGGGGCACTCCACACCAAACTCCAGCAGTCGAGTCCACTTTGGTTGTAGGTTCGAATCCTGCAGTTGTGCTATTCTGCAACTTTGGGGGACTGTGTTCCAGGATGGTTCTGTGGTGGGACAGCAGAGATTTCTCTGCTCCTGATGAAAGGATCAGGCCAATTCTGCTGCAGCAGGTCTGAGGGCACAGGGGGGCACAGCAGTAAGGCACCCATATAGTTTGTCAGCACAGCTGGGTGACACAGCGACTGTGTGCACTCATGTTCAGGCGTAATCTCCTAAATCCAGACCTAGGAATGCTAGGGGTACAAAACCCGGTTGGAGAGTGCCTTGTACCCAGAGCTTACAGTCTCCAAATACTCAAGTGCCAACTCAAGACAGCTGCGGTTCCAGGGCAAAGGTCCTGTGCAAGCTGGTTAGTTCACTGGGCGGTCCAGGAACAATTCCGAAAAGGTTTGCTTACACGTTAAGGTGGAGGTGCTGAGAATAGTCAGTTCCACTATTCCAATGGGACGAACCGCCTTTGCAGATCAGAAACGGGGAGTTCAATGGTACGACAGGGGGCTCAGGGTGCTAAACCTTCCAGCGAGTCACCAGCGGTTCCTTGGCTCTGCTTCTTGGTTTCAGGACCCTTGGCTTCTATCCTAAGTTTGGTGAGAACTCAAGAGATCAACCTGGTATGGGTGTTTGGGGCCTGCTCTTATCCAGAATCTCCTCTGCGCCATAGACCAGTCACGGACCACGGTGGTCTAGTCATTCCCAGCACACCAGACCTCCTGGCACCCAGGATGTATATTGGAACTAGACATTTCAGCCCACATCCTGGAGGCACACGCACAAGGTATGCAGAAGCCCGTGAAAGCTTTGGTTTGCGGGGGGGATCTGCATGACCAAATAAACAGTTTTCCTGCGTCTGCTTGACCTGGGCAAGGCAAAGGGACAAGATGGCCAAAGGACAGAGCAAAGGCCCCGTGGAATGGCCATGTTGGTGCCAAGCCACTGTCCTGGGACAAATGTGGTAAATATGATATGGACCACATGAAAGGGTTACAAATATAAGAAAATAACAGCTGCCACCAGCTCTGTGAAAGGCACATTTGTACTTCTACTGAAAAATTCTTTGAGGGTGTCTAGGGCCTTAAAAATGAACTGAAGACCCCAGTGCACTGTACCATAAGGTACTGTGTGCACTGGTAAAATGTTGCGAAGAGCTTGCAACCAAGTGAAAGGCTGTCATGATGCCTACCCCCGGGGACCCAGACCAGGTCCAGCGACCCCGGAAGCAGGCATCAAGTGGTTTTGAGCAAGCCCAAAAACCCCTGCTAGGGGCTGTTTGGGTGCGGTCCTGGCGCCTATGGCGCCAGGCTCATATGGAGAGTCAGTCCTGGCGCCATAGGTGCCAGGCTCATAGAGTAGAACTTACCTGATGCAGACCATGCTGCAAGCTTACATGATGCAGACCATGCTACAAGAGCTCCAAGCCAAATGAGGCTTGGAAGGGACTATTTTACCTAGGGACTATTTTTTTTTTTTACTCGGGCGGGGCTGGGGAGGAATACTTACATGGGACTACTTTGGAGGCTATTTAAACCACGGCCGAAGAGCAGCATACGCTTCGCGTTATTCTGCATCCAGCAGCGTAACGCTCACCGTGCCTGCAAGTCTGCATCCAGTCTTCTGCCACGCCCGCCTCGAGTTTGGAGCTCCTAGAAAAAGGGAGAAAGAAGGAGAAAAGGTTAGAATAAGAGCAATACCTTTGATCCTTACCTGAATTCCCGATCCATCGCGCCTTCGAGCTGGAAGAAAGAAGTTATTTTATGCGCGTCGCCTCGCCTGCTGCAGTGCCGCGCTGAACTCACCGGCCTTCGCAGCATCTTCACATTCCACCGCATCCTCCTGCATGTTCCCGCCGCATTCCGGCACCTAAGTAGTAGACAAGAACAGCAAGGTGAGCCAAGGGAATACACAGAGGAATATTAGTTACCCCCCCATAGACTTACCTGATTTTACCACCGGGGGTACTATTCCTCTTCACGGGTCGGCGCAGCTTCCACTGCATCTTCGCCGAACCCCAGTCCCTAAGGGGAAACAAAAGGACAGCAAGGGGAAACAAAGGGACTATCAAGGGGAACCCTCCTCACCACAATAGACTTACCTGATTTTACCGCCGGAGGTGGTATTCCCAGAGACTTCATACTTTCTCTCAGCGCCTGAATAAGGGAGAAAGCAACAGGTTACATATTGACATTATTTACCGAACTGTGTTGGAAATACAAATCCTTACTAGAATATTACCGGTTGCCACGAGGAACTCTTCACTAGGGTCAAGCTGTAATCTGCAAGGAATCGGACAAGAGTGAAAGTCAGGCATTTGAACTCTTACGAACTACATACTTTTCGGAGTCAATATTGTTCTGGAACTCACCAATTCCTTCGAGCCAGTGAAGCAACTGGTTATCAACACGCCCCTGCGCTCAATGCAGGATGGAGAGCTCATCTTTTCAAACCATCAGGTGAGACTGTAAGAGGGGACATCAAAGGTGATCCGGTGGGAGAACAGCGGGGGTGGGGGGATTTACACTCCACTCCACGGGTGGTTAATTCCCTTTCTCCATTTGCAGAAGAATATTCCTATGGGCCAAGCAAACGCAGCTAGGTGGGCCAGTCCAGTCCGTCATCTCGGCCCTACGTGTCACATTGGTGGAGACCGCAGCTGTCCAGTTCAGATCGACGCCTCTGTGGGAGCCAGGTGAGCGTAAAAAAGGCTTTGGGACACAGTCTCCCAGTACTGACTCTTTAAGGGCATGTCAGTTCCCCCATAACAGTGAGCGAAAGCCCATTTGAGTGCAGCATAAGTCAGGCTAGGATGGTCGGACAGTGGTATTAATAGGTTCAAGATACTCCCCTATTCCTCACTACCTCTACCATCAGGGGATATCTATATCTATTATCTAAATCTATATCTCATAAACAGAGATAGGACACCAAACATAAAAGAACAATTATAGATATCAAAAATGGGAACACAAAACACCTCTGTAGGTGATGTACTGGTACTTGTATCTTGAAATACAAACAGATTATCAAAAAAATATATAATTTATTATAAGCAACAAAAAACACTTTTTAAACAAATACATGGACACAAATGTAGCAGCAAATCACAACATCATAAAATCAATGTCACAAACAACACATATATTCCCGACATGTAGCATGTTTCAGTTCTTGGTGTCTTTTATGTGGCTGAACTTTCCTCAGGGGAAACAATTCTTCTAAAATTCCTTCAATATTGTGCAGTCAAGGTCCTAAGAACATACACCAATGGATGTTATCAATAAGCTGAAAACGTCTCCAAAAGATGGTAACAATAAGCTTTCAAATGTATGTGTCAATACAGCAATGTTAACATTGTGATCCCATTTTTGATATCCTCAATTGTTCTTTTATGTTTGGTGGTTAGACAACAGCAAAAAGTTGGGGGGGTTCACAACCAGAGGGAAAATGTATACATAAATCCTAACACTGTGGCCCTTAGGAAACCCAGAGATCAGGCGGTGATAAAGCAAGGAAATGGGTCTTGACATGGAGTTGGATATCGAAAAGGGCCGTGATTAAGGCGGCAACGGAGAGGTGGCATGAACATTTAGTCCTGGGCACCCAAGTGGCCCTGGGCATTCACAAAGTTAATGTGGGTCAAAGCCCATTGGGCCAGTAACGTGTCTTAAAATTACTAGCATCACAGTTCACCAAGTCCTTAAGCGGCTCACATCAGCAGAGAGAACGGATCTGTCAGGCCTCTCTTCGATCATTGCCTTATTGTCCAGACCAGGGAAGCGGCTGACAGCGCTGCTCCCCTTTTGTCTGCAGCCAGCCCCATTCCAGCTCCCGCTCTTCCTAGTCCTTGTTGTAACTCCTCCACTCACGGAGTACCGTGAGCCCCTCCCCCAGATGACAGACACACACGGACACAAGTCCTGCTGGTTCGGGTCGCGCTGAGGTGCTTGGAACGCCCACTTTATTTATAGTGCATGCAGCAGAGTGCAACGTCGCTCCGCCACGTGCGGGTGCCCTTTAAAGGGCCAGCACCACAGTCCTGGCCTTGCACCACTGACACTTACAGCATCGTGTCTATAGATGCTGAGCTTCTGCGATAATTAATAAAGGGTTAAAGGATTGCAGATAAATCCCAAAAATCTCCCCGAACCTATGCTGAAGGTCAGGCCTGCCTCTGTTGTAGCTCAGCACTGCTTGCCCTAGGCTTCGAGCCCTTACCTGACCCTACAGTACCTGCGGTGGCCGCTCTCTGGGAGCCTAGTGTAGGACGGTGCAGGCACTATAGGCGCACAATGGGGGCTTTGGTGGAGTGTTTGACTCACACCGAGGACACAGGACCCAAGCTTTTACTCGAAAAGAAACCCAGATAACCCCCAAAGCTGCAATCCTATTCTCTTGCACTACAAGTACACCGCTGCTTCATGAGTAGGTTCTATTTCAGTTGTGCTTTAATTGAATAAGTGCACAAAAATGTATTCAATACTATATATTCAAAAGAAAATAATTTCACTCTTGCAGCAATATACACTGTAAAATTATTGGTGAATAATGTAATGTGCTCACAGTGCATTGCACTGCACAGTGGGAGTCGTGTGGTGAGCCACCCTATTGGATTGCAGAGGGGGGGATGTACTTGGTCATCCTTCCCCTGAGACTGGGGTGCCCCTTCCCGCACCATAATTTCAGGTCCTCTTCCAAAATTCTGCGAGGAGAGGGCTAACGTATTCTCTGGAAGCAAGCAGCAGGAAGGTCGTCAGCCCTCGGAGCATACGTGCTTCATGGCTACTAACACTTTAATGTTAGGTGGAGTGATATGAAAAATGAAATGGTCAGCTAGCTCGGTTTGCATTATGGACCTAGTGATTCAAGCATACAGCCCCTTTTTATCACTGATGTATATCTGTTAAATCTAAAGATTAGCAGTCATTCGTATATTCCGCAAATGCTCTTTGATTGTATGCAAAGTAGCCAGGAACCCTTCTTGGTGCTATTTATTCCTTCCCTTGTCGTTTAAGGGTATTGCAAACAGGTATAATAGGGGTTTACCAGATTTTGGCTTGCAAAGCCCCTCAGCCAGTATAGTGAATGCTGCTGGATCATGGGAGTAGCAAGGCAAATTGTCTGGAGGGCGGGAGGTTTCCCTTCGCTGTTCTAGGGTTTCATAATGTGCTTTGCTCAGTAAAAGAAGTATAACATCTTTATAATTACTCCAATATATATTAGGATTGATCATTAAAAATGAACATTATAACATTTAAAAAGAGCCAGATGACAAGGTAGGTTAGTACAATAACATAAAATCCTACTTTTGAATAGCTTCTCTGGCAGAGAATACACCATGTTGTCTCTCAATTGATCGTGATGACAACATGTCTTCATTTATCGTGCCAGTCCCCCCCTGGGGGAGATGCCTCGTTTTGCTGCTACGTTTAACTATAAAAACCAATGCACCACCTTAAAGATGCACCCCCCCCCCCCTCTGGTTGCACTGTAGTGAGCAACAGCTGAGGTGACTCTAGCAAACGCATGCCTAACAATGCTTCCGTCGCCCTCCGATACAGACCGAGAGAGTGTGCAGAGGGAGAGGGCTCTACATTGCCATGTTACTGACCTTTGATCCGCCAATCGTATGCCATTTACAGTAGCAGAATGGATAAGACCCAGGTCCAGATCAAAATCAATTCTCATCCTCGGATTTTAGGGCCATCGCCAACGACTCTGCTTGACAAGATCACTCACTTTGACCCATTTACCCCTCTTACCACTGAAGCTGCAGCTTTGTTTAATCCCCCAGAACAAAGCGGTTTGCCCCCATGCCTCTGCACAGTTAAAATTCTGAAGGAGCAGATCCCAACAGTGCTTTTGGCCCTTGCTGTTGCGCCCAACTCATCTTTGAACTCTGGAATTGTTTCTTGGGTTTTTGGCCTGGCATGGTCGTTCCCATCTTAAGACATCTACACTTGATGACAAACCTTAACTAGTCTTTAGCCCATCCCCCTACTCCGTTTTGTAGGCACAATCATTAAGATGCTGTGACTAGAGAAATGTGAATTGTATCGCGAGATCAGGTTCCTTGGGTTCCCAGGAAGGGGGCTTCCACCCCGCTTGAAGTTTGCCCTGGTAGAGTTCCTGGGTGATCAGCGGATGGCGGCAGTGTCTCAGCTGTGTGGGGTTTAGACCTGTCGGCAAACTTTGACGCCATCTTTCACTCACTGCTACTGTGTGCGCTACAAGGACTGGTACAGGGCACTGTCCTCGTTTATATACAATAGATTTTATCTGATCACCCCAATGTATTACGATTGTGCTGTTTGTATTCAACTCTCATCCATGGACTTGTGGGTCCCCCAGGGCCCTCTGCTCTCCCCCGTTTTGCTTAACGTCTGTCCAGCCTCTGGCACAACTCATCCACTCCTTTTGGCTTCAGGCTCGACTTAGGCTGGTGACACCCAGATCCCGTTCTGGTTAAGATGAGGACAGGCTGACGTCTTTTACCACTTTTTTTTAATTGCCATATTGCCAAAAGGGAATGGGCTGCAACTAGCTAATGTTCAACTCGGATAGCGCCCTGAAGACCGCGAGCTGCCGGCGTAGAAATAAATAAATGAAAGTGAGGTTCTCATTGTGGGAGAGTGATAGGATATGATAGTTTATTTACATAGCACCTATACATAATGTTTCAAAGCGCTTCAAGGCAAGGGAGGGAACAAGGTAAAATACAATGGGCCTCATTACGACCCAGGCAGTAAGGGGTTTACGGCAGCGTAAACAGCGCCGACCCTTACCGCCTGATTCCGAGGTCCCTTAGCGCCATGGCGGATTTAACACCTGCTTTTAGCAGGTGTTAAAATCCATGGCGCTAAGGGACCATGTTCTTAATTACGCCCCCGTAACTTACGGTGGCGTAATTAACGCCTTCCCCACTCCCATTATGCCCTATGGGGCAAAAATGGGAATGGGGAAGGGTAAATGGGGATTGGGGACTTACCGCCCCACCAACCTTGGAATAGGGCGGTAAGTCCGCCAACCACCATGGCGTAAACATAGTTTACGCCATGGTGGTAAAGGTACGACCCAGGCGGTAACTTACTGCCTGGGTCGTAATGAGGCCCAATGACCTTCTTACAGGCCATGAACAGTAAGGATGTGAAATTAACTATCGTACTCGACATTTCAGATAGTGCAAGAGCTAAGACATAGATAAGGAAGGGAGGGGGAGAGTGGGAAGGAAATGGAAACAGACAGGCGACTACCGTACTAGGCCTGACGACATTTGTGGTAGAGCCGGAGAAAACAAAAGTTGAGGGAGAGGGGTGCAGAACGGGAGGGGAGGAACAAAACTAGCGACTATCATACTAGGCATGACGACATTTCAGATAGTGCTGGAGGGGTGGTGGGGAGGAAAACAAACAGTAATGGGAGGGTGGAGGAAACAGATGAGGTTGCTATCATACTAGGTCCAGGGACAATTCTGATAAAGTGCATAGAAGAAAGTAAGGATGAGGAGATGAGAGGAGGGGAAAGGAGGAGAAAACAGCAGTCAAGAGTGGAGAAGCAAGAGGGGAGAGTGAATACAATTGCAGAAGTCAGTAGTAACACAATGTTGCAAGCCAGGATACAAGATGAAGATGGGAACAGCATGATTCAGGGCCACCATGAGTACAAGATGCAAAGGAAGTCCAGCATGAGAGTTGAGAAAGGGTGACGCACCGTGAATGAATGAAGTCCATAAAAGTCAAATCCATCATTGGCCACAAGACGGTGATGGTGAAACCAGAATTTATCAGGACAGACTCCTGCAGAAGTGGGGGTAGGGGGGGAAACAGGATAGAAGAATCGAGCAAAACAGGCAACACCTGTGTGCGAGAATGGTGGGGGAACAAGGGAACATCTCGTGGGAGGGCGGGGGCCGAGGGTTTGGGGATGGTCTGTGGGGACACGAGGAGTAACACATGTTGGTGCATGCTTACCTGCTGTCTGAGCAGGGGGTTGGGCCCTGGGTCCTCCTGGTCTGAACAGGAATTGCCCTTTTCTTCGTCTGCCGTTCGCTTTAGATACCCGGGCGAATGACACCCTTGATGTAATAGTTAAGAGCAGGAAGGAAGAGTCAGGGCTAAGAAGGTGGGTGGTGCTTAGACCAGGTGACCTAGATCCACTTGCACCTGCTCCCCATCTGCAAAGGAAAAGAGGCTGGAGGGCTCCTTAAGTAGGGAAAAGAGCGGCAGGCAGGAAGGCACCAGATGGGCGGGGCTTAGGCCAGGTGACCTAGAGCCACTTGCACCTGCTCCCCATCTGCCTATGTAGTGCACCTATCTCGGGGACAAAGACTTGTAGCTCACCATCCATTTCCTTTTTCCTCTCTCCCCGATTGCTCGGGTAAATTTAGTTGTCACAGATTGGACATTTGAGACAAAGAAGTATGCCAAGACCAGAAGTTTGAAGTTCAACAATTTCACAGGGATTGGCCAACTTAAATATAATTAGCGTCTTCCTCAAAGAAATAAGAAACTATGAGATTGCCTTCTTCCACAAACGTCTCTTGTGACTGCTTTCCCAGTGTCTGGGTGTGTGGCCAGGCCTTCAAGTCTCGGATGTCACTGCTTCAAAGTGTCAGATGAGTTACCTCACTCCTTCCAATATGTAGCAAACCGTTCTGGGCTTTCTGGTTGGGAGAGAATGGCATTGTGGGATATGTAGTGGATCTGAGGGTTGTTTGCATGCATACTTTCGGTGTTTGGGTCCTGTGATAGGTTTTCTGGTGCCTCCATGTCTTAAATGACAGGACTGGGCATTTTGCCAAATGTACTCTTTCCCCAGGCCGTAATTCTGCATCCCGGTTCCGGTGTTTCTTTCTGAAGGGCATTGTGGGTAATGTATTTTTCCATTGCTGGTTTGACTAGGCTCCACGCTCCCTGGGTATCCTAGCTCATGGACACTAGGCAAAGGTCCAGGCATTGGACCTCCTCACCCAATCATGTTTTTCTATCTGAAAGCATGTCTACTCTTCCTTTCCTTCTTATCAGCAAGACTTGAGTATTGCAATTCACTTTTGCACAGACTACTTGTTAAAGCGGCTTTAGATTGTACGAAATGCCACGTGCCACCTTTTGTCGACCTTCTCATTTTTAACATCTATTTCTGATTCTTCTTCTAATCCTAGTTGCCACTGCAGTGCTGTATACGATTTGAAACAGTGTCTGGCCCACCTGGCCTTTTTACAGTACTGGCTCCCCATTTCTTTTGGACACACATCATTGTCCCTCCCTCAGAGCCGGCATTGTTTGTGAAGGATGCCCAGATGTCATAAGAAATAATTAGGAGGCTCGGACATCTAAGTGCTCGCTCCCCAAATGTGGAATTCACTCCTTTTCCTACTGCGCCTGACTACTGATCAAGTAGCTTTTAGGTACTCCCTCAAGACCTGGGTAATCGTATCCCCTACCTAGTTTGTTCCTCATACCTCGCCACCTAGCTATTGGCTCCAAGAGACCATCGGGGGGAGGTGCACTTCAGAAACGAACCAAACGTCAATGTCAGACAAAAATGAAGTATACATTTAAAAACCAATGCTACCAGCCAGAAAGAAGACTTGGAGGAGAGAAGAAGCCAGATGAGGAGAGCAGGTTGAGAGGAAACCTTAAGTCTGCTGGGGCGCCATCTCACACAGTGGGAAAAACCAGCCTGAAAGGGAAGCCAGATACCCTGATGGTGAAACATCTCACTCAGTGGGAAATACCAGACTGCAAGGGCTACATCTCACTCAGTGGGAAATACCAGACTGCAAGGAAAGCCAAACAGACTGCATGGGCTACATCTCAGTGGGAGAGACCAGATTGGAAGGAAAGCCAAATAGGCTGTGGGGCTACATCTCACTCAGTGGGAAAGGTCAGACTGGAAGGAAAGCCAAACAGACTGCATGGGCTACATCTCAGTGGGAAAGACCAGATTGGAAGGAAAGCCAAATAGACTGCTGGGGCTACATCTCACTCCGTGGGAAAGAGCAGACCAGAAGGAACCCACATCTACTGCTGGTGGCTATATCCCAGAACCGGGAAGACTGGCAGAGCCATTTAAGGGTTTGCTGGGAACCATATTCCAGACCCTAGGAAAGAATCGAGCCTGTAGTAAGAGTTTACCCCGGAACTTGAGACTATGGCCCAGGATGGCGGCTTCTGGTTGGCGGGAAATGATAGCATAGCCTCACAAATACCCTAAGCAAAGGTGGAGGAGTACTTGCTGCTAGGAGTATGTCCACAGGGCAAATCCATGGCTACGCTTTAATATCTATTTTTGAAGGGCACCTCAAGAATAGAAGTAAATACTTGCTTGTAGGAAATTCTCAAGACGTGAGCTGGGCGCTATATCCCTGAGAATGAAGTAAAGAATAGAGCTGGGTGCTAAATTCCCAAAACTGTGTGTTGGAGGCGGGAAGCATCCTGGGTACTATACCCTGTGATTGTATGTTGGAGCCATGAAGCGTGCTGAGCGCTATATTCGTGAGACTGTTTGTTCCAGCCAGGAAGTGCACTGAGTCTATCAGACTGTACTTTGTAATTTTGTATGGAATGTAATGAATAGGCCTTGGTGAAATATCCGTGTCAGAAGCAGAAGAATCGAATTTTACATATTCCCTTTCCCCCTGTCAATTCATGTAAATTCAGTCCACACTCCTGCCCAATCAGCACGCAGGCATTCCTGCCAATCAGCAGGTTGAAATGTTCAGCATGCTCCGATTGGCTGAGACGCAGGCCATTTGTTTCTGCAATATTCCGAAATATGTTTGTGTAGCAAGCTTGCCACCTACGTCTCAGATTGGTTCGATTCCACCCAACCCTTGAAGGGGCAGAGATTCTTCCTGGAATTCAATGGCGCTGAAGTGGATGGCGTATTGTCCAGCTTTTTGCCCTGTTGCCTCCACAACAGGCATTTTCGCCCCATCCCTATTAACTTGAATAAAATCTTTATTCAAAATGTACCTGGGGAAATCCCATCTGTGTTCTCCGCTCTCTCGCTCTCTCCCATTCTCTCTTGTTCTCCTCTCTTCCCTCTATTGCTCTCCACTCTGCTTCTCTCCTTTTCTTCTCACTCTTCTCTCTTCTTTCACTGTCTTTCTCTCTCTCTCTAGTCATGCTCTCCCAGGTTTGAAAACCTCTCGAGTTTAGAAGCCATGGGTCCCTGGCATGACTGGCAGAGCCAGCATCAAACCTCTGGTGGGATGGATGACAATTTTGAAAGCTGGTCGTGAGTGGGGCCCTTAACCTATTGCACTATCGACACCCGCGGCCCCTCTCCCACCGAGCCCAGGATGCTGAATAGCTATTACACCTTCCTTTAGCACATGAGATGCACCGTTCACCCAATTCAGAGGCTATTTATTTTCTACAAAGCGATGCTAATCATTGGGGGCGTGGGCCATCTAAAAGCTGAGCACAGCAGTTAAGTCTTTGTATCATCATAGAGGGTAGAATGGAGTCGCTGTTTCTCGGCACTGGTCCATGCAAAGGCGCGCTCCTCTCACCAAGAACCGGGGACAGCCTCCAATGGAATCGTTTTTAACAGGAGATGGGCCTCACCATGAGTACTTTGATCACTAATAGATAGACACCAGAGTGCATTTTATAGGAATCTCCTTTATTAAGACACAAATTCTTGTTTCCCCATGTCCCTGAGATATCCCTGGTGTGAGGCCAAACGGACTGAGGCAACTGCTACGACGGCTCACCCTTCCTTGGAGGGTTCTCGTGAACCCTTAGGGTGAGCCTGCTGAAAAAGACCCCCTGCATAACCTCGGGTACCACCAACCTGGAGTGAGGCCAGAGGGTGGGGCTCTGTGGTTTGTCCCATCCTGCTACCTCACAACAGGGTACCTCCCCTCTACCCCTTCTTTTTTTTGTTTTGTTGAAACCTTTATTTTAAGATTTGACCAGTGGATTTCAGTTGCATGGCATGTACTTAACATATACAGATTGACATTACAACATGGTGTTCATTGTCGGGCTAGGATCCCCTTTGCATTGTTCGTTTAGGTGGCAGTTGACGTGCTCTGTGAGTTCTCAATAGGGTTCATGTAGGCATGTCGGTCGAATCACTGGCAGAACAGGTTGTTCCATTTTCTGATGTGTCGGGTGATGTCTCCAGGTACCTCCTCAGGGGGGGCCCATAAGTCTTTTGGTCTACAAGTGGGCACAACATTTTGAGTATATATTTCTTCAGTTTCTTGTATGTGCATTAGGTCTCTCAGCCATGCTTGCTGGGTGGGGGGAGTTTTTGCCTTCCAAGCACGAAGGATACATCTTTTGGTGACCGCCCCTGTGATTGCGACAAGCCGACGCCTTTTGATTGAGACCTTCCCAATGTCGCCAAGGAGGTATTTCAATGGGGCAGCTGTGATTTGGAGTCCGATAATTTCAGTCACTCTCTTCCACTTCGCACCAGAAATGTTTGATCGGGGGACTGTCCCAGTACATGTGAAATGAGTTTGCCCCTTGGGTCTGGCATTTAGGACATTCTGGTTTTGATTTGGGGTCAAATTTGCCGATTTTACTGGGCGTGATGTGCAGATGATTCAGTATCTTGAATTGAATCAGTCTGAAGTTGGTGCATGTGGAGACAGACTCGGTGAATTGGCAGTATTTTGACCATTGGTCACCCTCTATAGAGATCCCTAGGTCCCTCTCCCATTTAGCTTTCATTGTGTTTTTGAAGGGGGTATGTGGTTTGCCTGATAGAGGGAGGACATTTCACCTGTAAAGCCCTCTGGTGTCATAGTATCGGTTATGAATTGGTGAGCTGGTGGAACTTCCGGAAAGGAGGGCCATTGCTTATTGCATTCTGACTTTAACCTGTAGTATTGTAGTGACGTTGCTAGGCCATAAAGACCCCGCATATGGAAACTAAGGCACAATAATCATATACTATACTGGTTTATTTCAAAGTATGCTCAGTCGGCCGACTGGGGTCTAACGTCTTGCAACGTGTGTAACCAGACCTTGTGAGACGCAAGAGCGAGCAACGCTCAAGCAACATTTATACAAAACATGTAATCTTTAGAAGGTAATTCAAACCGCCCATAAGGTATCTTTTAGGCTAGCGTTCAGTGATTGACAATTATGACACGTTTTGACAAGTCTCTATTCAGTCTAAATATACTTATTCTAGCAACAGTAGCAGAGACAGTTCTTTGTTATGGAGAGCATAAAGCTCTCAGTACAGCAAGGATATCGTGTTCGTAGGAGAGAAACATTCCTTGGCACGTTATCTATTCGTTTCTATTCATGAACCAAGGGTCAGACAGCTCTGGGGCAGAAAATACCAGTCTCCGCGAAGGAGTACCGCTCGAGAGAATATAATTCATGTTTAAATGCTTATTGCAAAAACAGAGGTGATGGCTGGAAGGTTTAGACTGAATCTTAACCACTGGCATTGCTCGGGGCAACCCTCCAGACCATCGTTCTTCGCCTGCCAAGCCATTCCAGAAGGGGAAAGACCATATGCAAATCAGGCTTGGCCCCACCCCAAAAGGGGCAGTCAAGCCCAAACTGCCTGGTCACATCCCTTCTGCACGAGACCACAAGCATCCCCAAACATGTTTCGCCCTTGTTGGGGCTCATCAGTGAGGAGTGGCTTGGGTTTCTAGGCAAAGTAGGCCTAGAAACCCAAGCTTTTCCTGGCATATGGTCTTCTCCTTCAATGGCTTGGCAGGTGAAGAACGGTAGTCTGGAGGGTTGCCCAGAGCATTGCCAGTGGTTAAGATTCATTCTAAACCTTCCAGCCATCACCTCTTTGTTTTTGCTTTGTAAATGCTTATTGCTACAGAGTTTGTTAGACAGGCCGGCACCTGTGCCGCTGATTATATACAGTTTCTGCTCGCCTTCAAGGACTCTGTGAGGGAGGAAAACAATGTATTTCTGTATCAGCTGACATTCTTGTCTGTGTTGGCCTTTCAGCATTCAGGCTGTGGCCTCGCACCATGCATGAACTTGATGTATAGAATACATTTTTGCAAAGCATTTTGACAAAGGAAAAAAGCAAATGGAGGATATTTCACAAAATGGACGCCCTTTGGTTAAATTGATGGTTCAATGTTTGTCATATGATGCGATTGGTTTCTGGCCAACATAATACACATTCTATACATACTGTAGGGTCGTTTCTGTACTAACAAACCCTCCTTTGGGCCGTAAGCCAAGAGCATCATCCATACATCGAATCTTCATCTGACCATGCGTCTGATTCTGAATTACTCATACTACTATAATCATCAGAAATATTAATTGCCATGAATTCTCTGATAGTTTCATTTTCGTGTTGTGCACCTCTATTTAACACGCAAGGTGGTTTTAATTGTATAGCACGTACGCATTCATTTGCAACCTGGGAGCAGAGGATTGGCAGGCATTGTATGCAACAACAGAAGAACATAAGGATGCCAAGGATCATGATCAAAATTGCAATTGGCTTCCATCCCCATGATTGCAACAATTCCCAAAACCATAAACCTATATTCAGATTCCAGCTACCTATGGGGACATGAATATCAGAACTCAGGACATGCAATTTCTTGATTGCTTCAAATATCATGGGGGAGGAGTCACTTACGAATACACAGCATGCTGACCCCACCCCACAATTTTGCACACACCTCCACGATCAGCCAAAATTACATCAAGGACCATTCTATTCTGAAGTGTCATCAGTCTGACTGCTTTCTCTTCCAGTGTCATATTATGGAGTATCTGTTTCATTTATTGTTTTTTTCAACACCCTGGGCAGTTTCCTTATATTACATGAATTTATTGCTTGCCCCCAAAATGGTATGATTTTGCTATATCACTTGCAACTAGTCCTGTATCATCTCGCCGTGGTATTGATCTGGATAGTTTTGGAGAGAAATACACCAGGGAAAAGTATACCCAAATAACTGGTCTCTTCTCAATTTCTAGGTAACCATGGATAGGCCTGATCTCCATACAAAATAAACAGAACCTCCTATGTACAATAGTTCCCTTTCTTTTTCGAGCACTGCAGTATTCATGCATCTAGTAAACGTTCCCACTGGATGGGAACCCCTTTTCTGTAAGCAAAATGGAACGGAACATGGACAGTAATTAATAGTATAGGAGGGAGGTACAGCATCCTTATTCCCTACTGGAGCCATATTAAAACTGATTAGGGATTTGTGAGCCCGAAGAGTCTATCTACTGGTTTAGTTGGTACCATGTTCATTTTGGTATCGCCTCTAAATATGGAACAACCCACCGGTTCTGATACAATTTCTTTTCAAACTTATTTGTTTGTTCCATCTAATTGACCGATATAACTGTCATTCCATTTGCCATAAAATAACGCTCTCAATGATGCATAACGTGCAGTATTAAGTGGCAAAGGCTGTACATACCAACCCATTGCTTTCCCACCATGTTGGGGTAAATGGGAACAGACCCAACAATTGGACCTATTCAAGATAGCATGCCATATTCATAATTAATAGCAGAGTATTATCATAACCTTCTGTTTTACTTCCTGTGAGGGGAGAGTGTAAGAGTACATGTACTGGGCTGCTCGTAGTAGGAGCATTGGCAGCAGGCAAAAGAGAATTCAAAGCATGCAGTCTCCAGATACCAGAATGAGGACTAGTGTAATCAAAATGCAACGCAGCATCATAATTAGAATTTTCTAGGACCAGGCTTAGTCTCTATTTCTATAATATCAGCGTTGGTGCAGGAGGGGGCAGGAATAAGTGTATGCATTGTCGGTAGTGCTTTTTTTAGGAAAGGTTTCAATGTTCATCGCAGAGAAGTTCTCTACAGCAACACACGTTAACAGCAAAGCGTTCAGGCTAGCCTGCTTAATAAATGACAGCAAGCTGGGGTAATTTCACACAGAGCTCCAAAAAGGTAGGAGAAAGCATCAATTGTGTTTGTACCATATGCCCCCCTGCTTGTCCGCACGGGCTCACACTGGTCCTTCACTTCTCAAAGGTAGCACCGAAAAACCGCTTTTTAGAGCTTTCAATTTGATGCATATTGATACAGCTCATACGCTCCATTTTTCTAGACCTCCATTTCCCACTTCATCCATGTTGGGAACAGAGGCAAAAACGAACACGTGGATCGCTTTCGATTTTGAGAACGTAGATTGTACCTTATGGCTCCAGGTACGGCGTGATCGATTAACAATGCACTCTCATTTCCAGATGCAGGATCAGTGCCAGCTTGCGATGAACTGAGTGATGTGGCATTACTCGGACAAGGTTGAGGCACCTTTGGCCTTTCAGTCTTTGTTGCAACCTCCCCGGGCTTAGGAAGCACTTCTGGCGATGGTATCTTTATCAAGTGCAGCTGTATTTCTTTCGACGTCAGGATCAGGCACCTCTTTCAAATGAAACCATTCTTTTCGTGTGTTGCGTGGATCCATGATTTGCGGCCATCCACTCGGACTGCGGTCTGTGTAGCCAGGAGCAACTGATAGGGAACCTGATGGGGCCCCTTCCAGCGCGGTGCGAGCGAAGATTTCCTCAAAGTTTTTAGTCCGTATCCAGTCGCCAGGCTTCAGACAATGTCCTGGGCCAGTATATCTGACAGGAAGAGCCTCCTGCACCTGCTGATGAATTAAATGCAAGTTGACTGTTTACAGTAATTAATAAGCAAAGGGTGTTCTATATGCCTAAGATGTTTTGGCTGTGGAGCATTCCAAACATTTGCTGGTCTCACCATGATAATTTCATAGGGGGAAGAGTCGAGTCCTTGCCTGTACAGAGGTTTGCATACACAACAGAGCTAGCAGCAATGCATCTGGCCATTTCAAATTACTCCCCTCTCAAATTGTGCTAATTTTATTCTTTAAAATACCATTTTGGCGTTCCACCAAACCGGCACTCATCGGGTGTCTGGCCGAATGGAATCGTTTGTCAATCTCGAGACCTGCACACATTTGTAATATCACAGCTGCAATAAAATGAGGGCTGTTGTCTGACCATATGACATTGAGTAGGCCAAAATGGGAAACTTACTCTTTTAGCATAACTTTAGCTGTGCAATCTTTCAGGGGATAGGCCGCTACCCATTTGCTAAATGTGCAGACCACCACGAGGACATATTTATAATTCTGCCACCTTTCCATTTCTATGAAGTCAAAATGTATGACTTCAAATGGCAAAGAGGGGGGGGCAAAACTTCCTGTTGGTGTTACTGTCCCATGTTTTAGACCAGTCATATAGTTGTGGACCAATGTCAGCAGTTGTTGTGATATTTGGATTCTGCCATACCGTATCTAAATGCTGAATCATTTTTCTAGCACATGTGTGTAGGGCTGTGGGCCATAGTGACCCTCACCATTACATAGGCGTTTGGCAAGATCCATCTTTTGTTCTTTTTGTGCACCTAACAACCTTCAAAGTCTAATTCTGCTGGACCCTCAGACCATGCTTTTATTTCCTCCGCAGTAGCTTCTGCTTGCATTTCCTTAACTGTGGCAATCCCATTTTCTATCATGGAGGGTACCGCTTTCATCTCAACAAACATTTTTGTGTGTAAATCAGTGGCAGTTTGTTTTGCAATTTTGTCTGCAAATGCATTTCCCTTTCCAACGTTACATGTTACCTTTTTTATGCGCTTCACATTTCATTATTGCTAATCGTTTGGGAAGCGCGAGTGCAGTCTCACTATCGAAGTGCCATGTTGGACTTTAGTTCCATGTGATGTCAGGAAACCCCTTTCAGCCCATAATATCGACTAAAATGATGTACCACCCCGAATGCATATTGACTGTCGGTATATATGTTTACATTCAAGTTTACAGAAATTTCACATGCTCTGGTTAACGCTATTATATATGCCGCTTGCTCGGAGTTGTATGGGATTCTTTTGCTTTCTACAATATTTTTCAGTGTAGTGATGGCATATGCAGCAGTTGATGTACCAGCGGGTAATTTAAAACAAAGAATTGTCACAGACAGTTCTCCATCTGGCTCCTTCTGTGGGGTATCAGTTAAATCAATTCTTCCTTTAGTCTCTTGTTCAGTAACCATTAAACAATCAAAAGGGAGTTCTTTTTCACCCCCTTTTTCATTGGGAGGGGGCATTTCACCTGGCCGGATTTAAAGCGCAACACCTTCTAATTTGAATATGTGGTGCAAAAAGGACAATTTCATACCTTGTTAATCTGGCTGATATAAGGTGTTGCGTCTGTGTTCTATGTAAGAGAACGTCCACTGCATGGGGCACCATGACGGTTAAAGCGTGACCTAAAACCATACCCTCGGTTTGTTTTACTGACGCTGCTGCAGCAACCGCTCGCAAGCAGTGCAGCAAAGCACATGCGACAGGATCCAACGTGGAAGAGAAGTAGCCACATGGTCTATTTCTCCCTCCTTGTTCCTGAGTCAAAACAGCCAAAGCATATCCATCATTGTCATGCACAAATAACCCTTGTCATAATTTGGGGTGCCCAAAACTGGAGCTGAACATAACGAAGATTTGAGAAGATCAAATGCTTCTTGACATTCCATGTTTCATGGCAATGGCAAGGTAATCTTTCCTTGTCAATGCCACTATTGGTTTCACAATCATAGAAAAACTGCTGATCCACTGCCTACAATATGAAGCAATGCCAATTAAAGCCCTGACTTCTTGCTGCGTCTTTGGAATAGGCATACCAGAGATGCTTTCTTTCCTTTCAGGTGTCAATCTCCTTCCCTCCTTCGAAAGGAGGTAGCCCAAATAGGATACTTCCTTTCGACAATATTGGAATTTTTTTAGTGAAGCTTTGTTTCCATGCATTGCCAAATGTGTCAACAGCACAACTTTACTTTCTTTACAAATTTCTTCTGTGTCTGCTGCTATCAACAAATCGTCTATTTATTGTAACAAAACACAACCTGCTGGCAGTACTAGCATATCTAGTTATTCTTTTAAAGCTCTGCTGTAAATATTTGGACTTTCAGTGTAACCCTGCGGAATTCATGTGAATGTAAATGAATGACCTCCCAAAGTAAAAGCACATAAATATCTGCTATCTGGATGTACCGGAATGCTGAAAAACGCATTCTTCAAATCTATAACACGATACAACATATCATTACCTCCTTTCTTGTAAACTGGAAGAATCGGACTATTGCAAGTGCTACCAGAAATTTCTTCAATTTCTTTTAATCAAATACGACACAATGCATTTCAATGCGTTCTCCCCCTCAGCCGATTTTATATTGCGGAATACGCGGCAAAGTAATGCCTTCTTTTAAAACAATTTTCACTGGCTCTACTTTTAAACAACCAACATGATTATCATTAATCACCCATATACAAGTCGGTACTTTACTCAATTCAGTCGTTAATGGTTTTCTACACAAATTGTGGCACAGGAGTTTTCTGAGGCAATAATGTCAAATAAACTCCATCAGGAGAATAAATGACCACATTCAATTTCTTTAGTAAATTTAATCCCAACAAATTTTCACCGAAATTCTTCGTCAAAAGGAATGGGCAAGACTCGGTGAATGGACCTAGTGTTATAGGTACTGATTGTGACACTGGACGAATTATTGGTGTACTTGAGAACTCTACTGAGACATTGTCATGCCCTGACAGTGGTATATCTGGAACCTGCTGATGGTCAATCGAACATTTTTGTGCACCTACGTCCACTAGAAAAAATGTGTTCCCTATTCCCAACCTTCATTTCTATGTAGGGCCTTTTATGGTCTACGGGAATAGATACTGGTTCCAACCCCTGTCCTGGGCTGTCCTAGTAAAACAATACATCAGATGTATAGTTGCCAGTGTAATATGCATTGGCCGGATTGTCAAAAATATTTCCATCGTTCGTGTTGCTTCCCTAATTTTGATTCTGATTTCCCTGTTTATTCTGAAATTGTGGCTCTCTATGGTTTTTATTCTGTCCTTGTGTTCCCTTTGGCCTCTATTCTGTCTTCTCAGGAAAGCCCCATTTCGATTCTGAATCTGTGGCCACTGTGCTCGCCAATGGCCTTCTTGTTCACAATAGGCGCATTGATTAATTCCTATTGGGCCACCTTGCATGTTGGAAAATTGGGCTCTGGATTGTGCGTTCCCACTACCTCTATTATTGTTTGCTACTTTTTGCATCAATACTCTTGTTTTTAAATTCCCTTTGTCCCTTATTTCTTTGTTCTTCTCTTCATTTACTTTTTTCTCATAATACTGGGCCATGTGTAATAATTCACTTTGGGTTTTTGCTTGCCATGCACTTTCAGATGTCATTACATTTTGAATTTTTGGTAACAACCCTCGCACAAACTTATCCACAAACAATCTCTTCCCGGGTTCAGTACTCCAGTCTTGACCACTAGAATCTGCAAATACTTCTTCAAATCGATTAAAATAATCCGTTGCGTCTTCATCTTTGCCCTGTAAACAAGCAGTTAATTTATCCCAAACGATTCTCTTCTCGGGTACCAAACTTTTCAATTTCTGTACTATTCGCGCTGGTAAGGCCAACATGACCAGCGGCGGTTTTTCTGCAGCCTTTCTCACACCATCAATTCTAGTCAAATTCTCCCATGTGTCATCTAATATAGCTGTGTCATTTATATTTCTAACCTGTTTCCATATGTCTACAGGAAGAATCACAGGGAACAATAAATCAATGTCACTCAATGTGAAAATAGATTAATTCAAAACAGATTCAATTTCTTTTTAGAGGGTTCGTCTGCCTGATATTATTTACCTCTTGTCTCGAAAAAGGGACGTGTACAAATTGTGTAGTATAATGTGCTTCTATCGTGTGTGTGCTGCAACCTCTCCAGATGCAGCGACTTCTAATTTTGGGACAAATGTGGGAGGCACTTCCCTGATGGGTAATTGCAAACTAGGTGTTTCTATACTTGATCGTTTTTACTAAGCAACAAAGCTAAATCAAGAGAAAAAGCCCTCACCCCAGTTTCATGCGAAAATGCTCTTTTGTAAATTGTCATTAAATCAGCAGGACAACATGTCTTATTTTTCATATATTCATCTTATAGGTATTCGACCATCACCTGTAATACCTTTCTCTGCATTTCTGGTGCATACTGACTAAACGTATAGTGCATTTCAATTGGGGAAATGGCGGCATCTGGAATCCATCTAAGCGCATCTCGCGTACAAATCCTCATCTCTTCACTAACAGGTTTTAACGGTGGAAAAAATTGCTGGACATATGACATATGTAGTTTCTTTCTTCATTATTTCTCTATGCATTTGATCAAGCTTGTGCTTAAACTCAAACATTCGGCTTACATGTTCTCGTACCTTCAACGCATTATCCCGCAAATGAGAAAGAACAATCAAATTACGCAACCCTTGCGGTGCCAATGTGTCAGTTAAATAACTCAATTTTTTCACAAGATAATCTCCCATGTATTCCAACAATACCTGCTGTTCATCAAGGCCTCTATGATCAGATATGGAACTTTGCACGGCTGCCTCATCGCCATTTTCAATATACGTCTCTGCCCAAGTTCTCTGCGCCTCTTTCCTGTCATTACTAACCTTACTACGAGTCACTCTACTGCTTCCTTGTGCAGGCCCCATCTCTGTAGAACTGCCTGCAATAGCGGCTAGGTCACACTCTGACGGTGGTAGAGGAGATGGGGCAGATGGAACGACGGGAATGGGAGGTACATATGGAGGCGGTGTAACTGGGTCAGTACTACTTTCAGGTTCATTTCTTCGCTCATTCAAGATTTTGTTTATTCACTCATCTGAGGTATGCAAATCTGATTGCAGGGATGTATGCAAATCTTGTTGTGGATATATTTTCTGTACACCTCATTGGAAAGCCCTGTCCATTCTCCCAAGATCCTCTGTCTGTTGATGCTGATCAAGCTCTAATGCTTTCTCTGCAATTATGTCTGCACGCGTGTTTCTCTCTACTTCTTAAACATAGATTAGCTTCCTTCCTCCAGTCTCTTATGTTGAACGCAGCTGGTCGGGCCTTGTTGTGTAGCAATGCTGATTCTAGGTGTTCTATACTTTCTAATTCAAAGCTCCCATTATCAGGCCACTGTAAGTCTTCTACATGTCTGGTTTGCCTATGCTAAATCGCATTAAACATTATTGCCCCTATGCCGTATTTCACATACATTTCAAATGCCGGTGACCCTGCGGTGGCGCGACCTGGCCAGTTTCCAAAGATTGTCTACGGCAGTGGAAAAATCCCACTAGGCAGGAAGACAATTTCCCAGGCATAGTTAATCTCTTACCCTGGGCGTTTGATCTTGCAAGAGCAACACTCGATCAATATCGGGACGGTTTTAAGAATCGGGGCACGACTCACCTGATCAATCAATTCATCACTCAGGATGTAAATCGTCCATATACAGACGCAACCGAGAATTGTTATGACTGTGTGTCTGGCTCAATCTGCCTCGTTTCAGGACCCTCCCCTCGATACTCTCTGGGCACTGCTCGTTGATCAGGGATCGGTTGTGTACAGATTTACAAAAGAGTCTCATCACTTCTACAGGGGCGCCCCACAAACACCTTTCGATCCCGGCTCGACGGCTTCGTCCTCGACTCGTTTTTGCCTTCTTCAAACTTAACGTATACGATGGAGCAAAAGGGGGAGGGTCCCTAATTAGGGAGCCATTTTTCCTAGGCCATAAAGACCCTGCATATGGAAACTAGGGCACAATAACCATTTACTAGTGACACGACAGACACAAGGTTCAATTTCCAAACAAGTCTGGTTTATTTCAAAATATGATCAGTCGACCGACTGGGGTCCAACGTCTCGCAACGTGTGTACCTAGACCTCGTGAGACGCAAGAGACCAAGCAACGCTCAAACAGCATTAATACAAAACATCCAATCTTTAGAAGGCAATTCAAACCACCCATAATGTATATTTTAGGGTAGGGTTCAGTGATTGACAATCATGACAATTCTGGCACGTTTTGACAAGTCTCTATTAAGTCTAAATATACTTATTCGAGCAACCGTAGCAGAGACAGTTCTTTGTTATGGAGAACATAAAGCTCTTAGTACAGCAAGGATATCATGTTCGTAAGAGAGAAACATTCCTTAGCACGTTATCTATTTGTTTCTATTCATGAACCAAGGGTCAGACAGTTCTGGGGCAGAAAATATCAGTCTCTGCGACGGAGTACCGCGAGAGAGAATATAATTCACAGTTTAACTGCTTATTGCTACAGAGTTTGTAAGACAGGATGGCACCTGGGCCGCTAATTAGATGCAGTTTCTGCTCACCGTCAAGGACTCTGTGAGGGAGGAAAACAATTTATTTCTGTATCGTCTGACATTCCTATCTGTGTTGGCCTTTCAGCATTCAGGCTGTGGCCTCGCCCCGTGCATGAACCTGAAGTATAGAATACATTTTGCAAAGAGTTTTGACAGAAAGGAAAAAAGCAAATGGCGGATATTTCACAAAATGGACGCCCTTTGGTTATATTGATGGTCTGTGTTTGCGATGTTTGTCATATGATGCGATTTGGTTTCTGGCCAACATAATACACATTCTATACATACTATAGGTTAATTTCGGGACTAACAATGTGACCAACCCAGCCCAAACTTTCGCCTGGACGATCCCAAGAGATGCACACTTCCATCCGGATATAGGTCCCCCAGGCACATTTCCTTCCCTGGGTCTCACCTTTTCTGAAGGGTCGTATCGAGCTTTGGGTTATGCCATAGCGGGGGGTGTGGCCAGTATGGGTTGTCACACCCCACTCTTTCTAATAGGCCGGACCAGGCTCGCACTGTAGTGCCCACCGGGTCAAACCCACCCCCCCGGTCTCTCTGTGGCTTGGAGAAGGACAGTTAAATGGGGCCGTCGCAAACCTTTTGGCCTGTATTTGTGCATATGCTTCTGTAGAGTCTGACCAATATTTTGCAACGTGGGCGTGGGCTGCCTGAAAATATAATAGAAAATCCGGGGCTGGTAGGCCCACTGTTTCATACATCAAGGGCCATTGGAGTCTTACAGTTCCCCCTCCCCATACAAAACTTGATGCCATTCTCTGTAGTTTCTGAAAAAAGTCTACCTGGCCAAATAGTGATGTTACAGAACAAGTATAATAACTTCAGAACTATTACCATTTTGAGTAACGAAATTCACCCGTATAGTGATATTGGAAGTTTGTTCTAGGAGTAGTAGGTATGGTTTGTAGTTATTAGTTTATAGGGTCTGTTTGTCTACGACCATTATGATTCCCAGGTATCGGGTGGTGGTGGGTGACTATTTGAGTTGTGTAGTGGCCGGGGATTGCATTGTGGAGGGCGTAAGTGGGATGATTTCTGATTTTAGCCTGATTAACTCGGTACCCAGAGTATTTAGCAAAAGTCTCAATTTCCTGCATTACCGGTGGCAGGTTGGTTTCAGGGTCCCTGATATTCTAGCATTGTCGTCGGCGTAGAGTGAGATAAACTGGGGAGGTCCCCTGACTCGGATGCCCCTCCGTGAATGTGCATGTCTAAGTTTGGCAGTCATGCCCTCTATGGTAAATGCAAATATGAGAGGGGATAGTGGGCAACCTTGTCTAGTGCCTCTCCCGAGTGCGAAGCTCATGATAGGGATTTGTTTCTTCTAACCATTGCCCCAGGGTCAGAGTACAGGACAAATGTATCTAATGAATACTGGGCCAAATGAACACTGGGCCAAATACCATCTTATGGCGTACATATAGTTCCATGATACGGAGTCAAATGCTTTTTCGGCATCTAGTGTAACCGCTATTGTCTTGGCTTTAGAGTCCAATTGAGAGGTGATGTCGAAGAACCTCGTGAGGTTCAACGCAGTGGATCTGGTGGGGATGAATCCTGATTGATCAGTTCATTCATGTTTTTTTAGATGGTTTGCAATTGCTTTGGCGTATATTTTAGCATCCGAATCGATTAGGAATAATGGTCGGTATGACGTGGGATCTTGTAGCGATTTGTGTGGTTTGAATAGATCGACTGGCATACCATCTGATCCAGGGGTCCTTGCCCGCCCATAGGTCCACTATAGCTTGTTCTAGCTCTTCGACAGACAGTTGGAGGTCAAGGGTCATCTTTTTGGTTTCGCTCAGTTTGGGCAGGGGGAACGAGTCCAAGTAATCCTTCAGTTCCTCAGGGGATACCTGGTCTTTGTTAGAGTAAAGGTTGTTGTAGAACTGCTGGAATAGCTCATTGACATCGGCAGCATTATTCTTCACATTCCCTTCCACGTCCATGATGCTGGTTATGTGTCTCATTCCTTGCTCAGCTTTAATGAGGTTTGCGTGTGTACAGCTGGCTTTGTTCCCTTTGCCGTATCACCTGTCTCTCGTGGGTTGTGTTGAGTAGAAGAGTTCACGTTCGGCCAATGATCAGAATTTCGTCAGATGTTTGGAGATGTTCTGCAGGAGGGCTTCATTATGGCAGAGGGCGTGTGCGTTTTCCAGGTCTCTGTGCTTGTTTGGTTTGATCCAGTTCCCTCCTTATTGTTTTCAGCGCTCCGTGTGACTGCGACATCAGTTGCCCATGCAGCCAGACCTTGAAAGTTTCCCAAATCGTTGCCTTGGATTTGACGGAGTCTGCGTTGCTTGTGTGGAATTCTATTTCGATTCTGAGTGGTTCTATCAGTGCTTCCTCCCTCAGTAGTGAGGGGGGGCATCCTCCAGTTCTGGGTCGTATATTGTGACAGACGGTGTCAGTTCGAGAAGGATCGGGGAATGGTCTCACATTGTGCGAGGGTGGATCGCGCAGTTGGTCACTGAAATGAGGTCTGGGGTACATAGCCAATAGTCTATACGTGAGCTGGAGCCGTATACAGAGGAGTAAAAAGTATATTTTCTTGTGGGTGTAGTTCTCTCCATGCATCTGCAAGGGGAAGTGTGGACATGGCCTGTAGTATGGTCAGGGTGGATTTGGAGTGGGTCCTGCAGCCACCTGATGTTCGGTCCAGGTCCAGGATTGTGTTGAGATCCCCCCACAAAGTATGTTGGCATGGCTTGTCGGGAGTATCAACATAAGGATGTTTAGAAAGAAACTCGGAGTCAGTGTTTGGGCCGTAGGTGTTGATTATGATTGATTCTTTATTGTACAGTGTGCCCCAAATAATTACCTAATTGCCCTCCTAATCCGTCTCGGACCTAGTGAGTTGGAAGTTAATTCGCTTATGCACCACTGTGAGCACTCATCTGGCTTGTGTGGAATAGTGTTTGGCTACTTTCGTGGGATCCCATGTTGTGGCAAATGCATCTGCCACTTTTCTCGTTGCATGGGTCTCCTGTAGTAGGAGGATGTCAATTTTTTGCCTGTTTGTGTAACTCAGTAACTTCCTCGCCTTGATCGGGTGAGCAAGGCCTCTAATGTTGCACGTAAGTAATCTCACCCCCTGTGGTTTCCCTGGTGTGGCCATTGATGATGTGTTGTCTCTGTTTTCTCCATTTCGTGCATCGGTTCTGGCATTGTGTAGTCTTTGCACTTGTCGGTTTTTCCTGTTTCTCAACAGTGAACATCAATATTTGAAAAAAGGTGGGTGGTTCTGTTGGGTTGCTGCTCTGGGCTACTCAAACTGGCCACCTCAAGGGCCACTGCGCTGTGTCTTCTCAGATTGGGGTGGATGCATAGCGTATGGAGTTGTCATTGCATCTTTTCCCATCATACATTTTTCCGTCTAGCCATGGGGTCTTTGGCTTGCGGAGGTGGCAGGATGGTGTGCTCTATGTAGGTCATGGCTTCTTCTAGGGACTCGAAGAAATGTGTCTTCCCAGAGTATTGTATTCGTAGTTTCGCGGGAAATTAACATTTCGTATGGGACTGATCTTGTATTGAGTGCTTTTTCAACCTGGTCAAAGGTGCGGCGTGCCGCATGCACCCCACTGGAAAAATCAGGGTATACGTGGATTCTAGCAGTCATACAGCAGTGTTCCTTTCTCCCTTGGCGAAGGATTTGATCTCTGTCACAGTAATTTGAGGCGGGCAACTACCGTGCATGGCGGCGCCCCTGGTTTTTGGGGGATGGGGGGGTGCTAGCGCTCTATGGGCCCTCTCGACCAGAAATTGCTGGGAGAATTTGCGTAGCACTTCTAGAAACGCCTCCATTGGAACATTGACCGATTTCTCTGCCAGTCCGACCACTCGGATGTTTTGTCGAGATCTCGATTCTAACACATCACACTTCGCTTGTACCTGTCGTAGGCACTTCTTGATGTCTATGTCCCTGCCATGTTTTATTTTTCCACCTCTCCAATCCTGTTTTCTGCTTCGGTGACCCAGGTGTTTACTTGTTGCCTCAGTTTTGATGGAGGCTATGGTGTCGCAATGTCATCTAATCTGCTGTTCACGGCTGCAAACCCTGCTTGCAGAACCTCCATGTATAGGTCCGATGTGCTTCTGGTAGTGTCATGATCTGGGGGAAATTTGCTCGTGGGGTACGCGCCCCCTCCACCTCCAGGCTAGGGTGAGCGAATGCATCCATGGTACCTTTCTTTTCGGTCTTGTTGCCTCTGGGCATAGTTGGGAGAGTATGGTAGCCAGGAATTTGGGCAGGCACTGCTGACCATATAGCGTGTGAAGTTGTGGCTTATAAGAGCTTCTTGGGCTCTCAACTTGGAACCAGGGATTTGTAGGCACTCACCACCGTCCCCCGCCGACCAAGGAATTGTGTCTTGTGGCCCCTGGGACTCCCGCGGCACAGCCCACTTTCTGACTTGCAGGGGCTAGGGTCTGTTAGTGCTGGGTATGCGGGTGGGCGCCATATGTCGCGGGGTGTCCAATAGTGCAGTGCTGTGCACACTCCGGGCCCATTTGGGACCTAGTGTCTCACCTGCTGATGTGCCACGCCGGTCTAGCCCTGCAGAGACAGCCCTGGGGACAGCGGGGGCCCTGCTTGGATCAACATACTTGTAGTGTCTGCTGGCCACCATCTGGGGAAGGGCATCCCTTGACCCAGGCGAGCCAACCGCTCGCACATGGTGTTCACTGGGGAGGGAGGTCCGTGTCGGGAGGTTAAAGTCATTTCTGTGTGATGAACACATGTTCCCCACAGGTCAGGGCAGCTCCGCTGTACACTGCTCTGGGGCCCCTCGCACCCTCACCACCGCGGCGCTGGTGTCTCTCCAGCGGGGCTCCCAACGGCTTTACTGCACCGGAGGGGGAGGGGAAGCACGTCCCATTTTCGCGCCCACAGCATCTCGATATTTCTTGGGACCCACACACAGCAGTAGGATTTCCGCCGCGCCGCAGACTCCCAGATGTATCCGCAATCCGATTCCGGGCGAGTATACTGTCAATTCACTCCCGATCTGCTGGATCATAGAAAAGGATTTTTGAAGGCAGCGCAGCTACACGCTCAGGCAGCCATCTTGATCGGTGACCCCTCCCTACCAATTTACTTCTCCTACTTAACATTTAACCTACGTAAACTGCCCCCTAACACTTGACCCAACGCGATTCTTCCCCTACTTAACATATAACATACTGTCACGCCTGCGCCACGGGCGCATCCATTTACGCTCAATATGGACTATTTGTTTATCATTTATTTACAACAGACTCTTGGATCCATCTATATTTACTTTGGGAACTTTATTTCCCATTTGCGAGACTTTGGTGCTTTATTATTTCTTCCAACAAACTACGTATACCACAATGCACCTGGCTACAAGCATCGATTCCTGGCTGTTCCTATTGGTTATCAAAGGAACTACACCACCCAGAAGCCCTAGGGACTTGCCCTGCTTCCACCAGCCCAGGAACAGAAAGGGAAGTGGCCGATTGCCTGCAGGTGTGCTTAGCCAGGTGCAACCAATTAGCCTGCCTCTGTGCTGGGCTAGGCAGTATAAAGGCTGCTGCCTGCAGTGGCTCAGCCTCTTGCATCTGAGAGTCCTTCCTCCACCTCTTGCGTCTTCCTACGGATCTTGTATGCTGTTTACCTTCACTCCTGCTTGGACCCTGCCTTGTTGCTTGCTCCACCCTGCTGCCTCCAGCCATAGCCTTTCAGGCTCCCTGCCTCACAGCCCTGCTCCTCTGGGCTCTCCACACTGCAGCTGATCACGCTCTGCTGCCTTCCAGCCTCCGCCCTTGCCCTGCCGGGCTCTCCACATTGCAGCCGATCACGCTCTGCTGCCTTCCAGCCTCCGCCCTTGCCCTGCCGGGCTCTCCACATTGCAGCCGATCACGCTCTGTTGCCTTCCAGCCTCCGCCCTTGCCCTGCGGGCTCTCTACATTGCAGCTGATCACGCTCTGCTGCTTTCCAGCCTCAGCCCTTGTCCTCTGGGCTCCCTGCTCTGCAGCCTGCCTCACTCCGGCTGCCTTCAGCCCTTGTCCTCTGGGCTCCCTGCTCTGCAGCCTGCCTCACTCCAGCTGCCTTCAGCCTTTGTCCTTTGGGCTCCCTGCTCTGCAGCCTACCTCACTCCGGTTGCCTACGGCCCTTGTCCTCTGGCCTTCCTACTTTGCAGCTTATCACGCTCCGCTGCCTACTACCTATCTTTTTCCGCTGGGTTCTCGGCCTAGCAGCCCGCTACAGTCCTCTGCTACCTTCTACGGTCAGCGGCCCTGCCCCTCAGGGCCCACTCCTTGCCGCCCGGCCCTTCTGGGTTCCTTACCGTGCAGCCTGCTTTACTCTGCTGCCCTAAGCCCTTTTCATCTGGGCTCTCTAACTTACAGCCCTGCTCCTGTGGGCTTGCTCATTGCTTTCCTGCTCCTCTAAACTCTCTATCTTGTTCCTTACTGTCCTCGGCTATCCTATCCTGTTACACGACTTTCCCTTCATTTCCTTCTGCTAGTTTGCTATCACCTCCTTTCCTGGATTTGTCTGTAGTATCTTCTCTTGTACTGTTTGTAGACCCTTTGGTACAGAGCTTGTCTGTTGGTTCCCATCAGTCAACCTCTGCCCCTTCCCTTGTTTCGTTTCTACATTACAGACACCAATAGCTGCTGTTCCAAGCCATGAGCAAACAGCGTGGGCCTCTGTTATAGCAAACTGTGTAGAAGGCTAGAGTATTTCCTAAGGTTCGTGGAATACTCTTTTCCTAGATCTGCATACACCCCAAGAGGGAATTCATTCTGTACCTTTTTCCCTTGCTACTCTGGCCTACTCTTTGTTCTCTTTCCTCTCTGCTGTGTGTGTACTTATCTGTCCACTTTATTTTGGCACAACCACCCAAACCCTTTCTGGGTGTCTTGTGCTACTCTTAATAGAGTGCCATCCTTGACAGAATGCAAGAGCCAAAAATGTCTTGTTCCATAGGCCGGAAAGGCACACACAGACCAAAGATGCTTTCCTTTCGGGTTAAGAAACCTATGCATAAACCTATGGTTTCCCTAAAGACAGCAAACAAGAACCTTAGTCTAAAGGACAGTCTCGCCTTAGTAAACCAAGATTTACAAGCACGGTACTATACTCACTGGCTAGCTGACCCTTCTTCCATGTACAATTATTATGACATTTGCGACTATGACCCGCAGTCCTTATCTGTTGCAGAGCTACAGCAAGATAATGAATTCTTACAGATCTTGTTAAACCAAACAGTGAAAAACACTCCTGCGTCTTCTGACAAGCCTTCTAACACCGCAACAGACAAGGATATAGCACTCATTGTGGGAGACTCTAACCCAGAATACGCTGTTGCCAGAGTGATATGCGCAAGATCAGCTTGGCAAGCTCCCCAGAATGCTGAAAACCCTTATTTGACAGGACAAGGCAGTCAGTATCCTGAGGTTTGTGCATCTGGTCCTGGGTACAAAAGACCTATACTAACCATCGGTTATCTTAATGCTTCCACAGTATCTACTAACCACAATAACCCTAAGGTCAGTCTTCCCATTGCTACAACCGAATTTTCTGCCACACCAGCTTCTGAAGCTTTAGATCAAGCTAATGATACTTACCTGCTACAAGAACAACTTCTACGCCTTAAAAGAAAGACCGAAGACCTCTATGATGACTTTGTTTATTTGCATTATAAGAATCTTATGAAGGGACACAAGTCACCAGACCATCTGACACTATGTCCAACACCTGACATCTTATCTCTAGAGATCGACATGATAAGGCCTGGAATTGCCATGCAGAAAAGTATACAGACTTATACCAAGCAGATGGAAGACCTAAATATAGCATATGTATCCCTTCTAAAGACTGACACAGCTCTTTCATCTTCCAGCCACAGTAACTCAGGTTGTTGTACTGACAGAAAAGAATTAACTCCTCCGGTGGTTCAAATCACTCACACAGCCATAATACCACAAAACAAGGGTGGTCTTCTAATTGGAGATCCCTCTGAGTCAAAGGATGGTTCCGCCCTCACCCTTGCCTATTGTCCAGTACTCACACTTACAACCTCTTCTGAAATGACAACGGCAGCTGAAGAGACTGGCACAGTTCACACCGAGCATGCAGAGATGGCAAGCGGGGCTTGCCAAAGTGTGGCTGTGCTATCAGACAACACTCTTGTGCAATCAACATCTTCAGTTTCTTCGATACCCCCTGAATCGCCAGTGGTTGTGGTACCCGATCTACCAGTAGTTGCAACACCTGAACTGTCTGTAGCTGCTACAGCACCCAAACTTCCAACTGCTATTCATGATCCTCCTGCTGCTATGGCTCCTAAACCCCCTGCCACATTTGAGACACCTGAAGTCCCTGCTGCGAATCTTGAGGTTGCTATAGCTACTTTGATTCCTCAAGCTACCGCTATTTCTGATGCTCCCGATGCCCAGATTTCTACTTCCTTCGCAGCTGTACTCGCTGCAGCAGAATCCTCTGCTACACAACCTGATCCCGCAGCACCTTCTCTTCCTGATCCCTCATCCGCCATGCTAACTGTTGCAAAGTCAGCGAAGGGTTTCCCTGTTAAGACTACTGTTCCAGTTGTTCCTGCTGGTGTATCTATAGCACTAAGACTGCCAGACTCTACTCTGCCAGTCTCAGGTGCGTTCCAGCCTGCTGGTTCTCTCATGGCACCCACACACCCCGTTGCTACAGCCTTGATACTCTCTACAGCCATTCAAGATCTCACTGCTGCTGTAACCTCTGAACTGTCTACTAATCATGGGAAAACCACCGCTGTGACTCCTGAACTCTCTGCGGCTAACCCTAACGTTGTCATTGCTGCTCCGGATGTCTTGGAAAACCTTCCTAAAGCTACCAACTCTGCTGTACCTATGGCTCCACTTTCCAGCACCATACTGTTGCCCGTCAAAGCAAAATCTATCATGGAGCCTGCAGCAGTTTTTCGCAGTTCCTCTCTTCATGCACACACAGTTGGGGTCTGTGTTCCAAAGACTTCGTCTATTCTGATTTCTACATCAAAAGTTCAGAACATTGGTACTGTCTCTGTCATTCAAGACTCTCACCTTGCAACCCGTTTCTGGTGCTTCATGATGTGCCTTTTCGGATTAAGACTCTTGTACGGTGTGACAGACATTCTTCCTGTAGGTCGGTCTTCGGGGAGCCTGAAGAGGGGCCTGGAGAGGGGCATACTGTCACGCCTGCGCCACGGGCGCATCCATTTATGCTCAATATGGACTATTTGTTTATCATTTATTTACAACAGACTCTTGGATCCATCTATATTTACTTTGGGAACTTTATTTCCCATTTGCGAGACTTTGGTGCTTTATTATTTCTTCCAACAAACTACGCATACCATAATGCACCTGGCTACAAGCATCGATTCCTGGCTGTTCCTATTGGTTATCAAAGGAACTACACCCCCCAGAAGCCCTAGGGACTTGCCCTGCTTCCACCAGCCCAGGAACAGAAAGGGAGGTGGCCGATTGCCTGCAGGTTTGCTTAGCCAGGTGCAACCAATTAGCCTGCCTCTGTGCTGGGCTAGGCAGTATAAAGGCTGCTGCCTGCAGTGGCTCAGCCTCTTGCATCTGAGAGTCCTTCCTCCACCTTTTGCGTCTTCCTACGGATCTTGTATGCTGTTTACCTTCACTCCTGCTTGGACCCTGCCTTGTTGCTTGCTCCACCCTGCTGCCTCCAGCCATAGCCTTTCAGGCTCCCTGCCTCACAGCCCTGCTCCTCTGGGCTCTCCACACTGCAGCTGATCACGCTCTGCTGCCTTCCAGCCTCCGCCCTTGCCCTGCCGGGCTCTCCACATTGCAGCCGATCACGCTCTGCTGCCTTCCAGCCTCCGCCCTTGCCCTGCCGGGCTCTCCACATTGCAGCCGATCACGCTCTGCTGCCTTCCAGCCTCCGCCCTTGCCCTGCGGGCTCTCTACATTGCAGCTGATCACGCTCTGCTGCTTTCCAGCCTCAGCCCTTGTCCTCTGGGCTCCCTGCTCTGCAGCCTGCCTCACTCCGGCTGCCTTCAGCCCTTGTCCTCTGGGCTCCCTGCTCTGCAGCCTGCCTCACTCCGGCTGCCTTCAGCCTTTGTCCTTTGGGCTCCCTGCTCTGCAGCCTACCTCACTCCGGTTGCCTACAGCCCTTGTCCTCTGGCCTTCCTACTTTGCAGCTTATCACGCTCCGCTGCCTACTACCTATCTTTTTCCGCTGGGTTCTCGGCCTAGCAGCCCGCTACAGTCCTCTGCTACCTTCTACGGTCAGCGGCCCTGCCCCTCAGGGCCCACTCCTTGCCGCCCGGCCCTTCTGGGTTCCTTACCGTGCAGCCTGCTTTACTCTGCTGCACTAAGCCCTTTTCATCTGGGCTCTCTAACTTACAGCCCTGCTCCTGTGGGCTTGCTCATTGCTTTCCTGCTCCTCTGAGCTCTCAACCTTGTTCCTTACTGTCCTCTGCTATCCTATCCTGTTACACGACTTTCCCTTCATTTCCTTCTGCTAGTTTGCTATCACCTCCTTTCCTGGATTTGTCTGTAGTATCTTCTCTTGTACTGTTTGTAGACCCTTTTGTACAGAGCTTGTCTGTTGGTTCCCATCAGTCAACCTCTGCCCCTTCCCTTGTTTCGTTTCTACATTACAGACACCCATAGCTGCTGTTCCAAGCCATGAGTAAACAGCGTGGCCCTCTGGTTTAGCAAACTGTGTAGAAGGCTAGAGTATTTCCTAAGGTTCGTGGAATACTCTTTTCCTAGATCTGCATACACCCCAAGAGGGAATTCATTCTGTACCTTTTTCCCTTGCTACTCTGGCCTACTCTTTGTTCTCTTTCCTCTCTGCTGTGTGTGTACTTATCTGTCCACTTTATTTTGGCACAACCACCCAAACCCTTTCTGGGTGTCTTGTGCTACTCTTAATAGAGTGCCATCCTTGACACATACATAGCATTAAATAAATATATATACACACAACTACTCATACTACCCGTGCCCCTTTCCGCTTCCTCTCCTTCCAACTTCTCGCTCCTTTCCATTGGAACCGCCTACCCCTCCCCATCCGCTCGATTACCTCCTACCCCTCATTCCGCACTTCTCTTTTTCACTCATCCCCCTAGCATCTTTTTGTTTCCTCTAACTACTGACTCTACCTACTCCTCCTACCCCCTCCTCATTTAGTCCCTTTCCATCAGCACCTTACCTCATCTATAATGTAATTTGTTCCTTGTTCTGTTTTTCTGGTTTAGATTCATTTGTCATGGATTGCTTGCCCCAGTGTTTGCCAGCAGGCATCGTGGCCTGGGGCGGCCAAGCTTCCGTGACATAGCAGCTCAGCCCACTGGACTCAGCCTGGGGTGCTCCCCACATGCTGTCCGGTGCTCCATAAATGGCTTTAGGCCCTGGGGGGCGCGCTCAAGGCAGCAACCCCCCACAGGTAAGTTCCTTTCTCTCCCTCTTTTCTCTCCAATAGTCCTTTTCCAACTGTCTCTTTGTTTCAACCCTCTTTTGATTCTATTCTCCGTTGTCTAGTCCATTCTTGGGCAGGGGAGTTATTTTCTGTTACTTTCTTGTTCCCTTCTCCAACTTTCCATCCACACGCATGGTGTGCTAGTTGGTTTAGCCCAAAATAAAACGCACACTCACAGACAGGACACATAAATAAAACGCACTCCTCACTACATTTTTAAATCAACCTTTATTACCTGGGTGTCTGCGTCTTTCTTTCTAGGTGTTCCCTCAGAGAGCAAGCATGTAGCCGCATTAACCAAGCCCTGTGTGGCCACGGGCTACATAATACCGCCTTGGCAGGCTTGTGTCCTCTGTGTGTTTGCTGCTGCCACCTTAATGATTGTTTAAATGTAAATGTTCTGCTGTACCTGGTGCCTAGCCACCCTTGCCCGTCTGAGTTTCGGATCGTCCTGGCAGAGTACTGCCTTCTGGTTGCAACCCTCCAAGTGGAGCCAGGGGCTGGCACCGCCTCTGCCCATTGGGGTGCAACCCCTGTCTCCTGAAACTTCCTGCTGCAGCAACACCTCCTAGTTTGCAGCTATGAGCTCAGGAACCACTTGTGGCAGCTACAAGTTTAGGAGGTTGACATGGTAGGGACGAAATGATGGAAAATGAGCACTACACAACTAAGCATTACAAATACACGGACTAGACATTGTTTTTTCATTTTGATATAAATGACTAATTTTATTGATATACCTACAAACAAATCCTAAAAGCACTTGGCAAGCAGTATGACCTTCCATGCGGGGGAATTCCCCCCATTATCCCGTATCCATCCATCAACACTGCCTCTCTATCCCACCTCTGACCACTGCTGACAGCTATTGCCTCTGGGGTGGATGCTGGTAGCCGGATGCTTTAGGGCTGATGGTGGCAGCTATGATACCTGGTGCTGCTTCTTGGCAACTCTGGGGGCAGTGCTGTCGGGTATGACCAATGGCAGCGCTGGTGGCAGCCTTGAGCACTGCGAGAGCCAGTAGCAGCTGGACCTAGCAGTGACTGCTAAAACGTCGTTATTTATGAGCTATGTTGGACACCAGCGGCACTGAGTTCTTGACGCACCAGTGGTGGCTTTATGCTTTGGAGTTGCCAGTGTCTGCTATGCTCTCTGGGACAGCCAGTAGCAGCTACAAGCTTTGGAGTTGCCAGTGTCTGCTATGATCTCTGGGGCTGTCGGTAGCGGCTATATATGCTTTGACGTTGCCATCGGGCGCTATGATCTCTTGGGCTGCCAGTAGCGTCTAGCAACTTTGTAGTTGCCGGTGGCTATGATCAATGGGGCTGCTAGTAGCGGCTAAACGTTTTGGCTCTCACAGAGGCTTGCATTCATGGGAACTGTGTACTGTGTTTGATTTTCAGATTATTCTAGTGCTGCCAGCCAGCCTTTTAAGAACATGGACTCAGATCCACCTAGCGATGATGCCATGAAGTCCACCATGCCGGGAAATGGGAACATCCCCCTTCAACACCAGGGGTTCACAGTAACCAAAGAAACGGAGGTCATGCCACATACAGCAGCAATCCCAGGAGTACCCCCGGGGCTCGAGTACCTGATGCAGGTGAAGTTCCTATATTGGAACAGACTGATCTTTCTCTCACTATACTCCATGATATCTGCCTTGTATTGACTATTTTCCCTTCTCTTCTGCTGGTATTTCTAGTTCTGCTCTTTCCGAGCTTTTGTCTGGCCTCTCCACTCCCTCATATTCTGCATCTTGGGTGAGTGACTCTCTCCTTTGCCCTCAGTACACGTTCTTACCCCCTTCAATTCCCTCTCTACTACTGTTCTTTCATCTATTATTTTATCTTCTGACTTGAGTTGTCCCTTCTCTGCTGATGACTCCCAAACGTCTCTTCTTATCCCCTTTCATGGATCAGTCGCACGTCAATTTCTGACTGTCCTTCAGCTCTCAAGCACTGGAGGCTCTTCCACTCAGATCACTAATCATCCAAAACGGAAATCCTCTGCTCCCCAGGCCCTGCCCGCTCGAGCTTCTTCCCCCTTACGTCACTTCCGCTCTCGTCTGCACATTATCTTCAGACCACATGCGTTCTCTTGCCTGCACCTGATTCAAACCTCATAATGTTGGTAAAATGCGTTCCTTTCTTAATTTAAAATCAGTTCGACCCTTATCGTACTATAATATATAAATCTTGGCCTCTCTTCTAAATACAGGCCCCCATCTGCTTTTCATAGACATTTCCAAACGGCATGTTCAGTTGCACTCTTGGACAATCAGCCAGTAATGTTGACGCGACTGCGGGGGCTGTTATGATGAGGTAGCAACAGGACTCCCCATATGCCAAAAATTGTAATGTATGATGTTGTATTCTGAGAATCAAAAGGAAAGGGGTAGGTCAGGGAGTTCAATACAGATTCAGTTTACTTGATGCTCGGTAGGATTATCCAAAAAAAAAACGCTATGAAGGTAAGGATATTAACATGACACATGAGTCTCTTTTCCGTCCCCCCCCCCCAGCCCCCCCGCTATCCGGAAGAGCAGAGCAGGTCCCACTCTGTCTCGGGAGGATGGCACAGGGGCAACGTGTTCCCCTTGACAGAGCAACGCATGTTCAATTCCCCTGGGTCCACGCTTAGAAACCTCTGTGTATTAAGCGTGTTATAAATAACATATCATATCACTGTTAGGCAGAATCACATGCAGTACCCTTTGGGAACACCACACACAATTGCAAGTGTAAGCACAATTTCACCTTTGGTACAAGCCTGTACTACACAGTAAAGTGGTAGCGATGGCTGTGCAGCCAGACTTATCTCGAGTAAAGTGAGCAGCACAATAGGTTACACAAAGGACAGCAATTGCTATGGTTCAAACAAACACTGATTCAAGGTTTCTGAGTAAAAGAATATACATTTATTTACACCATCAGTTATTAAACAGTTCACTATTATCAAGCAGCAGAAAATCACAATCTTAATACACTATAACAACCCCCAATCAACTCTGGACAAGTTAGGCTCAAAAATGAAGTGTGAGCAAAATGGCACTCATGTAATTTAAAAGGGAGAAGACAAGGTTATCCAAAATAAACACCAACAATCTAGAAAAGGCTTAGTACAACTAGGATTCAAGTCAATAGGCCTGGGCCAATGTTAATGGTTCAGAGTCTTTGCAGAGGATCACACAGTTCAGAGTAGTTCGCGTTAAGTCTTTGCCAAGAGTTAAAAACGAAGTTGGTCGGAGGAAAAGTTATTCAGAGGAGTAGAGAAGGATAAGCCTTTGGAGAGGTGAAAGATTTTAAACACTTTCACTGCGGTCGGATGGAACGAATGACTGAATCTGCACAGTACCTTAAAAGAAGAATGCTGTATCTGAGGAAGTTGTTCCTGGCAGTGCAGGCTCACAGTTCCTGAAGTGACCGTTGTGGTGACAAGGAGGATGGCTGGAGGGTCTTGCACTGGAAGAAGCCAGCAGCGGAGCAAAACGTTGAATAAAGGGGGTGCTCCTTAAAACCCAAACAGGTTCCGTTCCTCCTGGCTATCCAGTTCACTGCAGCAAGGCTCAGCAAATTTGACCAAGAGAGGGAGGCCAGCGTTCGGTGTTTGGCGAGCTGGTTGGTCCCACCAAGCTCAAGGGAAGATAACTTTCAGATCTCCTCTGTCGTCGAAGTTTCAGGTGATTCGGACCTTCAGCAGGGCTTCACCAGGATGTCCAGTGGTTGCAGCAGTCCTCTTCCTTCAGCTTCTCCTTGGCTCGCTCGATCCAGTGGCGACTGTCTTCCAGTCCCAGAGACTGGCTTTTTATGCCCCAAATCCCCCATTCACACAGCCTGGCTGTCGATCACACAGCAGGGTTGCTGTCCTGGCAGGACAGCCACCTAGCCAATCAAACTAGAGTGTGACTTTGGTCTCCAAGGAGACCCTGTGCAGGGGGCATCAAACCCCTCCTTCACCTCCTGTCCACCCAGACAATCGGGCGCCTAAGGAGAGCTTCTGTGCAGAAGCCTGCCAAAGGAGAGCGAACAAAGGAACCAAACCTTGTTTGGCATGCAGAGTAAAACGTGAGAAAGACCTTTACAAAAAGAAATGGCGAATAAACCCGACCGGAACTAAATAAAAAAAAAAAAGGGGTCCAGCGTGTTAGAGGTTGAGGCTACCACCATAGCCTCTAACGTTACCAAGACTATTTTCATAGCTCGCGGTAGAATACAAATGGTAGATACCACTGTCACCAGCCAAATCTTAGAGAAGGGGAACATAAAAATGTCCTATGAGAATTGGACAAAAAGGGATAACTATTAACCCTTCCAGTACTCCGGTTGTACTGGGTCTGTTAATTTAAAGACTAGTAAATTCAATGGCAATTTTACATGATCTTGGAGACAGTAGTCGGTCCAGAAAATGGAGTTTAAAGTTGGAAGTCTGGAAAGACAACCCTGTGTCACTGCACTGAAGGTGCTGAGTGACGCACAGTAAAAAGATGCCTATCGGGTGGGTGAGACACCATAGCCCATGAGCAAATGTACAACACAGAGCAAAACACACGTAAGAGTTGGGCGGGGGGGAACTCCTAGTGGATGTGGTTCAACTCAAAAGGGAGAGTCTAAGCAAACCATGGCAGGGTAGACTAAGGAAGCAGCCCGGGTGGGCTTAAACAATAAGGAGCTAATGCCCCATATGTGGGTTTATGAGTCACTGGCAGTCACAGGGTTTTGAAGTGCCAAAGCATGCTTCTTTGACTTTGACCTTGGCCTCTGCCTTCCATAAAGTGCCCTACAGTGGTTTTCTCAGGTGGTGTTTGCAGGTAGAAATTCTCCCCTGTACCGGAGTACTTCTTGGTACATTTCTCTCCCTGTTTTTGCCTCAGTTTCATGGTCTGGGGGTGGAAGCCTGAAGATGTCGCTAGTTTGGATGTGGTATCCTTTGTTCAGTGGTTGGTGTCTATCCCTTAGTGGCAGAGGAAAGGGAGTGGAATGTTGTGGTGCAGTTAGTCCCACTTGGTGAGGACGGTTACAAGGCTTTGTGTGGGTGCGTCATTGGGTGGATTTGTTTTGGAACCCGAGGGATGTACACGTGGGGTTGCTTGCGTAATGAATGTCTCTTGCTTCTCAGGGTTGTCTTGTGCTGTTTAAGAGGGACGCTATGTAGTATGTCGTCTTTCCCTGCACCCTGCCCTGTATGCATGGACTGCTAGGAGTGACTGACCTGGAATGCTGTGTGAGAATGTTACGTTCTGAATGGTTCTGTGAATGTCAGTTGAGAAGATGGGATGAGAGAATCCTAGGGGATGTCTGTCCATGTAACTTAACTGATGTGGCCTAAATGTGCTCCTGTACCCGCAGTTGGAACTTGATGTTTCCTGTTCCACAGCTAGTATCAGTGTCGTGCCTGGGCAGGAACCCAACTTAACAATTTGCCAACAAGATCTGGGATAGTGCCCCTGCCTGGCTTCTTTTTGATTGCTCTTCGTGAGGCCTGGCCTCTACTAAGCTTTGACCCAGGTCCCTAGCATGCCCCCTAATCTAACCTGCCCTTTAACCTGAGCTACTCTATTGTGTGTGCTTCACTTGGCACAGCCATGTCCTGCTGTCTCTTTTTCTGATTGGCCTTTGTGGCTTGGCCAATCCAGATTCTGCCTCCTTCCATCTTTCTTCTCCACTCTCACTCTAAAAATGACATCTGGGAGGCTCCTGCCTCATTTTATACATGCTTGTATCCGTGCCACGGCAGGTGAAGGCTACAAGAGTGTAACGCTCATAGGTCATTGTAACAATCTCGTTTTGTGTCGCCCTCCTCCCTAGTGCAGGAGTCCTTAACCAAGGTTAGTGCTAACGATTGTTTCTCCCTCAATATGCTAAAACTTACCATGGCTTCGATGATGCCCTAAAGGCACTGGGTTTTAATAGTTCTAAAATTCCTCAGGACTTCCGAACTCTCCCGACACTATCCAAGGATTAGTGTTCTAATGGGGATAGGGTTGGTACCTTGACATTACCCTGTTGGATTCAGGCCTGTTAAATCACTCCTACGTTCAAGTCATCCTTTCTACTTTCATACTGCACCCCTCGTTTTGCTCTGCTGTCCTGAGGTTTCACTCCTACTTCTCACCCTTTGATGTTACTTCTCCTCCCACTCCATGGCAATACTCTTTCCCTCCTACTACTCCCACCCTTCACACTACTGCTTTCCTCCACCAACTAATGCTCGGCGGGGTTGTGGTGTTTCATTGGGGTTTTCCTTTGCCTGTCATTGAGGGGCAAAGATTCTGATATTCTGGCTTGGTCTTTGCTGGTTGGGTTCTGTGTCGGGCTGGTGATTTCTGAAAGTGAAAGGAAACGCCAGCCAGCACCTTAACCATGAGGCAAGGCTGGAGATGAGGGTCTGCAAACACATATGCTGGCATAAGGGTTGGGCAGGAATCGCGGCCACCATCCACCTCAGGGGTAGGACTGACTTTGGATGGCTCCCTGGTAGGTCTCCCACCCCCGGTCGAGTGGGGTTCACGTCCCCTCTTGACAATGCCATAATACTGGTCTCGTCACACATCTCCATCCTTTCCCCTAAGCGTTCCCATTCCTTCTCCTCTCGCTGCCGATTATCTGGGTTTGGGCATCTGGAAAGAAAATCCATATATGGCTGTTTTTGTACCTGCCCTGTGTTCAACCATGAATGAAGATGGTTGCAGCGTCAAAAACCAAATCAAGACTTAGATTTCTTTCTTTGTTTCTGGCCTTCCAGACCCAAAGGCATGTGATCAGTGACTTGCTTGATTTCCTTCCTGTCCGATGGTATCGGAGACTGTAGACAGCCTATTTGATTGCCAGGTCCTTCAGCTCCAATATTGAGTAGGTCAGCTCTCTGGGGTATAGCTACCAGCTGATGTATGTGACAGATGGCACCCCATAGAGCCCAAGGGGATAATGCGTTAAATGGTACCGACCCTACGGGGTGTAGGAAGCGGGCTTGGGTTTAGCCTCAACCCCAGCCAAGTTGAATACACATTTTTCCAATTTAATTGCCCCTCTGATATTGATGGCCAGAGGAAAAAGAACACCCGCCATGCTTGTATTTTTAATGTGTATTGGCAAAACGCAAAGCAACACCCTACATTGAGACGTGATACCAGGTGCTCAACTCACTCCCATCATGATTGGTGATACCACAGTATATAAGGTTTGCTCATGCTCCCAATCCAACACAGAACAAAATGCAGAAACAGATGTAAGCGAAGAGTCTATTATGATATCTATTTTCTTTTTTTACTTTCAGCTCGACCAAGTTGTAATCAACGAAAAATGTAAGGCTCTTTTAATTTCTCAGGATGGTACAGAAAGCATGAATGAGATTAAAGAGCTGAAAACCAGTGCAATAAAATGAGTGGTTGTCCACTACTGTGTAGTGCTATTACACAGTTACTGTTTACAGGGCACAAACAAATTGGATATTGTTGTCTCTGACCCAGTTGATAAAGAATAATGAATAAAGACTTCGATATTGCTCGGTCTGTCCTTGTTTGATGACGATGATTAAGTCTTGGATATTGCTCAGTCGGTCCTGCTTTATGAAGGTGAATAAGTCTTGGATATTGCTCAGTCGGTCCTGCTTTATGAAGGTGAATAAGGCTTGGATATTGCTCAGTTTGTCCTGTTCGATGACGATGAATAAGGCTTGGCTATTGCTATCGTTTTGCCTGCATGTTGAAGACATTACATATAATTGGAATATTCTCTTTGCCCTGGTTGTGCTAACGATTAATAAAGCATGCATATCTTTGCACTTGCTCAGGTTGACGATCATGAATAAGACTTTAAGATATTGATTTCTTTCCTAATTGGCTATGACGGTGCCTCCATTAATAAGCCTTGGGTTTTGTTGTGTCTCACGTTGTTGACTGCAATCATTACGACTTGGATAGTGTTGTCTGCCCTGTTTGAATATCATAAGAAAGATTGGGTTGATGTCTACGTCATGGTTGATAATGGACAAGATGTAATTGACTCGGGTCCAGTTGATGGTGAACGCTTAGATGGTTTTGCCAGATTGGGTTGATGTCTGCATCCTGGTTGATAATGGACAGGACCGACAATCGACTCAAATCCGATTGATGGCCAACAACCCTGGATGGTTTTGCCTTTAGTGTAGTTGGCAATAAACAAAGCTTGGATGGATGTTACTACCTCCATGTCGAAGTAGGATGAACATGGCTTGGACAGTGTCCTCTCGGTCATAGTTGAAGATGCCGATGACTCATCTTTGGCTGATAATGTGTTATATGCATAACTACAATGTTTTGTGATAATGAACTCATTTGAGTCTGAGTATTTAGCTAGTAACATTTCACAGTGCAGCAGTAAAGCAGATGTATATGATGTTGGCGACGAGAGATTTACAGATGTTCAATCTAATCCATATCCCTTTAAGTTTCCAGTGCGCAAGGACGTGAGCGTAACTACGAAATGATGAACCATCTGAGCCAAAGGATTTTTGTTGCCAATCAGGAGGTGAAGTGCTGTGGGCCCATCTACAATGTCCATATCGCGGACCAGAACAGCCAGGAAGTCGTGCAGTTTGTGAGGCCCTGGCGGTGCACCTGCACGCACGAGGTACGAGCCAATGTGTTTGAGTGTCACCAGTATTAAGGATGCTGTCAAATGAGACCCCTAAAACAATACCCCCCTGCATAGCAAGAGAAAACAATTCAACAGTGGTAGGAACACTTGTAAACTCAAGGGTGGACTACTGCAATGACTGCTATGCTTGGCTCACTGTCTTTTAAATCAAAAGGCTCCAGAAATTCCAGAATTTCACGTGTGGACTCATCTTGGGATTTAGGAAAGGTCAACTATTCACCACCCGATTCCTTAGCGTTTGATTGGCTTCCAGGCTAGTCTAGGAACTCCTTGAACACCCTGTGCCTTGAACGAAAGTACCTGGAAAAACTCTACATCATATTACCAACCATGAATGCTCTCACAATACCGGCCCAACAGAGGCCTACGCTCTGCACGGTCCGGCTGCCTGCCGCTCTACACAGGCCAACCAGCTGCTAATTAGGAAAATTGAATTAAAGACCCAAAGGGGGACAGACAATTTGTTGCAATCTCTCCTGCTTCTGGAATAACCTCTCAAGTCATAAGATTCGCTCCCAACCCAATGTCATTAAGGGAAAAAATCAGTTCCCATATGTCCTACTGGAGCACCTGGTATGAGCTACCACTCAAATTGCCAAAGGCACAAAGAAGCAATTACTATCCAGTAGCAGTTTCCAAATAAACCACTTCTGATGGCAGCAAGGCCAGAGGGCAGGTAGGCCCCAGTGGGAAAAGACAACAGATGTATCTTCTCTGAAAATGGGAAGGCATCCGGTTTAAAAGAGACTCGCATGCATTCTTTTAAAGCATTCAATTAGTCCCCAGTGCCTCCTTGGAGAATAGGATCAGACGTGTAAACATTTCTTAATTATACCTAAAATGAGCCCTCAAACTGTCTCCCGATGGGCCCTATTTTGCAGTAATCTTTCCCAATTGTTTTATCTTCAAGGCAATCATTAGTACCCCTGTGCTATCCTCCCAGGAGGATATCACAGGGGCAACGCGCTCGCCCTGGAAGCAAGATGCCACAGAGCCACACTGGTTCGATCCCCGGTCTGGGCTTAGAAACCTTTGGGTATTAAGCGAGCGCGTTATAAATATCACTGATGAAGCTATAGTACCTGTAACAAAGTAAGACTAAAGTAATTTCCTCCTCAAATCAATACAATTACAGCAAATTAATAAAGTGTACCAAATCTTCATCAAAACCGAGCCCGCAAGAGCATTTCTTGTTAGGTCTTGGCCATTTCATCAGCGCTTTGAGAGGGAGAACATTTAAATGAATCATTAATATCTCATGAACTCTGGAGATTTAATATTACTTGTAGCACGATGTGGCAGGCGATCTCTATATTGTGATTTCCTTGCAGAACGACCCAGTTAGAGAAATTGGGGCACACGAGTTTTGGGCCAAACGATCGGCAGCTGGGAGGGTTGGGGGTTCTCTGGGATGTCTGATGGGCACAAGTATGCAGATCCAGGAGCCAACTCTATGCCAATCTATTTAAAACTCAATTTTGTACATTTCCATGTAAATGAAATGCCATTGAATTTATTGCAGTCAATATAGGCACTATGTGGTCTGGCAACATTTGTATTGCTGAGATTTTCACACGGGAACTAGGGCCTTCAGCCCCTTTTTGTTATTGATGTTTCCAATGTTGCAGATGGAGGTCCACTGCCCGCCCGGCACCGTCATCGGATACGTTGTCTGGAACAGGAATCGCATGGTAACCTGCCTCTACATCCAGAATACGGTCAAGCAGACTATCCTGGTGGCTCTGGGACCTGGCCTCCAAACCAGCATCTTCGGGGATACCAACTTCGAGGTAAGTAGGCAGTCATTAAAAGTTAAAGGAAGTTTTGCAGTAGAAAAAAGGAAGCAATGGGAATAGAAATGATGGAAGGTGACCTTGAGAGGTAGATCGAAAGGCAAGGACAAGGCAGTAAAAATGTCAGAGCTCCTTCCTGTGTTGGTACCACTGGTCTGAGCATATCAATGGAGCCAATTGGGTAGAAGCAGTGAGCAATCTCCTGTGTCTGTTTCCTATTTATTGTTGGGAGTATTTTTACTTCCAATATGCTTTGTTGGTAGTATTTGCCGGTTTTATAGGAAGTAGAAAGTGGCTGGTAGACAACTTTTCTGTTGGACCAGCTGGAGCTTAAGAGATGGATCATTGGGGGGGGGAGGGGTAAATGTTAGCTGGCTACCATGTCAAGGGCCCCTACTGCCTTTGTTCATCTTGTCTCCTGCCCTCACTCAGGGGTTCCGGTTGCTCTGGTTATCCGTCAGTCGGGGGTACGACATGGCCGTGAATATACCACCCAGTATGTTACGCCGGTGCCTTCCCAGACAAAACACCCCTATGCCCATCTACTTGCCAGTTTGCATACTTGCAGGGGTCCAAGCACAGTAGAAACCAGTAGCACCCCAAAAGACATCTACTGGAGTGTAGAGGGAAATTACAGTAGTGGTCAGAGACCAGTGGCTGCAGTGGCAGAACAGGGCACTGCTCCAGCACGGGGCCACATGGACTGGAAACTTCATTCTACCTTTAGAAACAGCCTATGGTCTGCCCACACACAGTGGTGAGGCTCCAGGTCCATCCGTGAAGCTGCGTATCGGATTATTTCCACCTAACTTCAAAACAGTCTTGCAGCCTTTTAAGTCTTCAGTTTCTACCACATAAAGCACCATTGGTCACACTTATAGGGCATTGGAAATTTGTCAAGATGGTTCCTATTGGGGGAGTAAGTAAAAACCGCGTAAAGGGTAGTTTGGAACAAGGGACTAACCAATCATACTTTGGTATTCGTGAAGCAAAGGGGAGTAGCCCATTAGTGACTGGAATACACAGAATAATCAACCAGCCTATGGAAGGGCACATGTCCTGCAGGGAGTGACCCAAGCGGGCCCACCACCTTAGATGTTGGAGGGAAGGGGAGCCAGAACTTGCAAAAGACCAGAGGGAGAACCTTAAGAAAGAGAGGAAGCAGAGACACTGCTGGGAGCAATATCTGATGCTGGGTTAACCCAGGATGAGAGATGGAGACACCAGAGCATGGTGAGGGGCAACATCCAGACCCTAGCAGAGTCCTGGAATGGATCAGGAGAGAAAAACACAAGTCTTCTGGGGGCTGTTCTCAAAGAGACTGGTTGAGACCAACCACTAAGGAGGACAGCGAGGCCAAGAGCCAACTCAGGGAGAGATGAGACATGGAGACATGGAGCAAGGGAGAAAACTGTCGGCACCTCAGGGCTTTATTATAGAGACCCAACACCATGAGAGAGACGCAATAGAGGAGATGTGGCCCAGGAGGGTCACCTATGGCTTGTTGGTTAAAATAACACAGCCCAACCAAATCCCTAAGTAGGGTGGGAAAGGAGTGGGTGAAATCTATTCGTAGCCCATGAGGGTGACTCACAGCTAGAGGGTGAGAACATCTATGCCAAGTCCAAGAGCAGCAAGTGGGTTTTTTAGAGACTGATTTAAGAGCCAAGAAGAGAACTGTGCTCCATAATCCGCAACTGTATTTCAAGAACTGTGCTGGGTGCTACTTCCCCGAGAGTCGGGCTGTGTACAGGAAGGTATACGGAAGGCAAGAAGTCTGCTCCGGGAAGTATCTCTGAGCCTCTTTGCTAAAAAGGGGATTTTAGAGTAGGCCACACATTCCTGTAGGTAGGTCATTGTATTCCCATTAAGCTAACGCATGCAGACAGCTTTAGGGTAAGTATCCTTTATGTTCCGGTAGACCCCGAAGAAGTTGACCTCATCCATCCTGAAGTTTACGAAGAATCCCACGGTGTTCTGACAACCGTTTGGCATGAAACACTTGTGTATAGGTGTGTTACAAATGCCATATCATTAAATAGATAAATATGAGAAAAATGTCACTCCAATGCGCCAACTCCTTAACTAATTTGATGAAAAAACATTCTGTTTCTTGAGTCAGATAAAATTCATTTTCTTTTTCACACTTTTTTCAAAATATTTCATGTATTTCTTCAATCAAATAAATCAACTTTGTGTTTTCACACTTTTTCAAAATCTTTCATTAATTTCTCAACACGTGTTTCCCCATTGACAATTACAATGGTTCATCAGGAGAAAAAAAGGGGAATCTTAGTCTGTTTTCGAAAAAGGAATGAGGAAAAGAAAAGGGAGAAAAAAGAAAAATAACATTTTTAGAATTATATTTTCCCTTTGCTTTTCTATTGAAAATAAATAGTAATCATTATTCTCTGTATTAAAGAATGTGTATAATAAATGCTGACTCACCCAAATTTTTGATTTCTTTCATTGGATTTCTTTAAATCAAAATCTTTTTCAAAACCTTTTTCTAAAAAGGCTCAGTTTTATCTGGTCACTTCTGGTAGACTGGGCTTTTGTGTCATCAATTTCTTTTGACTGTGGGGAAGAGAACGAATAATAGAAGAAATGCCCTCCCCCCTCTTTTGGTTATGGAGAAATAGTATTTAAAGTTTCTTTGGGTAGAAAGTGTGGGAATTAGGGAGAGGGTGGAAAATGCAATTTCTAGTTGTGGTCTAGCAAGGTTATCAAATTTTACCTTCCCTTAAAATAGTCCTCTCCTTAAATATAATGTGATAGCCTTGATAAGCTGCTTTTCTTTCTTCGGCTGCTTTTGCATTATGTTGCCGAAATGTGCTTTATATAGCGTTTAAACAATGCTCTGATGTCATTATGCCACGCGCTGCGCGACGCAATGCCGTCAGAGTGTATGCTTTTCTCTGATGCTCCCGGCGGCCATTATGGAGCGCTTCAAACCCTTAATTTAAGTTTGAATGCCATGTTCGAAAAAATAGAAAAGGTAACTTCTAAATTCTACCTTAGCAATCTATTGACTAATGTGGATTGCAATTTTCTTATGTTTGACTGGTTGATGTTGAAAAGGTGTTGTTTAAAGACTAATTTAATTATATAGATGTTGGAGTTTACCTAATTTTTATTTAATTTTTATAATAGTTCAAATTCGAAATGTATCTTATTAAGAAAGTAATAATAATCATTGGAACAATATTTTCTAAGCATGCCTAAAATACCTAATCAATATATAATAATTTCAAAACAAAAAATTGAGCGGTCGCCAAGGGAGGGCTTAGATAGGCTACAAATTTGACTTTTCTAAATGCCATATCATATTCTAAATGCCAGCTCATATCATGGAAGGATATATGGAGGTGAAGAGGGAAATGTTCAAGGATAACTGTATGAATGGAAACGAGGAAGGGAAGAGGGAATGAGGAAGGAGCAGAGTGAAGGACAAACTGAAAAATTTTGGGTTTTGAGGAAGATGTGAGGACTGGGAAAGAGGGAGGGGAACAGCGGGAGAAGAAGGCAAGGTAATGAACCAGGAAGAACATTGCCTTCAGGTCCTATCTGATGCTTCAAGAAGGACGTTCCAGCCACTGGCTGCAGATGATGCTCTGACCATCCTTCCAAGGTGGCAGTAACTGACGGGTCATTGACTTCTGTACAGAATTAGCCAAGACGGCTGGGGCAGGGTGATGTGGGTCCAGGCATGAGTAAGGCCACCAGTGAAACCGCTCCATCTTTGTGCCCGCAGGTGAAGTCCAAAGATGAAACCCAGACCGTGGGCATGATCCGGCGAGAGCACGGGCAGCTCTTTGTCCAGTTCCCTCTCGATATGGATGTGAAAATCAAGGCTGTGATCATCGGCGCCTGCTTCTTTTTGGTGAGTAGGGCTTCCTGGGAAGGTATTTTGATTTGCCACATGCCCAGGAAAGGTTTGACAGTGGAATGGACAATTGTGAAGGTAATGTTATTTGTGTCGGAATTCATTACAACCCAAACAAGTTGTGGATTCTTGTTCTCACATATACCCCCAAAAGGGCTCTATCCATCTGCTTTAAAAATGTAAGGGTGTGAATCTAAATAAGAGCCTGTTCCAGCCTAAGTCTTAAATACCAGTGAAATGAAAAGAAACACAATTCTCATCCTTCAACAATTACAATAGCAAAGATGTCAAGCTGCCAGTGACGAGGCGTGAGAAGGCCACCAAACCCAGTTTGTTTCCCTTTGGATTTTGGGACTTCTAGTTTTACTTTCCCATTTGAAATTTGGAAAACTGCAAGTCCCAAAATTGCAAGAAAAACCTGGACTGGACTGGATGGCCTTCTCATGCACGGCCATAGGAATCTTGACGTCTGCAGCAGTGAATCAGGCATCTACCTTTTGACGATACCTAGTTGAGATTTGAGACCCCCTGTGACAACTTTCCCTAGATGACCCCCATTAACTCTTCTCAATCACAAGGCATGATACATTGCATTCTCTTCAATGTGTCCCTAGACCTTGCTGTATTGACTTGAGGATAATTGTAAACTAAGCACACACCTCCTAGTCATATTTAAGACGATCAGGAAAATTGTTATAACGCAATGTCTGTCTCACTTGGAGAAATACTGTTTCCATGTTATTTCCCTGCAGGCCAATTTTTCCAATGCTGTTGGAGAGATTTATGCAGCAACAATCCATACAGGGAATCCCCCCCACTCCCACCCCAATCAAGACACTGATAAATCTTTTCTTCCTTCACCAGAATGCTATGAAGAATCAAACTTTTATCAGGAGTCACTGTCTCACTTTCTGTAGGGAGTGTGCTTTTCAAATCGGGGACTTCACTCTATTTAATATGGTAAGACACCTTTCTACCCCTGCACGGAAGCCCAGATGTTCAGTTTACATTCAGCACCCCTTCCCCCCCTGCTTTCAGGCAGGGTCTAAGGAATGGTGAGAAGTTGGGAAGTTCGGTTTGACAAGTAAACCCCTTCCCTTTAGGGAATTGTGTGGCTGGCAATGGGAAAGGGAATACCCAATTACTTTAACCCCTTAACTGCCAAGGGTTTCTGTATGTCGCTATTCAATCCTTTGTAACATAAGCTATCTCGGCCAAATATGGCCCCTTTTGGTCAAAACGCCACCAAGGAATTCTAGTTTTCTGTACTGGGTCAAAGGGAAAAAAACAAAAAAGGAGAAAATGTTGATTTTGTGTTTTATTGTTTTCAAAATTATGTACAAAGAAGCCTGTGGGCTTTTCCTTGTAAGAGCTAGGAACAAATGGTTTGCTGTCCTGAATTTGCCATTTTCCAGACTTTCAAGAAAAGGTTGAGTGGAAACCAAAGAAACATATTTTGATATGGTTACACACTGTTTTGTGAGAGGTAGGCGATTTGGCCCTTTTTTCCCAATGGGACAACGCATGGACGGAATGGAAGAGGGCATTAAAGCTGAATGGGAAGACAGAAAGCCATACATTTCTGAAAGGTAGACAAAATTCCAAGTTTAGGAAGGGGTGATTTGCACAGGTCAGGCAACTAGATAGGGAAAAATTCCATATTATTTTTGAAAAATCGGGGGAAAATGTGGTGGACATGGTTGGCCCGATATGGCAATGGCTTCTGTGAATTTTTAGAAAAGCAATACCCAGCTACATTCCCCTGACTCTTCCGGTTAAGAAATCACACTTTTTTTTTTAATGTTTCACAAAACGAGCAATACCACGAGGCACAAATAGAGCCTTGGTACACAGGTTTATTATGCTTGCGGCCTGAACAGACGTGCTTAGCATGTGTAAGTAAAGAAAACCAATATGGTGAGGAACGGCACGCATACATTTTTTGAAAGAGCATAGGAAGGCCTTTTTGAAGGGTGGGTGACTTGTGCAGGTTACAAAAGTGTATAGGGCCTAGAGCAGCGACTACATGTTGGTCACATTTGGGAATTGGAAGGGTTGTGTGACAAGGTGCAGCAGCAAATGTTCAAAAACCATGCAAACACAACAAATGACCTACCTTCCCGCATTCCCACAGGTGTCCCGGCAAAACAGTAACTCAAATGCGTGGGTGCACCTACCTGGGCGCAAAGGGGAAAAGGCTAAGCCACTGCTACATATAGAGATATAGAAGGAAACCCAGTAGACACTAAGTAAGCACCTGCTAATAGTGTCTGTTCTCTCTGTTCCGGGAGCGATTAGACATTACGTATATGAAAATAGAACTTAAAAGGACAGGTCATAGGTGAATCATTTTAACAATCAAAAGGTTAATTAAGACATTCATAAAACAAGTATTAAATCATTAGACATTGGTGCAAAACATGGGTCATCAAAAGGACCTTTTGTGATGTATAGCCATTAAAGGGCTAACCTTCAATTGGAGCATAGAAAAAAAGGCAAGAAATGGTAAATCATTATTTGCAATCATTAGTGTCTTGACAATTGATGCTATAGCTCTGTTATACAGTGACATCTAGTCTCGACATGTTTCAGTTCCAAAATGTTATCTATACAGAACTTTCATCAGGAGAATGTAGTGTGCATCAAATTCCTATTCTGCATCCAGCTTGAGTGAAGGTGAATAAACAAACCCGACCTGTCCAGGTTAAAAAGAGCTGTTACTGCTATTGTCAGTTTCTAAGAGTTCACTACATGAACTATGAACCTTCAGCTCAGGATAAACAAATTACCTCAGAGGTACTTGTGGTGGCATACAATCCTTCTGTTGAATTGTGGTAGCAACCCATAGTGTTCCTACTGTGTGGCTGCAAAGACTACCAGAGATCTTTAGCCATACGCTCAGAGCACGCTGCTCTCTAGGGTCAAACATTGTATGGTCGGGGCATAGGTAAAGGTAAACAAAGTAAAAAAGCACCCACCTGTAGTTGGAGCTAGCTGGCCTAGCTAGGTTGAAGAGTGATTTAGCAAACCAGTTTGCCGAAGCGGTCAGTATCCTAAAAGGGCTGCACGTCTTCAAAGCACAGCATTCATTCATACTGTGTGGCACTGTGGTGATCTAAAAATAGAAAAACACAGAGGAGTAGAACTTAGCGGGGCTAGCTACCAGTGCTCACAGTGCCTGGTGCCCTAAGAAGGGTGTGTCATAGGCGAAATGCGAGCAAACATCCTTTGTCTCCACCCACGTGTTACACAAAGCACAATAGAAAAAGAACATATCTATGTGCGAAAACGTCTCGTTCCAGATTGCAGATGTTATCAAGTGGTCTCTATGTGGAGCCTGTTGTCTGTCTCCAAAGGGCAGGAACTACCCCTGTCAAGGAGAAATATAGGATGTATATGAGCCAGGGTGTAATGCCTTCGGTACCATGGCGAGAGTCTGGAGAGTCGGGCATTAGCATAAACATATACATATACCAGAAGTACGCGCTCACTGGGGCAGGATGCTGAAGTGGAGCTCCACCTACCTTCAAGCCGTACGTGGAAAGGCCATGAAGATCCTCTAATTCCCCTGCTGTCACCCTATAGAGTGTTGGTTTTCCCCGCAGTAGTCAGTTGACTGTAGGGTGAAATGCTGCAGAGTAAGCGTGCGGGTAACTATGGTTACCTGGCGTCTAAATACTTGCTCTCTGTCGGCAGGGAACCAGGAGCTAACTCATGAAGGCGTCATCCTGGGTGCCATGTTGGAATGGAGCCTAGTAACCAGTCGAAGTACGGCTCTCTATGGGATGTCAAGTTCCGTAAATACTGGCAAAATGCCACAAACAGTAGTGGTAGGGAAAAAGTCTCATAGTGACAAAAACAGCCAAGGTTTATACCGTTATTTTCTAAACAGATTTATTACTACAATGAACCCTTAGGCAGGTTAATGGGCCTAGGTAGACTTTGGCCTAATTGTAGAATATATCGATGCATGGTCCGGTACAATAATGACTAACAAATAATAATGCATATTGTCATAAGAGATGGTCCTATTGTCCACCTTCTTTGCTGGCCTCATGAAGGGGCTACACAAGCAGTGTGACGATCTGCAGTCAAGTCTCATAGGGGGACAGTAGACGTATAGGCTCAGGTTGCCGCAGGGGGGGTAACCCGCAGTGGTTCCCACTCATACCCTGTAGATACATGTGGGTGCAATGGGAGTACTGTTAAGTGGCTCGCTAGGGTGAGAAAGTATGCTCTCAACTTTGGGTCTGGTCTGGTCCTCCCACGGGCAACAACTCTAAACCCCTGACATCCGGAGGATCAGTTCTTTATCGTGATCCATTCGATTGACTCATTCAAACCATTTAGGTCACTTCTCATCTCTTGTTCCAATTTAAAAAGTTTAGGGTCCACCGTGGTGCTAGGGCCACTTTTGAGTGTCTGGAGAATTGTCCATGTAAAGTCCTTGTGCCCATCTTTCATGGAGGTAAAATTTTGGACCATCGGCGCATTCTCCATTTTGTTTTTCAAGCAACTTCTATGTTCCATTATTCTGGTTTTTACTTTTCTGGTCGTTTTTCCTATATATGGGAGACCACATTTACAGCGAATGAGGTACACCACGTGATCAGTGTTACATTTCATCATGGTTTTTTGTTTCCGTGGTCTGTTGGTGCCGATATTGACCTCTGTTGTCTTCGAGGTGAGTTTGCATTTCCCGCAGGAGCCATGGGGATAATGACCCACGATAGGGTTCAGCCCCCATAAAGAGGTGCTGTTGGGTTTCAGTCTGCTGTTGCTCACCCTATTGCCAATTGAAGAGCTCTTTTTAAAGGCAAAAATGGGTTGTGGCATAGGTGCATCCGTTGAATAAACGGAGAGGACACGGCCGACGTCGAGCAAATACTAGGCCTTTTTTATAGCAAGGCCAGAACCGGAGTACCTGGAACGACGGAACCAAACACGTAAGGAGCGGGAATCTCTTCTAGTAAACCTTTCGGACTATTGGATCACCAAAATAGAAGAACAAGTATTGAATAAAGGTCTCTGGTTTGTCATCTCCAAACATGACCCTTTTGAATTACGGATGGATTTTATTAAACTACTCAGAAAAATCCATTTTAAGGAGTTCTTCGAGTCCGAGGAGACTGGAGCAACAGACAAGATTCAGAATGCTATGGGTCTGCGCAATCCATCCACCTTCTGTCCCCCTCACCCCCTCTCCGAGCTACAGCCATTCACCTGAATCGCAGGTCTTTGAAAGAAAAGTGGACTGGCCGACATTGGTAAACTTGAAAAAATACAAGGCAAACCTTTTTTTTTTTATTTTCAAATTATGTTTATTAGTGGTTACAAAAAGACACAACAACTTTTCCATACTGCATCATATACAATCGAGATGGGTGCATTACACAGTTATTATAGTCATATGAAATTACATAGATTCATCATTCAGGGGCCATATCACATAAATAAGCTCGAAACGGGCCCCATATGTCTTTGGGCCTGCAGGCCGAGGGTTGAGTCGGTACATACTGTTCTTCAGTTTCATTCACATACGTGAGCTCCTGAAGAAACTGGTCCATACTAGGAGGGGTAGAGCTTTTCCACTTTTGCAGAATACATTTTTTAGCAACAGCGCATGCGATATTAAATAACCTTCTAGTCTTTTCAGAGCACTTGCCTATGTCCCCAAATAAATATTTTTGGGGTGCTAGGGCCGGGGGGGGCGGTTTTGTGTAAGTTCCACCACCACCTTCCACAAGCCCACCACCGCCCGACATTCCCAATACATATGTAAGTGTCCTGCCTGTGGCATCTTACATTTTGGGCATTCGCTTGAGGTCTCCGGGGCAAACTTAGCAATTTTAGTCAGAGTGTAGTGCAGTCTATTCAGTATTTTAAATTGAATTAACCGCAGCCCGGAATTTAGGGATATCCTTTTAGTGAGCGCGCAATACCTTGCCCATTTCTCCTCCTCAATAGGTGTCTAAGTCTCTTTCCCATTTCTTTGATTAGGTTAACTGTGAGTATAGTCTGGAAATCCCCAGGCCGTCAGTGGAGGTTACCAGCTGTATACAAGGATGTGATTGGGGTTCAGCTGGGAATAGTGGCCATTTTTTCTGAAACGCCGACCTCATTCGGTAGTACTGTAGAGTTCTCAGTGGAGCCCCTCCCAGGGCTCTCGCCAATTCCCCTAGGGTCACAAATTTACCATCAATGAACATGTCCCCTACTTTCATTTCAAAATTAGGGTCCCATGATTCCTGTATTGTAGTGCCGTATGCCTGGGTAGTTCCAAAAAGGTATCTCTGGATTGTAGGGCGTCGTCACACTCAGTCTCTTATATATGGCCTCCCATGCTCTGACCGTACAGCTGACCGGGTTGTATTCACATGTGTCCCTGTACTGTGTCAAATATGACTGATTGTATATCTGTGGGGTGTGTGGTATATTCCTCTAGCCATACATGGGGCATCCCATGTGTTGTGTTATACCAAAATTTTGCAAATTGAGCTTGTGCAACATAATATAGCTCGAAATCAGGGGCCGCTATACCGCCAGTTGAGTATGACTCGGTCATCTTTTCCCAGCTTATCCTGGCTGTTTTCCCATTCCACAGGAATGACACGACCGTTGAACGGAGTTTAGTAAAAAAGGACCTGCCTGGCCATATGGGAATATTAACAAAGTAACTTGGGTAGGATTACCATTTTAAGGACGGCGACTCTGCCGTACAAAGATAGCAGGAGGCGTCCTCACAACTGGAGTTTCGTAGTAATAGTTTGCAATGTGACTTCATAATCATCAGAGTACAATGTGTGCCTTTCTCTAGATACCAGTATCCCCAAATATCTAATACTGTATTCCGACCATTTGAGTCCGTTTAGCCTCTCAGGGCATTTGGTAGCCTGTGTAAGTGGAACATTTCGGATTTAGCTCTGTTAACTGTGTACCCCGAATAAGTAGCAAAATCTTGTATCGCTGCCATTATGGGTGCTATGTTTTCCTCCGGCTCTCGTATATATAACAACGTATCCTCAGCATATAATGATATTAGTTGAATGGAGCCCTTCATTTTTATCCCCTCTCAGCATGTCTCAGTCTCACTGCAGCTGCCATTGGCTCAATAGTCGACGCGAATAGCAGGGGAGAGAATGGACAACCCTGCCTAGTTCCCCTGCCGAGCAGGAACAGTTCAGAGATGGATCTGTTGGTGGCCACCCGGGCCCCCGGCTCAGTGTACAGGAGTTTTACATATCTAATAAAGTTGGGTCCCATCCCAAATGCCTCCAGCACTTCCAGAAGGTAGACCCACGAGACCGAATCAAAGGCCTTCTCGGCATCCAAGGAAACAGCCGCAGCACTTCTTTTCGGGTCTATTTGTGCCATTCTGCCGAAGAGCCTTCGGAGGTTTAGGGCTGTGGACCTTGTAGGGAGAAACCCATTTTGGTCCGGGCGAACTAGCTCCGGAACCGCTGGAAGGAGTCTGTTGGCCAATACTTTGGCATCGGTGTTAATTAATGATAGGGGTCGATAGGAAGAAACCTCCTGCGGTGGTCTCTGTGGCTTGGGGAGTACCGTGATCACTGCTTCCCTCAAGGTAGGGGGTAGTATATTATATTCAAGGGATTCCTCCCATACCATCATGAGTATCGGGACCAGCTCTTCTCGGAATTCTTTATAAAATTCTGCCCCTATCCCGCCTGACCCAGGAGCCCTCCCTGATGACAATGATTTGATTGCTGCTTTGATTTCCTCCGGTGTTACCGGCTGCTCCATCTCAAGGCGGTCCACCTCAGAAAGCTTTGGGAGGGCGAGAGCCTCAAGGTAGGTTTTAATGTCTGCGGGTGTGTTTTTGTCTTGGTTAGCGTATAGTTGTTTATAGAATTTGAATTCCTTGTTTATTTCCTCCTCCCCTAAGAGAACCTCCCCTTGTGATGTATGAATGCTGGTGATTTGGTTGGGTTGTCTATCATGCTGAAGTAGGTTAGACAGTGTTCTACCAGCCTTGTTGCCGACCCCATATCTGTGTGCCCGCATGGGAGCCGCCGCATAGCGTACCTCACTGGCAGCCAGTTTGTCAAATTCCTGCAGTTTCTTGTGTATCTCAGCCAATAGCTCCCTGTTCTGTGTACGAATGTAGTCTTCCTCTAACTCATTAAGCTTTTTTTCAATACCTGTTAATTCAGCACACACTCTTTTTAGCATACCCACAGCCCTAGACCGCAGTATTCCTCTGATCCACACCTTGAAAGACTAGCATACAGTGGAGTATCTGTCCACCGTGCCCACATTATTGGTGAAATATTCCACTATCTCTGTGTGCAGTGTTTCCACCACCCGTGGGTCTCCCAACATCCCACTCGGCATCTTCCATCTTTTCGCAGGGCAGAGAAAATCAAGGATCTTAAGTTCTAACATCACTCCTTGACTCGGAATCATGAACTGAAGAGTAATATGTGTACCTTCTGCCTCCAGGATGCACCTCACGCCAGGCATCGATCAACGAGAGCTGCTCGAGGACATCACCCAGAGCAAGAGCAGTCTTACTGGGGGCTCTAGAAATTGCAGAAGATCTGTCCAGCGTGGCATCCAATGCCACATTAAAGTCCCTGCGCCCCCCCATATTACATTAACCATACCGTAGGCTGAAATCAATTGATACATACTCACATAAAAGGCAGGGTCCTCAATATTAGGACCGTACTTATTAACCAATAGTAGTTGTCGCCCAGCGACTCTGCCCCAAACCACCACGCATCTACCTTGTTGGTCCACCTTATGGCCTTCCACTCCAAATCCCAAAGCCGGATGTATAATGGTAATTACCCCCCTGGCCTGGGTAGAATAATCCGTGTAGAACCTGTTTCCCACACTTGGGCAGAATATTCATGTTACTACTTCCCATAGTATGCGTTTCTTGCAGCATAAGGACCTGTGGGCTGTGCCTGACAATATAATTACCAATTTTCCTGACTTTCCTTCGGTTATATAGCCCCCTTACATTCCATGTAAGAAATTGTATTCTCATCCCGTCACCAGTTCTTGCCAGTAAAGGTATTCTCTGTATGCATGCCCATCAAAAATGTGTTCTTGGTACAGGCAGATCAGTGTCAGTCTCAGTGCAACCATTATTTTCAAACAAAACCAACAATTGGCCGTAGCCGAACTATCACTCGTGTCAACCTTCTTCTTTAAGTGGTAACAGAAATAGCAAGGAAATAAGTTACTAGATTAAGTTATTTGGCGGTACATATGATGTTGATTTGGATAATTGAAATTGAATAAGATGGTTTTCTTTTTTGCTGGAAAAAAGTTATTTATGTATATGTGTAAATTATGTAATTAGTTTATTATGTTGAATTATGTGTAAAGTTTTTGTTTATAAAACTATATCACATTAAATAAAAATAAAATAAATAAAATTAAGTGGTAATCACCACAAGAACACCCAAAACTCCAAAGCCCCATTCCCGCCCTCCCACCCTCATCTCCCCCAACCTGACGATGTGCCCAACATAACTCTTGAAACCTTCCGGGGGTGGCCATGTTGATCCACATGACCGCCAGACTGACTCCATATCCCCAATAATTGCGTTGTGTGGAGTCACCCTGATATTCGGAGTAGTAGTGCAGGGTTTAGTGGTATAATAGGGGAGGTCATGCATTGACTATCGGTATACCCTAATCCTCCGGTCTGGGTCTATTATTTTGCGCCGGTCTGCCCTCCATAGGCGGGAGTGGTATGGAAGTCTCAATGTATTGTGTGGCCTCGGCCGGAGACTCAAAGAAGTGCGCCCTCCCAGCATGCTGGAGCCTCATTTTAGCTGGGAACATAAGGGCGTACGGGATCTGGCGTTCCCTAAGGTTCGTAGGATCTTCTATTAGCTTGAACCCCGGCAGAAAAATCCGGGTATATGTGTATCCGGTTGCCTTCATATGTTAGTGTGCCAGCCTCTCTGGCCATTCGGAGGATTGCATCCCTATCCCTGTAATTAAGGAGTTAGCAATTATTGTGCGGGGCGGTGCACCAGATTTCGGCGGTGCACCAGATTTCGGGGCCGGGGCTGATGCACGGTGCGCCCTCTCCACCAAGAAATGTTCGCAGAATGCCTCTTGACTGAATAATGTTTTAAGAAGCAGTTCAAGTTGTTTTTCCATTTGGCCTTTTCCGAATGTTTCCGCCACGCCCACCACACGGATGTTATTCCGTCTCGATCGTGATTCAAGGTCCTCACACTTGTTTTGCATCTTGGACATGTCCTCCTTGAGCTGGGAGATGTCTCGACTATGGTGTGCGATGGCCTCCTCATTAGTGCTTATTCTATCTTCCGTCTCAGTGATGCGCGCACTTTCTTTTTCAACCCTGGCCTTTAAAGAGCCCATGGTGTACACTATATCATCCAGCTTCGTATTTACCGCACAGAATCCATCTTGCACAATTCGTGTGAGCTTGTCCTCCTTATCACCACTCTCTACATTAGGGGTTTCGCCGGCAGTGCCGTGCATCTCTACAGTAGTGGTTTGGACTTGGATGTCAGTGTAAGCATCCATAGGGCCTTTTTTCTTATTACCGGGGGGTCTTGCTTCCTCTCCGTGTCTTTTGGGGTTCACCCATGTTGTCTCCCAGTATTCAGTTGTTGCTGTGGCCCTCGCCAGATATTCACCAGGGGTAGCTCGCCCGTGTCTTTTGAGGCTTTGTATTGCTTCAGGGCGGTGCGTGCAGCAAGGCGCCGTCCCCCACTCCACCTGCTGTGGTGTCTTTCGTTAGCCGGCTGCCCCAAGTTTGCTTAATCGTGTCCGTAAAGTTATTTAGAAGTTCTGCAGGGCAGTATATGCAGCAGGGTTTCCGGGCTAATGAGGCATGCACTGACCATGGATTGTGCTCTCCCACGTTTCGTGTCAACAAGTTATTGAGTTTAGGCGAGCCAGGGTGGTGCAGCCCCGCAAGACCACATCAAGCCTTCTCACGTACTTGTGCCTATGTTTCAAAGAGGCCTTATTAAAGTTAGATCAATCGGTGTGCACCACCTGTCAGCCCGCGTATGCATCAGGATTCTGGGCCGCGAGCCGTGGGGAGCCAGCAATCAGGGTTGATCTGGACCCTCGAGGCGTTCAAGTCGGCGCGTTAGGCGGAGTGATGCGGCCTCCTCTTTCGTCGGCCCAGGCCAGCCGCTCCCGCAGGGGCGCACTGACACGCCAACGTGCGTAGAGGCTAATGTCCAGCAGCCGGTGGGGGCCGCCCGCCGGACACCCTTCCCCCTCCACCACCCCCAGAACTCCTCACTTGGTAGGGTAGAATGGTCTCCGGGCCCCGTATGATGCTGACACCCGCAGGTAAGTCCCCGGCCGCGGAGCCTCAGGGAACGCCACGTCCAGGGGGGGGGGGAACAGGGCCGGCGCGCAGAGAGCCGGGCTCGGCCAGCTCTCCACAGCCGACACGGGCAGCCGGCTCAAGCCTCACGATACTGGCGCGAGTTGGGCGCAGGCAGCGCTCCCAGGCTACGCCCCTCCACGGTCCTCAACTCGTCGATCCACGGCCTCTCTCCGCATCCTCGGGGTGCTCCACATCGGCCCGCACTCACAGCGAGAGTCGGTCGGGGCTCAACACAGCACAGCTCGCTCGTTTCTGGACCCAGCCCAGCCAAATTTTCTGAGAAGGGGGACGAGTATATGGACCCCCCTGCACAGCAGGTTTCAGGAAAGCAGGCTACTCCGAACAGAATAAATCAATGCAGGATTTCTGGTTGGAGCTGGAGCTCAAGAATCAGGCAGCCATCTCTGTAGTGTGCAACAGCGCCCCCACAACGCAAACCTTTTCAAAATCTTAGCAGACCAGACGAGAGGCTATACAATCCTTGGCCTCTAATCCACAAATAGTGATCAAGAAGGCAGACGAGGGCATTGTGATGCTCAACAAGGCTGACTATATCAAGGAATGCGAGAGACAGTTGGTGGATACTGGTCACTACAATCAACTTGAAGATCCGACGATATACTAATATTTACAGCAACAAATTGCTAATAAAGTCTCAAAAGCAGAAGAACCTACCACCCCTACATTTTACTGCCTCCCCAAAATCCACAAGACCTTGGTGGACCCACCGGGACGACCAATTGTGGCAGGGATCAATGCTGTCCTTGAACCACTGTCTATGCATTACTTGAAGGGATACGTGAAAAACATGCAGTCCTATTTGAAGGACTCCAGAGACGCTATCAATCACTTTGAGAATATATTATACAACCCAGAAACATCTTTACTACTCGGTCTGGATGTAATCTCACTTTACACTAATATTCCACAACGGCGACCCTAGAAACTATCGAAGAGATTCTCCTCACCAGAGAAGACACGGACCCTGTCCCGACATCCTTTTTGATGTGGTGTATCGAACTAGCCTTGACCAAGAATTACTTTGAATTCAATGGTAAATTTTACCAACAAATAGAAGGGACAGCCATGGGGGCAATCATGGCACCCAGCCTGGCCAATCTTTACGTGGAAATCTTTGAGAAATCTCATATCTACGGCGAAACCAACCCCTACAAACATATTTCCAAATGGACATGCTACATCGATTTTGGTCATCTGGGCTGCTCCTCTAGGAACCGCTCAAGATTTCTTCACTGGCTCAATAGCCTCAACAGACACCTACAATTCACTATGACCAGTGATCAAAACACCACCAACTTTCTAGATCTCACTATTTTCCATCATCGAGGAGTACTGAAGGTGAAACCATTTCACAAACCCACGGACAGGAACTCTTTCTTGGAATACTCCAACCATCATGTGAAGCATCTCGGGGATAATCTCCCATTCGGGCAATTTTTGTGCCTCAAAAGAAACCGCTCCAATAATGAAATATATGAAGCGGAGGTGGAAGCCCTGACCAAGAAACTACGTCAACGAGGATACGCAAAGAGACTGGTGAAGAAAGCCGCCAAGCGGGCATTCAACAACAATAGGGAAGCACTCCTCGAAGAGAAGCCAGTAAAAGAACAAAACGAAAGGATGGTGTGTGTCAACACCTTTACCAACCTTGGCATGAGGATTAAAGCCATCATACAGAAAAACTGGAGAATTTTTTTAAACCAAGGACGCCCCTATGCCACAACCCATTTTCACCTTTAAAAAGAGCATTTCAATTGGGAATAGGGTGAGCAAAAGCAGACTGAAACCCAACTGGACCCAACAGCCCAGCATCACCACTTTATGGGGGCTGAACCCCATCATGGGCCATTAGCTCTGTGGCTCCTGTGGGATATGCAAACTCACCTCAAAGACAACAGAGGGCGATATCGGCACCAACAGACCCTGGAAACAAAATACCATGACGAACTGTAACACTGGTCATGTGGTGTACTTCATTCGCTGTAAATGTGGTCTCTCATACATAGGAAAAATGACCAGAAAAGTAAAAACCAGAATAATGGAACATAGAAGTTGCTTGAAGAACAAAACGGAGAACGCGCCGATGGTCCAACATTTTACCTCCATGAAACATGGGCACAAGGACTTTACATGGACAATTCTCCAGATACTCAAAAGGGGCCCTAGCACCACGTTGGACCCAAAAGGTTTAAATTGGAACATGTGATGATCTTCAGAATTCGAGAGACCTACATGGTTTGAATGAGTCAAGAGAATGGATCAAGATAAAGAACTGATCCTCCGGATGTCAGGGGTTTAGATGTGTTGCCCGCGGGAGGACCATACCAGAACCAAAGTTGAGAGCATACTTTCTCACCCTAGCGAGCCACTTAACAGTACTGCCATTACACCCACATGTATCTACAGCGTATGAGTGGGAACCACTGGGGGTTACCCACCCCCCCTGCGGCAACCTGAGCCTATCCCTCTACAGTCCCCCTATGAGACTTGACTGACGTTCGTCACGCTGCTTGTGTATCCCCTCTTGAGGCCAGCTGAAGTGGGTGGACTATAGGACCATCTCTTATGACAATATGCATTATTTGTTCGTCATTATTGTACCTGACAATGCATAGATATATTCTACAATTAGGCCAAAGTCTACCTAGGCCCATTAACCTGCCTAAGGGTTTATTGTAGTAATAATCTTTTAAGAAATGGCAATCTGTTTAGAAAATAACTGTGTAAACTTTGGGTGCTTTTGTCAGACTTTTTCCCTACCACTACTGTTTGTGGCATTTTGCCAGTATTTACGGAACTTGACATCCCATAGATAGCTGTACTTCGACTGGTTTCTAGGCTCCATTCCAACATGGCGGCCAGGATGACGCTTTCATGAGTTAGCTCCTGGTTCCCTGCCAACAGAGAAAGGACTTGTTAGACGCTGGGTAACCATAGTTACCCGCACGCTTACTCTGCAGCATTTCGCCCTACAGTCAACTGACTACCGTGGGGAAAACCAACACTATAGAGGGTGACAGCAGGGGAATTGGAGGATTGTCACGGCCTCTCTCAACGTACGGTTTGAAAGTAGGCCGATCTTCACTTCGGCACCCTGCCCCCGTGAGCACGTACTTCTGGTACACCTTTATGCTAATGCCTGACTCTCCAGGCTCTCTCCACGGTACCAAAGGCATTACACTCTGGCTCATATACATCCTATATTTCTCCCTGACAGGGGGAGTTCCTGCCCTTTGGAGATGGACAACAGGTTCCAATCTCGAACGAGACGTTTTCGCAGGTACTGGTCTATTTGATGCTAGCATTTTTGCAGATACGTTCTTTTTCTATTGTGCTTTGTGTAACACGTAGGTGGAGACAAAGGATGTTTTCTCGAATTTCGCCTGCGACACTCCCTTCTTAGGGCACCGGGCACTGTGAGCACAGGTAGCTACCCACGCTAAGTTCTACTCCTGTGTTTTTCTATTTTAGATCACCACAGTGCCACACAGTATCAATGAATGCTGGGCTTTGAAGACGTGCAGCCCTTTTAGGATACTGACCGCTTCGGCACACTGGTTGGCTAAACCACTCTCCAACCTAGCTAGGCCAGCTAGCCCCCACTATAGGTGGGTGCTTTTTTACTTTGTTTACCTTTTACCTATGCTCCGACCGTACAATGTTAAATGTTTGAGCCTAGGGAGCTGCACGCTCTGTGAGCGTATGGCTATCAAAATCCCTGCTTGTCTTTGCAGCCACACAGTAGGAACACTACGGGTTTCTACTGCAATTAAACAGAAGGATTGTACACCCCCACAAGAACCTCTGAGGTGATTTGTTTATCCTGAGCTGAAGGTTCATAGTTCATGTAGTGGACTCTTAGAGACTGACAATAGCAGTAATAGCTTACAGATTTCCTTTTTTTAACCTGGACAGGTTGTGTTTGTTCACCTTCACTCAAGCTGGATGCAGAATAGGAATTTGATTCACACTACTTTCTCCTGATGAAAGTTCTCTATAGATGACATTTTGGAACTGAAACATGTCGAGACTAGATGTCTCTGTATAACATCAATTGTCAAGACACTGATTGCAAATAATTATTTACCATTTCTTGCCTTTTTTCTATGCTCCAATTGAAGGTTAGCCCTTTAATGTCTATACGTCACAAAATGTCCCTTTGACCCATATTTTGCACTAATGTCTAATGATTTAATACTTTAGTTATGAATATCTTAACTAATTAAAACTTTTGATTGTTAAAATACTTCACTTATGACCTGTCCTTTAAGTTCTAAGCCACTGCTACCCCAAGTCTTTCGGCAGAGCAGATTTTGAGGAATTTTGCTCTTGTGGTCAACCTACAGATTTGCGCCTGGGGTGTTGCATCCACCAAGCAAAACGGGGAACCGCATGCATTTCTGAAAAAAGGACCCCTGTGGGAATCCACCGATGTCTGATATGTGCGAATCGCCCCAGAATGTATTACCCACAATCCCTGGCAAATTCTGAAATTTGGCAATAAAACCTTCGCTGAGAGGTGGGTTGCCGCTATTCAAGAGGGAGTTGGTGCCCAGGCGGCAGAGGCAAGAGACGTCTCCTCTGTACCGCCTCTGTGTCTTTCTCCGCCCTCCCCTCAGTAGAATTTTGTGCCTCAATATCTAGCCGCTTAATTTCTTTCCTCAATTGATTTTGTATCAGGGTTCTTTCCCTCTTTTTCTCAGCCCCCTCCCTGATCAAGATACCCCTCCACGTTGCCTTCCCAGCCTCCCACACCACTCTCTTGGGTACCTCCTAATGTGTCATTTGTTTTAAAGTACTCCTCAATCTCACCTGTCAGTTCGGCGCGGAAGACCGGGTCCTTCCACAGGGTTTCATTGCAGCGCCACTTCGCACATTCATGCTGCAATGTGGTCTGGTTCACGTTGACGGTGACCATATCGTGGTCTGACCACGAAATCGGGACTATCTCTGAGGCAGTCGCAGCATCACTCAGGCCTGTCGACAGATATAGATAATCTATTCTGGTAAACATGGGGTGCTGAGTAAAATGTGTATCCTGCTTCATTGGGATGGAAGGTTCACCAAATATCACACAAACTGTACATATCCATAATTTCTATCGCCACTATGCGACCACGGTCTATCGGTACGCCTGCTTCTGGGTTGCCAGCCTGCCTATCCCGTGTGGGGTCTGCCCATAAGTTGAAGTCCCCGCCAACTACTACATGCCCTGAGGCTTCCAACATTATTTTCGGAACAGTGCGTTGCATGAAGCGAGATTGGCCATCATTGGTGGAGTAAAGCGTCACAAGTGTAAGTGACATTGGCCCTCATTACGACCCTGGCGGAAAGTGACTGACCGGACCGCAACAGCGTAAATAGCGTTTCCGCCATTGCACGAAGGAGCAAAGAGCGGACCATTCCGACCCATCGGGCACGAGCACCACGCCATGGCGGAAGTGCAAAGTCCGCGATGGCGCAAATGTCCCCAAAACGGCCCACACCGCCGCCGTACGTCGCCCTAGGTGCAATACCGCCACCCATCACAGCGGACACCGCAGAGTGCGCCTACCGGAAAGTACGGTGACCGGAAATATATGGAAACGGAAGTAAAAACATGGGCCCGGAACGGGAAACAACCCGCCGTACACCTATAAAACCACTAAAACCACACAACCACTAAAAACACTACCCTGAGACACACCCCAACCCGTCATCCACCCTAGCGAAACCAAGAAAAATGGGAAAAGCAGCGAAGAAAGCGTGCGACCGCAAGCGGCAGGTCCACTTCTCCCGTGAGGAACTCACCGTGCTAACAGAGACCCTCCAGGAGAATGCTGCCGTCGTCTTCTCCACGCAAATGACCAGGACGGCACTTGCGAACAAGAAGGCCATATGGGCTCTGGTGGCACAGCGGGTAAGCGCGGTGGGGACCGCACCCCGCACCCCACAACAATGCCGAAAGCGGTGGGACGACCTGCGGATACGCGTCCGCAGCATACTCTCTGCCAACCGCAACATTGCCACAGCCACCGGGGGAGGTCCTGAATCACCCATCAAGTTGACCCCCTGGGAAGAAATCTGTGCCTCCACCATCGGAATGGAGAGCATCGAGGGAGTCGGAGGGATGGAGAAAGGAGTGCAGACATCAGAAGAATCAGGTAGGTGGGCCAGATAAAACAATGCTAAAACCACAATGTCCCATCATGTGAAGTACCATGTGTCCACATAGTGCAACAGAAACACATGTCCAGGAGAACGTCCACACACATCGCCCTCATAGCGCACCTTAAAACCACAATAAATACATAAATAAATAAAAACCCCTAAAACACCCACCACACGTCCAGCAGGCACACCCTAACTGCAGGCTGCCAAACAACTGCACCCTCACCCCACACACAAATGAAAGCACCTCTAAGGCCCCGACCCAAATCACCCTCATGTACCACCCCAATGCATGTGATACAATGCCATTCCAATACCCACAGACCCATTAATAACCCTCGCCCTCCTTTACTCCACCACAGGCTCCGATCCAAACGACGAGCATCAGGACACCCCTACCAGCACACCTGCAAAGAGGGCCAAGACCAACGGCCAAAGACCCTCCACCTCAGCTGCACGCATCAAGACACGGCAGCAGCACAAATCAGGTGGCAGCACAGAGGAGGGAACATCAACAGGCACCCCAGCAGCCAGCATGCCCACTACACCACCACCACAGGTCCCCCCAACGGATGCCACAGAAGGCACTGCCTCTGGTGGCAGCAGCACCATAGGTGACACCCCAATGATGGCAGCATGCTCCGACACAGAAGACGGGGATGTCGAAGTCAGATCCATCCATGACCTGTCCCAATCCCCCTGTCTGTCCCATCCCGTACAACATGAGAATACCACGCAGGGGCACCCACAAGACGACGACTGGCCATCCCCCCCAAGCCCTGTGGCAAGGCAACATGAGGTCAACAGCCCCTCTGTGACCCCCCCGCAAATGGCCATGGCCCAGCAGAGGCAACAGTCCCTCGACAAGTTAATCGGGCAACAGCAGCAACTGGCCACGCTCCTCAAGGACCATGCCGATGATTGTGGGGGCACTAAGGCAGACATAGAAACATCAACTGAGACACTCAGGGCAGAAATGGAGAGAGGTACAGAGACACTAAGGGCACAAATGGAGAGAAGCACCGAGAGCCTGAGGGGGGAACTGCATGCGACGTCCAAAGACGTATGTGCCGAACTTGCTGCAGTGCGCCGTGTGCTCATGGAGCTCTCACAAACCCTTAGGGACATGCATGGACGTGAGCAGGCAGAGGCATCTTCCGTTGCTAGTTCCGTCCAGGGCAGCCCACAACGTAGATCTGGGAGGAACCTGCGCTCCACAGGCAGGGGTGCCCCTGACACCCGCAGAGGGGGCTTGCAATAGCGACAGTCCACTGACAATGAGCATCTTTGGACACTGGTGTTCGGGGGGGAGGTAGGAGGGTGGAGGGGGTGTGTTGGGCTCACTTGGGTGGCGGGTCGATAGGGTGTTCAACATGATATCACATATGCCATAAACAAGTGCACGATCAACCAATGAGATGTGTCGACAATGATCATTATGTACTAGGCCATCATAGGCGTACAGTCCATATTGTGCAGGTACCAGACACACACAGTGCCACGAGTCCCGTGTCTATGTATCAGCCACCAGGCGTGAGTGCTAGAAGCATGCATCAATGACATGCTGACGAATGTCACGGCCCTCCGGTGCCTCGCAGACTCCTTGAGGTGCTGCCACATCCCCACCCTCATCATGACCATCATCAGGTGCTTGCAGTTCTGCGTCTGGGGGCATGGGCACATTTCTACGTACGCACATGTTGTGGAGCATGACACATGCCATCACCATCTTTGCAACCTTCTCATGGCGGTACAGGAGTGCCCCGCCAGACCTGCTGAGGCAGCGGAAACGAGTCTTCAGTAGGCCGAATGCCTGTTCAATGACTACACGGGTACGTGAGTGGGCATGGTTGTAGTCCTCCTCATGCTGGTCCCGTGGGTTCCGGACTGGTGTGAGGAGCCATCTCTTCAGTGGATACCCAGCATCACCTGTATGTGGACGATAAACGTATGATGTGGAATGCCATTGCTACGTACGCACACCCCCCCCCTTCCTGCCAGGTCATTGCCGCATCACATACCCCACATCATCATGCATGAAAAGAGACTCACCGAGTAGCCAGGATCTGTTCCCTGCGTGTCGCTCCATGTAGCGTGGTATAGTAGAGTTCCTCAAGACCATAGAATCATGGGTTGATCCAGGGAATCTGGCACAACAATGTGTGATGATCCTGTTGGAGTCACACACCATCTGTACATTCAGGGAATGATATTGTTTTCGGTTGCGGTACTGGGCCTCCATGGCATGTGGGACGACCAATTCCACATGGGTGCAGTCGATGGCACCAATGCAACCCGGTATGCCGGCAAGTGCATGGAATCCCACTTTAGTGTTGGTAATGTCCTGCTCCGAGCGTGGTAGTGAGATGTAGTCGTCTGCGTGCTTCAGGAGGGCATCGAGCACTTGCAATAGTGTCCGTGAGAACAGTGGCTGAGAAATGCCATGCAACTGTCCGACTGTGTGCTGGTAGGTGCCCGTGGCCAGGAAGTGGAGTACAGACACCACCTTCAGTAGGGGTGGGATGGCGGTTGGGCTATCTATCATGCTGACAAGGTCAGCCTGTGTCATGTCCACTATTGCGGCTATGGTGTCCCGGTCCAAACGGTAGAGGGTGTGGATCTGCTCATCAGTGAGGTTGAACGGATGTGCTCGGAGGCGTGGGATTGCGGGCTGCCTGCGTGGTGGTAGTGGCTGTGCTGGCGGCACTTGCGGGCCCTGCCATGGCCTCCTCCTCCTCCTGCGTCTCCTCCGTGCGGCCGGTTGTAGTTGGTGTTCGTCTTCTTCTTGGAGTCGGAGTACTTGCAGTGCTATCAGGTCCCCCAGGCCCAACATCGCGAGTCCTGCCGGTAGCATTTCGGAGTGGGTGTGGTTGTGGGAGGAGACTGGGTGTGCACTTTATGTGTTCTCAGGCTGTATGGCCTCCACCTGTGGTGATTCATTCCACCTGTGCAAGCTGCTCTCCCCTTTGGGCGAGCACGTTCCGCACACAACGCTGCTATTCGAGGAACGGCATCTTGCTATTGCTATCATGTATTTGTACCCGATGGCCGTGTAACATTTGTTGATATGTACATTCGGCTATGGTCCCATTCTTTCACATACAATCTTTGCAGTCGCGAACAGACTTGTGATGGGTCAGTGGAACGTAGTACTCGAGTAACGGTGGGCCCTCATGCATCACCGTACTGAGTTGCAACGGCAGCCGGCCCGTCCCATTAGTGGGTGATGGCAGTTGAGGTTTTCACACACAGCTGCACTAGATGGATTATTTTGTGATTTTAAACGGCCACAGATGCCTTTTCGACGTGATGTTGCAAATGAGGAATTCGAAGGCCGGCGCTTTCGGTTTTCGGCTAGCGGAGAGGAGTTGCCCACAGGTCTGACTGCATATATAATGTTCTATTGTTCGATGTCCTTGAGACAGAGGCCATGGCGAGGAAGCAATGATTGATATGAATAGTTTGGGATGCGCTATAGTGACGTGGGCGATGAGGCCGGACGTTCCCAATTTCATGTAACTTCACAACACTGAAATTACGGGCTGGGACACTGTGGATTTTGCTGGCTGCATAACGCACAGACTCAATGGAAATCCCGAATGTTTTGTGAGTAAATATTCAGGCGTTTTTATAACAGGATGAGGGAATGATGAATGGATGCATGGGCAGGTGATTTGATACAGGGTTTGCCATGTACAGGGCTTGTTGGAATCTATCCGCCTCCCCTGCGCTATGTGATGCAGGGCTGCCATAGTGGAACCATCGTCTATCTGGCCTTGTTGAGCCCTCCCTGTCTCGACGCGCCTTCAGACACTTGTGTCCATGCACGTTAACATTCCCATCTGATGGAATCTGTTTTGACAGACGCATGCACAGGTACACTCGTTTGGGATGGTGTTTACACCTCGATATTGATAGTTATGAGTGGCAAGTGGTTTTGGGGTGGTGATGATCCTTTGGAGTGGGCTAGCATGCATATGGCTGTGGATTTAGTGTGGTCATTGGAGTGAGTTCTTCGAAAGTAGTTCTGATGGCCATTCTGTTCTTTTTCTTTTCTTTTTGTTGACAGGTATCTCCTACCCTTTTGCCACTGCCATCTGTATGCCACTCCTGCAGATGGCTTTTACTCCCGACACCTGCTGCTTCGTGTTAATCAGTGGAGCAGCATTACGATCTTATGGGACGATCGCCAATGGCCCACATGCCCTTACGCAGTACTAGTGGCTCGGAGCAACATTTCGGCCTTTCAGTTGGACTAGTGCCTCCCCATTGGGACGGCCATGCGGTTCTGTGCGCTTCCATGTTGCCTTTTCGTACGTGAATGTGGCTCTGTGTACCATGATGGGACAGGGCGTCACACAAGTAGTAGCTGGTCATTCCTTGCGGATGCAGCCCACAATGGTGATATGTGTTTTGGAGTTCATGGACTGATGGCTGTATGAGCTTGGTGATTTAGTTGTGCATTAAAAATCTAATCTGATATGGGACGTGTAGCGTTCTTCTTTGCGAGTGATGTGGCATTTTTCTATTTGGGGAGCGATGTATTGTGAGGAGATCTGCATTGGGTTCCGGTTTCGGAGTATAGTCGCATGGTACTGTGCTGGGCGCGTTTGCCTACGGAGCCCAGTGAGGTCAGGGATGGGGGATGCCAATATGACTGTTTGGATGTTGTCATGCTCAGGGGCGGGGGATTGGGTTTTGTGTAACAGACGACGGTCAGCCAGGTGGACTGGTGGGATGTTGTGATTTTCGGAATATTGCTGGTCACAGGTGCCTGTGTTTGCGTGCGTTTCGGGGGGGGACTGTGGTCATGTCCATTGGAATGGCTTCTGTATTCGTGCCATCTGTGCCCTGCAGCTCCCATTGGCCCCTCTTGTGGATCTTTAGTTCGTTGGCATGCATGGGTGACTTGTACATTTCACTGGTAGCATTGTGACTTCATTGCACCTACGAGGAGTTGTGCTTTGTGGGCAGGGAGCGGTGTACAGGCACTCAGTGGGGCCGTTTACGGTTGATTCGCGATGCCGTACTTCTCACCATGGCGGAATGGTGCTTTCCGCCATGCTTGATGGCGTTAGGTACATGTCCGCTAGGGTCGGAATTGGCGTACCCTTGCGCCATGGTGGTATTTACGGTTTGGCATGGCGCGCGCGCGTACTTGGTGCAGTTAGCGTTGGCGTTCACTACGGTGTCGCTAATGACTTCGTACTTTGCGGTGGCGAGTCATAGTCGCACCGAGCGCTATTCGATGGCGGTGTTGCATCTCCGCCATCGTTTTCCGATTTCCGCCAGGGTCTTAATGAGGGCCATTGTGTATTTTACCTACTAGTATGATGGCTCTTCCTTCAGCATCGGCCCATTCCTTAGTGGTCTCAAAACCAGTACTTACCAGTACACCCACACCACCCTGCCCTCCTCAGGGGACCAGAGCCCCAATATTCCATTCCCACCCTGGAGTTCAACACCCTACGCTCTTCCCCTCACATGTACTTGGTCTCTTGGAGGAACAGCCCATTCAGCATTGCTCTTTTGATTTCCCTACATGCTAGAGATCGCTTCGGAAGGAAATTCAGGCCTTTGACGTTGAGCATGCCCGTCCTGAGCGGTCTGGGACTATTAAGTGAAGACTCTACCACCATGGTCCGTTCTCTGTCTATTCCACGCACATGCCCCATACAACCTCTTCTAATTGCATTCAGTGGATCATCTTTTCGTAGTAAATTGTCTTTCAAATCACCGCCACACAATCCCTCCCTGTCCAACCTAGCCAGGACATCTGTACCTTGCCAGATCTGGACCACCAGCGGGGACCATGCCTCCCACAGTCCCTTCTCAGATCACCACTTCAAACATTGAGCACCCATATCCCCCTTTTTCACTCCCCCATAGCCTATTAAGCTCATCAACCCTCTGCATCGTGTCAGAGCAATCTATCCATGATCATAAACATCTCACCATTGGTGTTGAAATCAGGTGTCAGAGGCCTCCCTCTTACCCATGGGGTACTCACTTTAAAGTACCTTAGTGTTCTGCAAAGGTTAGCCCTTGTCCCATGTTCAAATGTCAGCACATGTGGCCTGTTGCCTCACCTTGGGGCAACTGTTCCTGTCACGCTGGTCATCCCTAGTGTTTGCTAGAGTCAAGTCAGTAAGGCAACCTGTAGGGGCAAATGGCACATGTGGCAATCGTTTAGGAGGTCGCTACCTGATCGTCGCATCTCGCTGTGTAAGGCATCCTTTCTCCAGCGGTACTGGATTCCCCAGTTACTTCAGCATTTGGTGAGGCGTTCATCCTCCTATATTTTCAGAGTTTGGATGCGCCATTGCCTGGCGTCCTCGCGTTCTTCTCTGTGATTTTTGTCCGTTGCTCTGTTCGCCTAGTAAGTCTGATGTGCAGGTTCTTATGTCTTTTTCCGTCTTCAGTCGTATTGTATTTCCTTCCCATTCAAATGTGAGTGAGAGGGGATAACCCTAGCGGTATCCGATTCCTTTTTCTTTAAGCCATTTGGTTAGACCCAGGCACATTCTACGCATGGCGAGAGCGAGTGAGGAAAGATCTTGGAAAATCGTCACTCTTGATTTATCCAAATGAAGTTGCGGGGTGCGCTTGGCTTTTTTGAGAATTCTGGCCCTGTCGGCATAGTTATGAAACCGTGCTAGGACTGTCTTTGGTCCGCCTGCAGCTCCTCCAGCCCTATGTATCCGATACATTTTTGGTTAGTTGACTGCATCATCTTCGAACAGGAGTTTCACAATCGTATGTAGGGTCTTTTTCAGGTTCTGCTCGGTTTCCCCTTCCCTATTCGGGATCCCAAAGATCCGTAGGTTGTTCTGCAGCTCACGGTTTTCCAAACCGTCCATCTTTAGCTGACATTACTCCCCTCTGGCTCCTATATCTGCGATCCTTTGGTCCATTTGGGACTTCATGGTATAGAGGGAGGTTTAATTGTGTTCTACTCCTTCCAGTTTCTCTTCAATTTTGTCAATAGTGTTAGCCTGTCCGCCATCCCATCAATATAAGCCCTCATGCTTTTCATCTCGGAGAGCAGGGCTGCCACATCAGCCTTGGTCGCAGCTGATTCTGCTTATTTAGTCGCCATTGCAGATTCAGGGCACAAGGCCGATTCAGGTGATTCGGGGTGTAGCAGTATTGCGCCAATCTTTGGTGGGTGTCCATGTGTCCCTCACGTGTGGTTAGATATGCAGTATGTCCTTTGATTCTCCTTGAGGGTTATTGTAGTGGCTAGACTGCTCTGTTCTCTGTGCCTATGGCATGTCACATTCCTTGGGCTGGGTCGATTCCATAATATAACGGGGAGCCTCGCTCTCTTCTTTCCACAGGAGCGGCCTTGGAAGGAGGGCACACGCCTCAACTTTGAGAGCCCAACCATTCAAACACGATCGTAGACCCGGATCTGGTTGTTCCCATTCAGTTTGCTTGAGAGGGGGTGTGTTACCACTATGAGAAGATGGTGATCCCTGTCCCTAAGGGCCACTCATGGGGTCCCAGTGACTGATCAGATGAGTGCCTTCCAGGTGTAGACTTTGTTGGGAGCTTGCACAGCTCTGTGAGGGTTGTTTATACTGCACATTTGCTGGGATATCAGATGAGGGCACACGCCCTGGTCCCGGGGGCTCGACCCTCTGGCTAAAGTCCCTGGTGGCGCTCACCAAGCACCAATTGCTGCACCTGATAGATTGAAAGTACTTGTGAGGTCTTTAGGCGTCACCGACATCGTTGATTCCGTTGTGCTCTCACTGGGCCTGTTAGTCTAATGAAAAGGGAATCTACTCCTTTTGCGGGAAGGTCTCGGCCTTCATATGGTCTTACTGCTCAGGCCCCTCAATCCATATGAGTGTCGGGCCCATGCAAGGTTGGGGGATACCGTTGTCCTTCGTGATGCGGGACCAGCTTCCTTATATACTTCTATTTGTCGTATTCCAGTTGTGCTTTGCGGGCGAGCATCCACTTTGCTGTCCTTCACTTGGTGTGATCGCTGCTTCAGTGTCTGTATTGGCATAGGTGTAGGTGCAATGCAGGCCGATAGGCAGGGGGCCTCAGAATGATTCCAGGAATGCTTCCACACCTGCGCCCAGCACCTATGGGTATTGCACCTTCGTTCAGACTTTCTAGCACTTAGGCAGACTGCTAGATTTCACAAAGGTGGAGATTGCCCAATGGGCATGTCCCTTCACAATAGAACGTGTTCCTTGTTTCATCGCACATATTCAAGAGGCCGCTGGGCCCTCCGATGGTCTCCCGCGCAGTGTCGGCGGTGGGGGAGGTTCGAGGTATTCCGTGGACAGAGTCCGTCCTATGAGTATTGGGTCGCTCGGGGCAGCGTGTCTCACCTTTCCAATGCGCCCTCTTGAGGGAGAGTTGCTTGGGCAGGCAGAGCGCTGTAATGGGGTTTTTCGAGAGTAACGGTCCGGGGTGGTTTTTAATCACCCAGACCGCCGCGTTCTGTTGTGCAGGTCTTAATGCCCACATAGTATAATTCCATGTCTCTGTGTCCCTTCAATAATGGTTACGGCTCCAGTGTTCGGAGCGTAGTAATACTCGAGGAGTAGGCCTCTGTGTTTGAGGGCGTGCGGGTCGGCGCCCATGGGCAGCGGGAGATTGGAGCACTGCTACAGTGTGCTTCCCGTCTGTCACCAAGTGGCCCAGGTGGGTAAGGGCATGGGGCGGTGCGGGCAAACAAAGGAGCCGCGGCTGGAGCTCTTGGGGATTGGTGGGACTCAGTCTGCCTCCCGTCTTCTTTCCAAATCGTCCATCTTTAGCTGAAGGTGTATTGGACTGGGGCTGCCCTCATTCAACCCCGCATTCCGCTTCTGTGTTGCAGCTGGGCTGATGGGTATACGTTCTCGGGATGGTGCCTTGCTCTCGTTCAGCACCGCAACCAGGAACCTCTTTGGGTGGCGTATCCTTGTTCCTTAGTATTCACTGTTTTCAGTTAGGCCCTCCTCCACGCACACGGCCGGCACACTGCTTTTGTTTTCTTTGCTTGTCATCATGTCTGGCCGTCACAAGAGCGTGCGAATTTCACATTGGAGTTCTAAGCGATTCCGCCTCCGATTTTCTCCGGGTTTTCTCCCAGTGGGGGAGGGGAGGGATAATCATACAGCTATTCTCATTGAATTTTCCAGGTTGGGGGGGCTGTCTATGTGGGGGCTCAGACCACTTATGGGACCAAAGGAGCCAGAGCGCACACGCAGTCTGAAGTCATCCCTGGGCCCCCTAGTGGCCAACCTGGACAATGGCTTTAATCACAAAATTGTAGTTCTTTTCTCAATATTAGCTTTATTAAAAATTTTGTTACCCAAGTAAGTAAAATAGTCAGTGCTCTCAAGTTTCATTGATTTTAATCTCCATGGATAGAACCGACCCTTCATAGTAGGATTTTTGTTTTCTGAATATTGAATTGTAAACCATTTGTTGTCAAATAGTCATCCAATGCTTCTAAAGAGCTTTGTAGGCCAATTGGTGTAAAATCAAATATTGCCAGATCATCAGCATACACCAACCAGAGAAAAGCAACAAATCTCAATTTGGGTGGGAAGGTGTGAACTTTTCACAGGAGATCTTTCACATTGTAAATATATAAATTTAAATAGGGCAGAGGCCAAGATACACTCCTGGCACAAGCCTTCAGAGGTCTTAATTGGATTAGACGCATGACCAGCAGCATTCAGTCTGTTCTGTTGAGAGCTATGCAAGTGCACATTTCTTTTATCTAATATCTTCGTGAAAAGGCAGAAAGCCCCTGAAGAGAAGTGTAGACCATAGTCTAATGTCAGAGATAGGACAATACTGGCAATATGGCTTTTTTTTTCCTCCATGCTTGCAAAATCAAAAAATATACAATTTATAATAAATACATTTTCAATCTTCATATTGGGAGGGTCTTTTATAGGTCAGAAATTACATGATTATCACTTGGTCAGATACCCTCATATGTGATCCAAAACCATTGTCAACAATCCTTGAGATGAAGGGGTTACGTGCCCTTGTGAGTCACAATTTCCAATATCAATTTTTTTAAAAATATATCACTCGATCAATTAAAAAGTTATGGCATAAGTGTCAAGATTGCCAATAAGCCAAAAATGTGTTTCACGCCTCAGTTTACGAGGCAACCATCTGGGCTGTGTAAGTGGTGAATACAAGAATATACTATACTTCAAACTATTGATACATTCACAAGGGAGCACAGTGGTAAAGTGGACAAGATAAGCTGATGAGGGAGAAAGAGAAAACAGACAAAAACACTAACAGTGTATTGAATGTGTATTTACGTGCTGGTAAAAATGATAGAACTGATGATGACGTAAATGAAATGCTTGCTGATTGAAAAGACTGGTGGATGAACTGATTTCTTAGCTACTGCTTGCGATGCTTTCTTCGGAATATCTTTTGAGTATTGTCAAAGCAGTACCTGATACAAAGACCAGATTTGAGTCTAGAGGATACTTAAAAGATGTGCTGTATGAAGCATCACAAAGAGTAGTTGATGTCCCCCGCTGAAATTACCATCCTGTAGACTAAGAAAATGTAACCAGACAATTTGCAAAGGCATTATCATGGGAAGAAACATCTAAATTGCTTAAATATAAAAACAATGTACCCTCACCATTATCATGCTCTCGGTTTCCCTCTCCTTTTCAGGATCATGAAATTTACTCTCAGAGGGTGAAAGCCAGAGACCGCACCACCACCGCTGACGCTGCCGGCACAAGCAGCAACATCCTCGACCTCATTACCACCATCGCCACCATCGCCATATAGACGACCAGAGATGGTTCTGAGCCGCGATCATAAGAAAGGGGAGGGTGGAGAGAGAGTGGGACCTTCTTTGAACATCCTATGTGGTGGCCACCAGCTCCCTGCTACTGTGCTGCCCTTTCCCTCCGGCTCACAGATAACTTTTCTGGCGCTGATGTCTGAGGAAGAGATCCCCTTTCTATTGTTCAGCACCAGGAGGCAGGCAAAGGCACAGCGGGGAGAGAATCCATATTCAATGGAGCAGAGGGTGACCTCTCATTGCCAGTGGACGCTCCTTTTGCATTCTCGAGCGCTTGTCCAGTTGTGTAGCCCACTTCCTCCGTGGACGTGACAGTCTTTAACTGTAGCCCACATATATAGATTTTCGTTTTCTTTTTTTTTTAAGAGCTCATACATGTATTTGCTTGTCTCCTTCTTGCCTAGCTACAAACTTAGGTATTTTCGGTACAACACACAAGTACACAAACAGGGTCTTCCAAGTGCATGTATGTGTGAGGCCTGCTCTAAGCTCATGCACATGTATGAAGTATCCCCCTAAGCCCTTGGATACACAGATCGTTTTGGTGGTTCACTCCCCACCCACCACACACAGTGCAGGACATTCCAAATATTAATTTTATGTCTTGCATTTGTTGATGGCGCCCAGACCCGGCGGTTTCACAGCGCTAGTACATAATTAGGTCAGAAGCACATTCAAAACGCATTAAGCAGAATTGCATTAGACGTTTTATACTTAGTTGTTGAACAATAGTTTTAAGCTCTAAACATAACCAGAAATAAAATCATTGCACAAACCTAAACTCTTGTTTTGGATTATGAATGTATTAATGGAGTGAATAGTATTTTGCCCTGTTTTGTATGTGTGCTTGTTTGTACTTGACATGTCAATGTGAGCTCTTGTTTGCTGTGGAATGTGAGATGAAGATGCTTGTAAGAGTATATGGTTTTGGGATGTAGTTAATTTGGTTTGTGTGGATGGGTGAATATTTTGAGGTGATTTCATTTAAGGTGTATTGCTACTATTTATTTAAGGGGTAATGTGTGTTTTAGAATGTAATGGTTTTAGAATGTAATGTATGCTTGCAAAGTCTGTTGATTTGTTTGTGGTGCATGATGTAAAGATATACATGTGGGCAGATGTTTCTAAATGTTATGTAGGAGAATGAATACATGTTCCTACAATGCTTTTGTAGGTCATGTTTCGTAAATTCAATCTGATCGTTGGCATTCCCAATGTTTCCAGATTTTAAATGTTCATAGATCGTAAACCACCTTTTTAAAAAAAAATGTTTCTCCATTGATTGCCTCATTTTGTAAGGGACTGTGTATTTACTTGGAAACATGCATGTTCGTTCTTACCTGTGAATTGTTCAGTGCAAGTTTTTTCGTTATTACTTTTATGTGGTGATTCCCACTGTATACAGCGTTCACTCAGTGTAATACTACAAAATGTATACATGAATTTCACCGTTCTGTATGCCACTTGAGTTATAACAATCCTTCAATGCACAGTTTTATCATTCAGCGCTATTGTTTGTTATTCCACCACTATGGGGACTTCTGCATGGAGGTTGTCCAGTTTGTCCAGTTTGTCCAGATGGCACCTTACATGGCGGGAAAACCTTCAGTGTTCACAAACTGCATTTATGTATATTTAATTTATGTAAAGTCAGTTATTGTAAGAATTAGTTGTGCTACACTTCTGGCACTGAAAGTAAGTTAATAGCCTGCGGCTTAATTTCAGATCCAAATGTATGGTGTTTTTTTGGTTGCATTTTTTCATGCATTTAGCAATGTCTTGTTGAGCATCTTTACTTGGCGCCATGTTTTATGAAATTTGGCCACTGTTTCAACAGAGCCCAGGGACTGTTTCTGATTGTGATTTGTAACAGAACTGAATGTTTCAGCTTGTTGTACTCTGGAGTGGTCACATAACATTTGGTTAAAAAAAAAGACAGACCTCACCGAGGGTAATTATAATTGGTTAGAATTGTTCTATATAATTTGGTTCAAAGATGTGCAACATCTCAACGTTAATGCTCAACCTCTTCCATTCACTGTCAAAATAAATGTATGAGTTGATCTATTATAATACATTCAAATGTTTACCCTTTCACAGAATTCATGAGAATATGTACACTTTGCTTTCGGGGATGTGTCGCGGCAGACTTGTGCTAAAACGTTAGTACTTTGCAGCACCATAAAATAATTATGCATATTTACAAATTAAATCTTCTCCCGGTGTCATAGAGATCACAGCGAAGATGAACATTTAAAATGATTCAAATGTAACCCTCCATTGTAAATGATTCAAAAATATACATTACACGCATTTCTGATTTGCATTTAAGTATCAAAATGAGGTAATCTAGAACTACACAAAAAAACAGTATATGTGTAGGTTTAAAATCGACCCTTGGTGTACAGCAAACAAGCGCATATAATGTTCTTTAGTCACGTGTCAAAGTGACCCCTGTATTTCTTGTAATTTGGATGTCTGTGCAATCCATCTTTGTCTTATCGTGGGGACAAACATACCTACTTTAAAAACAGTACTTTCACTGTTGGTCTGTACTATGGGTAGTAGTTTTGTGACAACGATTTAAGATTTCCTAATTCTTTGTAAGCAACCCGTGAAATACAAATGTCTGTTTATATTTCTCAAACAAGCAGTTCATAGATGTACAACAGAATCTATGAAGGATTTAGGCAACACTGATTTCAAGGGAGGGATTCTAGTGTGTGTGTTTGGCGTGTTTTTAAAGAGACAGATGACTATTGGAGTTTTTCGTTAACCATCCAGTGTAATTCATCTCTGTTTATAGATGTCTTTTAAACCTTTCACATAGGCATGCGTGGAGATTTCACAGTGGGGGCCTTTAGAACTAGGTTCTGTGACATGGCTAAGTCAGCCTGTGGGCTAGTTTACACAATGCGTTGTCCTTTGGACAGTTGGGAAACCTGCCTGTTCTTCAAACAGCAGCTGAAATGTACAGGCCTACTTTAAATTAAAACTGCAAAACCAACGATGTCTTTTTCCTTTTGTTGAATCCAAATGCTGTTTTGTGGTGATAAACGTTGTTCGTCCACTTCTGTACACATTATTACATTTTACCCATGTATGAATATAAAGTAATATTGTTTGGGTGAAATGTTTATATAATTGTACATGTATTTGCTTTCCATGCTGTTCACCAAACCACCAAAATCCGGTGACTGGTCTGTGTGCGGTGTTAAGTGTGTGCTGTCAGAGGGTTGACCGATTAGAATTGTGATTCCATGTTTTTAAACCAGTGTGCATGAGATTGGATGGCTGGCTTGTTTTGGAAGTGTGAAAGCGTTTCTGGCAGTGTATTGCAATGCTGTGGTGCATGTCTGTGTGTGTTTATAATTGTTCCACTTCATTTCCGTTTCTGAGAAATTAAGAAATTATGAATGTGTCACAACTGCTGTCAAGGAGGCCCCCCCCCCCCGTCTCACCTGGGTCCGTTCTTTGCTGGAGTCCTTGGTCGCTGCCTTCTTGCGGACGGACCTGGTTTTGGACAAGGCTGCCCGAGTCTCTTCCGACTCCAGAGTGCGTTCAGTTTCGGGGACGCGGGTCCAGGAATCCGGGGAACTAGGAAAGGTGCAACTAGCACACGAGTCCAGGAAATGGGAGGAAAGGAAGGGGCAAGGAACGGGTAGATAGACAGGTATAAGGAAACAATACCGCGAGCTACGGGACACACGTGGATTCGCTACTTTGCAATAGCATTGAGACGCGTGGAGCCGCAGACGGCGTGGTCTATTAATAGAATACGTTACGTCCAGTGCGTGGAGCGAGAAAGGGGTTTCACGCTGGGCGACCATGTTAGGATTATTGAGTGCAAGCCCCGTTGTGGCAAGGACCAGGAAGTCCAAAAGAGATGTGTTCTGTAGTTCATGACAACTGCAGTGTTGCACATGCAGTTGTGTAGGGCATGAATAGTGTGCACACAAGTTTGTTCCGCATGCTAATGGTTCCATTTTGTGATGGTGTGTGAGTTTGCTTGTGATATCGTTTTCTTTTTAGGGATGATTGTGCTACCTATTGCAGTGGGTATGCTGTTTGGGATGGGTTTGTTTGTTGTGCTGCATATTTCCTATTTGCTGTGTCCCTCTAGCTGCATGTTATGAGTGTAATTTTTCAAATTGTTTTTGATCCCTGCACTGTGTTGCTTTGGCTCTGTGAGTTGTATGATTTGTGATGGCTTGTGGTTTTTTGCTATGTTTGTGTATGTTGTTTAAAGGCATATTTGCATGTGGTGATGGTGTGCTGTTGTATTGTGGCAGGTGGTTTTCTTTATTTCACATGCTGTAATGCTATGTTGGACGGGTATAGAGGGTCTGACAAGGCAGATTCCTTTACTGTAGTTTATTTTTTGTTATAGGATTTTTGAGGATGTCTCCTGCCTGGCTCTTTGGGAATTCCTCTTCCTGAGGGCTTGCAATCACGGTTTACTGCTGGTTGCTTTATTTCATGTATGATTTACTGTTTTCTTGTCATTATTTAGTATCTGACGGCAAACTAGGATTTTTGTTAGCTAAGAGAGCCATTGACTTTTATTGCACGTTCGCACATCATTTTTAATTATTTGTTTTAATTAATTATTTTAATTTATGTGGTTCCTTGTATCCCTGTTAGTTGTGGGTGAGGGTGCCTGGCTCACTGTTTGGGACTTCCAGGGCTAGACCCAGGTATATGCCTGAAAGTCCCTTCCTGTGTTTCTATCCCCCATTCGCGGCTGTCTGTGCAGTCTGCTCTCCATTTTCATCAGAGAGTTACCTGGATTGGGCACTCAATGGCTCTCAAGCCGGACACTCCCTGGCTGTGGTAGATTTCCTCTCCCCGAGCACTTGCAATCACGGTTTACCGCTGGTTCCTTTTATTTCATGTATGATTTACTGTTTTCTTGTCATTATTTAGTATCCGACGGTGAACTAGGATTTTTGTTAGCCAATTGAGGTGCTGGTGTTATTGCATGCTCACATATCGTTAGTTGTGGGTGAGGGTGCCTGGCCTCACTGTTTGGGACTTCTGGGGCCCTGCCCCGGTAGATGCCTGATGGTAACTTCTTTTGTTTGGCCGCATGTGCAGTCCGCTTTCCATTTCCATTACAGCTTTACCAGGATTGGGCTATTGCAATGTAATATCCCTCTTTACGAGAGTGGCGGTCCAGTTACAATGCCGGGAAAAATGCCATTAACACCAGTCCAGCATTGTTACCGGACCCGCACAGAGTTTGCCGGTATGGGCAGTGAACTACTGGCAGGCCGTTTCCAGCACGGGTAATACCCTGGTAACACTGGGATATCGGGCATTGGTAACAGCAAGGCACATTTGTTGGTAACCCGCCGGTGCTACCGGCAAACTCGTAATGATGGCTAATGTGTTGTATAAGGGGCAGGCATATGTATGCACGCAGTGACCACGCGCAGCGGCTGCTCACCTTAGTCTTGCCAAAGTTGAGCCCATCTGTGTCGCGGCTGGTGTATGGGTGTCTCAACCTCTAGCCTTACCAAGAGATATTGTGTATTCACGAACGGTTATTTGTGCCTGTGCACCTGATACAGTGTGCTGGCCCCCGGGCTGAAGGCATGATCTGTCGATACCCTGGCTTGCATCCTATCTGGGTAGGTCTCATCTATTCAGGCTTTTATGTAATGCCCGCTCTGGTGTGAAATACATTTGATATTTTTGATTTACTTTCCATCCAGAAACCTGACCTCCTTGGTGTCACAGAAACTTGGTTATCAGCGACTTTAACTACTGATAGAATAAGATGCTGCAACAGCATGATTTCAATTTTGCGAGCCGATCAGGACGCCATCCATCTGGCAGGTGGGAAGGCCTAGATTTTTAAATCGCACTTGAAATGTACAGTTATCCCAATCGCGCATACTTTACAAATGGAGTCTCTGCTAGTTCGGATCTCTCTTTCACTGACAGCTGTTTGTCATCTATTAGCCCCCCCTTCTTAGACTCTTACTTTCCAGCTGCCTTTTCAGATCTTGTGGCCACCCTGCAGCTAAAGTACTCCCGTTTATTTACTTTCAGAGAATTTAACCTTTAGGTGGACGATCCCACAGACAACCAACCAGTTAATTTGTTGACCAGAGCGGCTGATCCTCATTTGGACCAAAATTGTTCTGGCCCTACACCTGCATTACGTTAGACTTGATATTTTCTGAAGCCGGGAGCATGGTGGTTCATTCTGCTGTCCCAGTTGAATGGACTGATCACTATCTGGTCCCATTCGCTTGTCTTATTCTTACTGTCTCTGGTAGTAAGAAGAGATTAATTTCTCGAACGCGTTGGGTCATCTGTGAATTATTGAAAATTAAAGAAACTGAAAATACCTGCAATTGATGTGTTGAGGTTCTTCATTGAATACCAAGCAATGTTGTTGTGTTTTATACAAATTAATAAGTATTGTAAAGTCTCTATATACTCGTACGGTGTATCCAAGTTATATTAACAATTTGGCACATTCTGAGCTTGTGTGCAGGGGACGGGAGGAACTTACTTTGCTTTCTGGTAGTAAGAGAGCCATGTGTTTATCTTCCTGTGCCTGAAATCTGATTGAACCTAGCATATTGCTTCCCGCTATATATGATCACTATGACTGCGCCATGTCCTTACCAGATGCGGACCCACTTCTGGCCTTACACTCTGCCTTTGGCACAGCAGCGGATGACTTGGCTCCTTTACAAAATCCAACAAAGTGAACTAGACTATCTGCGCCGTGGTTTACGCTACATCTGAGAATTCTCAAACTACAGTATAAACAGGCAGAACACCAGTGGCGTATAGCATATTTAGATAGTGACATATCGATTTTGAAAATAGTCCGCCTCTGCTATCTCAAAGTCATCAAGACTGCCTACATTTCCAACTGCATCCTAGCTGGAAAAAATCAATCTAGGGAACTTTCCACCGTAGTACGGTAACGTTCAGCCTCGGTATCCGCCGGTCGAACTATCTCAGACTCTCAAGCTTTGTGATATGCTTTCAGATTTTTTAGCAATAAAATGGCTAAGATCCAGGAGACTATCTCCTTTTCTGTTCAAGATCATCCTATCTGTCCCTATCCTCAGGAAGTGACGGTGGCTAGGGCGGGTGTCTCTTGTCTAACTTTTCTTCCTGCTACAGAGGAACAGGTTTTAAAAAAGGTCTCACTACTATGATCATCTCCCCCCCCCCCCGGACCGATCCCGCTTAAAGTGATCAAAAAGCCAGGTGTTGAGCTAGTGCCTGTTTTGACCTCTGCTTTGAACCACTGAATAAAGACTGGTTCTATACCAGCAGTCCTCAAGCAGGCGATAGTATCCACTATCCTGAAGAAACGGTTGTTGGATCCGGCAGATCTGGCAAACTTCGGCCAATCTCTTCTGTTGTTTGCAATGAAAGCATTGGAAACAATACTTACTCCTCAACTAAGAGACTTTGTGGAGCACTCGAACGTTCTTGATCCATTTCAATCCGGCTTTAGATCTGACCCATATTTTAGACCTGGGCGGAGTAGGCCTGTTGATCCTGCTCGATCTCTCGGCGGCAACATGATTGACCATCCTATTCTGTACCACTGTCTGGAGAAGATTAGTATTGGAGTGTCTGCCCTCGGCTGGTTTAAACCTTTTCTTGCACAACAGACACAAGTACTTTTTCTCCACCCATTTTCTTTCTGCCCATTCTTCTTTAGTCTGCGGAGTCCCCCAATGTTGTAGTATGCCCATTCTCTGGTTGGCTTGAAGTATGATCCTATGCCTACCCTGACACTAAATCGGCAGCTACATTTTTAGTATGCAAGGTATTTCCTCGCTGGGGAATATCTGATGTCCTGAAATCAGACAATGGGGGACACTTTATGAGCTATCCAAAGAGGTTGGCTCCCTATTGGTGATAAAATACAAACTGTGTTCAGTTTACTATCCGAAAGCCAAGGGGATTGTAGAACACTTAATGGTTTATTGAAGCAACACTTGTCCAAAATGTGTCACTCTTTGGGTAAGAACTGGCTCCACTCCCTACCCCTCGCCCTATTTAGCCCCATTAATCCACCAGGGAAAGAACAAAACCTGACCCCTCAAGAAATCCTGATGAGCAGGAGGCACCACACACACCTGCATGCACAGCCTCCAAAGCCCTTAGAATAGCTGATATTTTAGGGTATGAGTTTCAGGGATACCTTAGGGACTTAACCAAATGTTTCAGATTTATATATCAACAGCTTGTACCATGTTCACAACAGCTGGCTACAATGGACACCATCGATCTAGCATCTCTGCAGCAACACCAGCTCTTCCTGGTAGATTCAGTGTACTTCCATTCATTCATCAGACATTGGAACAACACACATTTACATGGGCCCTGCAAGGCTATGTATGCCACATCGTCTACAGTGAAGACTGCAGGACTAAATTACTGGATTCACCTCACAGACATCAGGAAGGACACCAGCACTGGCCCTCCTCTTTAGGACACACGAGTGACAGCACTAAAAGATGTATTTGGTCCATCTGTTTTTAGCATTTTTGCAAGGAATGCATTCATTTGGATGAGGAAATGGTGACTCTTTTCCCCAGGCTCAAGGAACAGCGCATCGCACCAAGAATAATATTGCATGTATATCTCACTCGCTTTTTTTTTTTTCCTTTCTTTTGGCAAGAGTTATCTGGTGGGGGCATATATAGGGGGGTACAATAATGACACTGAAGTAGAACGTGTATTGACAAATAAGAGTAGGCTAGTACCTAGAAGCTGAAGGGACATTGGACCTCAAAGGGTTCTCTTTGGTATTGTTGCAGATGTGCATCAACCCGACATGGATAATCTTTGGTACAATCATATGCGGGAGGTGGGAAGAGCGAGGTCAAAGGATTCCTGCTTCATCTGTTCCTTGATCCCACATGCAACAGGCACTCCCCGATTGTTTATACCCAAAGAATGGCCCACTCTAATAGCACAAGGCTTGGGTCACCAAGCCCTATGTCAGTTACAAGGGTTGCTTCAGGGACACAAGGTTCAAGACACTGCTAGAAACAGACACAAGTGAGTGTTCTGAGAATAAGGAGCAGGCGTGGTGTCAAATCAGACTGCAACTAAAATGGAAAGGTGCTGTGTTCTCTAAGAACAAATGGGACGAGGGGCTGGTGAGCTGAAGAGCACGGGGACTACTGGGGTTCTCGGAGGAAGTAGTGGCACACGTAAATTAGACCTGTTATGATGTATGAAATAAATATGTATCGAAGCTAATGTGGATACAGATGAATTGGCGACCTGCTAAAGTACAGATACGTACCCGTTTCACCTCGTGTTTCAGAAGCAATGGCAGCGTGCCTGTTGGCACCAATGAGCGCTGCAATAGGACATTTTGTATACCGGACTTGACTGGAGGAACTGCAGCGCTCATGGACATCTAGATCTTTGGGAACTTTTCATATCTCCACCTTTTGCCTTTTTGGAAAGATGTCTGTTCCCTGTCTACATTACATTCAGCTGCCCTTTTATGCCCGATGCTCACTTCACTGTCATACGTGTGCCACATAGACAGCCATCCCCAGTTAAAATTGTGACCCCTCCCCAACAGTGTGCCCACCACAAATGTTCAAATTACTTTTCTCAAGACTCTGTTGATCAGCTTAAGGCCATACCGGACCAATTCCATCTATTCAGTAAGGTGGAAACCTTCTTTATACCCCTGCTCGTTCCAGGCATCCAAATTGCAGCCAATTTGAAATGGCTGCAGACCATTAGATGAGAGATGCTGCAGATTGCGAATGAAACGGAGCATTGCCTCAAATCAATCAAAGAGGATTTGCGGGCCATTCGGTGTATGACACTGAAAAACCAGTCTATCCTCGACCTCCTCACGGCTATGGAGCTTGGCGTTTTCATGAAAATAGGGAGCTCCTGTTGCACCTACATCACGCCCAGTGATTCGGAAAATGAGTCCCTGAACCACATCATAGGAGCCTTGCACAGTTTGAGTGTTGCCTTGAAGAAGGAAGCGGGGGTGGGGGAGCAAGATTGGCTGGGTTTGTTGTTGTTATTGGCTCCTTTCTGGTTGGGCATATCCATGAAAGTGATAGTTCCCATCAATGTCCTTTACTTGTATTTTGCTCCTGTCAGCTTGTCCTACGATGCTGCTCTAAGACATTACCCAAAGGAGCAATGATGATGTCCCTGACCCTTGCAGCATTTAAGGCCACTCCCCTCTTAAAACATAAGACTGGCACAAGCGTGCCAACCAATTGTAGAGGGCCATATAATGAAGGGCCTTATAGTTTGAGAGCCAATGATATACTGTGTACCTAATAGTGATGAAGATGACTTGCACTAGAGGTGGGCATATGTTGTCCACCTGACAGTAGAGATCCTATCACAATCCAACCACTTATAGAAAGTATACTTCGATGTTCCCCTTGATCCTATCACAATCCCTCATAGATTTTTCTTATTTGCCTTATAGTATTACATCATGTGTGATGGATTTTTAGTATATAAGAATGGTTTTAGGAGGTTTGCATTGAGAGCTTGAGCGAATGTCTGTTGATGTCCGTTGTGACTCCCTGTTTTAGATAATTGTTAATAAAACAGAAAAGATTTGCCATCTTCCTGAGTTGGTTCCGTTATTTGGTGTAAAAGCTACTCTGCTTTCCATTCACTGCATACACGCTACCTAAAGGGCCTTGCGCTTATTTTGTAAGGAGTTGTATTTAGAAATACACAACCAATTGGGTAACGAACTATAGGGCAGGTTTAGATTTTTGTATAGGTGTTAGCAATGGGTAGCGTGGCATTATGTTGTATCTGATGTGCTTTGCTTATGCCAATTTGTGGTTTTCTCCTTAAAAAGATGTAACCTATATTATATATAATACGTGTGTCGAAAGTGATTTTCAGTTTTCAGTTCTATGGGACTGACTGGCCCTCCCGGCCATATTTGCATGTAATAAAACTTTGATTTTCTTGCAGACTGTGACCGCATTATTGACCCCTTGTGGAGCGATTTTTGTTGATCTTTTTTCGGCCTACCTTACATATGTTAGGCTCTCTGTGATCACTGTGCAAGATATATAAAGGTTTTTTTTTTATTTTTTTTTTTACTCTTTCCGGGACTTCTCTGGTCATTTCAGTGCTTTCTCTTTTTACTTCTCTATTTTGCCCCCCCCCATTAATCTGACTGTGGATGTAAAATGCAATAAGTGTTGGCTGATTCCAATAAGCGCTGCAAGCCTATACTTGCAGTAATGACAGACTCACCAGCCTACAGCAACAGAGAAGGTGCTGATTTTTAGGGTGTCTACTTTTTTACTGTTCTGAATCTCACAAGAGTCTTTATGTAGATATTGAACCGGGCAGGTGTTAATATGCCACCTAGATCCACTCTCCTGTCAGCGGTAAATGGTGTTGCTAAGTGACCTTTCAAGCTTTACCACACCTGGGTTTTTGGGTGGGCATATAGCCATTTAATCATTAGTAGCAGTCGGTGGTTTGTCCCGAATACATCTCATTTTAGCCAGAGCAGGTTTCAGTCAATCAAATCGAAAGCCTGGTTCAAAGCCAACAAAGTTGGGTACAGCGGGGACTGCTTCTAGATACTGTATTTCTCAACCAGCTGCATAGAATGAATGATTGGTCAAATGTAGTGAGGCCTTCCCTGAAGCCTCCTTGCACCGGTGAAGAAACATCACCCGGTAAAAATGTTATGATCTGCATCTACACAAATGATTGGCCTGTATGACAGCAGGCTTGCAATTGGTCCCTTCTTATTGAATGGGCCAAAAATAGTAGGCCTCTGGCAGGGGTTCTCCAGATGTTTTGGACTATGACTCCCATGATACCTCACCATTGACTATGCTAGCTAGGGCTGATGGCACTTGTTCTCCAAAACCTCTGGAGAGTAAAACGTTGCAGATTCCTGACCTATAGGAAGCAGCTAAATGGCTCGCTATAACGCAGTTCAAGAAGCATTGGAGTTCCCCATTGTTTATAGGATTTAAAGCTTTGACCATGCTTAACATTAAGAAAACAAAAGGCGTCCACCTAATAGGCCAGCAAACTCTTGCAGGCTTTTATTTAATAGCACAAAACTTTCCATTTGGTGTCCTAATGCCATACATGACATGTTCCATTTTTGAGACACTAGTCCAGTCTGGTTTTAACTTTGGATTCTGGGACTTGTAGCCCATAAATAGGACATTCAGGACTACAAGTTCCAGAATGCAATGGATGATGGTGGATTCTATGTGACACTTTGTCTCATTCCTAGTGATTATTATCTAGGACTCCCCTGTCCACCATGTGTTCTGCTTTTAGGATCACACTGCAGCCATTTGAGGTATCTGAAGTCTCCTGTTGGCTGGTTGAATTGTTGATAAATGTTGCTGGCTTTTTCCATTTTTGAAAACGGGCATCCAACAAAGGTGTAAACAATGTGCAGTTTTGCAAAATATTTTTTTTTTTTTAATTTCAAACAAGCAGGCACTCTTGTAAATTTCTATGAATAAGCAGATGACCTTTTTTTTCACAAATAGACTATATAGCTTGGGAAACCTGTTGTCTGGGCTTGGCTTAAAGATGCATTTGGGCACATCAAAATAAACGGCATTGGAATTTTGCACATGCAAGTGTCTTTGAAGGTGAACTGGCCCCCATGACCCATTTTCCATTAATTGCTGCCTGATGGGCAGTCATGGCCCATCTTAAACAGGAAATACACATGGGAGGGTCACACATAGCACTGCCCATCTTAATAGGGCAATACCCATGGGAGGGTCACAAACCACACTCCTCCTTTTTCATAACAAACAAATGTTACTGAAATACAAACTGATCCCCCATTCACCCCCTTACAGAACAACAACATTTTGGCCACTTCGGAATTTTAGAATTGGCAAATCATGCAACAATCTCATCTTGTTCCTCCTATGTTTACATCCATCGGGATCTGCATTTTTTCTTGCACCTTGCCTTGCATTGCATATCTTGATCCCACATACAGATGCTGCTCCCAGCACGAGGGCTCCAGCTATCACCTTCAGTCCATCTGATAGTAATGATGGCATCCATGACCATAAATACGCTAGCCAGCCGTTCTTCCCTGTCCCTCGTGCTTCATCCTGCATCTTCGCATGCATCTTGCCAACTGTGCTACTGCATCTGTGAGAGCTCCGTTATCTTCGTGAACTCCTGATGTTTGCACAAACTCCTCCTTCCATAGCCTTGAGGAGATCCAGAATGTATCTATTCTGGAGCACCACATACCTTATTGCTCTGATCTCTTCTTTTATGGCATTGAACCCATTCACTGTAGAATTAATCGTTACCATCGGCTCCCAATTAGTGATTTGTAATCACTTGGCATTTGTGTACGTGTCACGACCCTCGTCCAAAACCCCCTCTGGCAAACCCATTGGCCAGGTGGAGTCAGGACTCGGGCCTCTAGAGCCTGGCATCCTCTTCAAAAGCCTTCATGGGGCCAGTCCTGGCGCCTATGACGCCAGGCTCATACACCATGAAAAAAAATGTGCTTGGGAACTACTTTATTGTATTGTCAGCCAACATGGAGGCATCCACATAGCTTGGTTTCTAAGAACCAAGCTATGCGGTCTAGTGTTTTGGGTGTGGTAGCCTAGGGACTACTTTACCTGGACTATTTTGTTGGGGCTATTTAAACCACACCCGAGCAAGACAACACGCTTTGCGTTACTTTGCAGCTTGCAACTTGACGCTCACCGTGTCTAGCTATTCCCTCGAACCTCGGAGAAGCAGAACCTGCAAGGAGACAAAAGGAACATCATTAGCAGTAGCATCTTATCTGCAGTCTTCATCTTTAAACACTCGCAGCTACTGAGAACAGCTTCCTCGAATCTGCACACCTCCCGGACAGAATTACCTGAAAGAGGAAGATAGAGACAACATTCAAGAAAGCAGTAGAGACATTTACAAATTACGAACTGCTCAAAAGGCTTACCTGGCCGGTCGCCTCTCGCTGGCACCACTCAGGACATTCCACTTGCGCTGAAGAACACCGCGACCTACAAGGAATGAAAACGCAGGTTAGCAAAGGCAAGACTTTGCAGCGCTGCGCATAGCGCTTACCGCATCATAGCACTCTTAATGCGCCATCATTTACCAGCGGGGCTCAACCAAGCCAGTTCGCCGCGCTGAAGCTCCGCATACCTAAGGGAGAAAAAAGACATTTTGAACAAAGAAAGGCATGCAGAATAGCAACAAAACTAAAGAACAGCAATAAGACCTACCTGAACAATATCAAACGGGCCGGTGTCAGTGAAATAACTGGACCGCACTTGCCCATGAAAGACAACGCGCCCCTGCAAAGAAGGCAGGACAGAGAGCACGCCTAATTCTACCACAAGGCAGCACCTTCCCTGCAGACCACATCAGGGTAAAGCTGAGAAGCATCCCAGCGAGTAACCCAGCTGGGTGACGTCCCTGTGGATACCAGGTGAGCATAACAGTACATTTGTATTCCTGGTATTAGTGATGGAAAGAACATTTGTGTTCTGCTAAACAGCTTGTGTTCTGCTGGGATCTCGTCCATTGCTGCTTCTGATGCCTCTGAGAAGTAATTCCCTCCTCTTCACTCTGCTCAATCCGGCATGCTCCTCCGCCTTATCTATCTGGGCTGTTGGTGCTATTCTGACCAATCTCTTCCTTCGTCTGTTGTTATCCACCTTCGTGAACTCATCGAGCTCCACATCATTTTTGAGTACCACCAATGAAGGCATGTTGATGTGTACCAATGAGCACACTCCTCCCCACTCAGGTGGCAGCTTCTCATACACCTTTGATCCACATGCCCAGTAGTGGTCCATCAGCACTGGCATTCCTGCTCCCATCGTTGCAAGTTGTTCAATTGCTTTGCATCCTACGTTCTCACCAACTTCGACATCGCCGTTGTTCTGATAGCACAGGGCTGGCATCTCAGGGGAATTACTGGCATCGGTCCAGCTTCGTTCTCCGCCCATGTCAGCAACTTTGCGGTCGCATCCCATTCCTTCAGGCACTTGTCATTTTCTTCCTGCACCTTGTTCACTGCTGAGACTGCTAATATCAGTGCCTTGCTTCCCAACACTCCATCTTGCCATCCATTGTTAGTGTATACTCATCCATACACCAATATCTGTGGCCTTTCCCAGCATCCAGGCTCTCCTCCTATCTCCTTTACTCTTGTCCCGGGACATGGTGATTCCTCCAGTGTGATAGCCTTTGTCTCTCCTTTCTCGGGTCTGTGAGTTATGTATTGCAAACCTTCATCTAGCCGCCAGTAATTTTTCATCATGTCTAAGGTCTTTCTGTAATTATCCTCTGATGGAAAGGTCCCTTTGGACATCCATCTCAGTGTTGCTGTCTTCCCTTGGAATCTTCCTCGCGTTTGCACCATCGCAACATACATCAGACACTGTGCTCTTTCTGCGGGTATTTCAGTTGCTATGAACGTTCTGAAAGCACGCCTGGCATAGGGGATTAAAGAGCATGCATAACAGCGCTCCCTGGAGGTTTCCTTACCTACTTTGGTCATATGTTTATACCACATGTTAGATACTCATGCTGTATCTGGTCAACTCCCTTCATGTTTGTGTCAACACTGCGCTTACCTCTCCTTACCTGCCTTAGTCGGGGAAATGTTAGTAAAGGGTACACCTGTAGTGCTAACAACCACATACAATTGCCAAAATACAAATCCCATTAAGCCACTGGGAATTAATTGACACAACATGATAATAATGTTCTTTGTTTCTTTCATTCCCACTTACACTGCTTGCTCCTCACAGCCTGGTGATAAAGTTGCCCGCCTGAAATTCGCAAAGAAAGGCGTTACTCTGTTAGTATTTGTCAGTACCCTCAAGCCCCGTGAACTAAATGGTCACTAATTGCAAAGGCAAAGACCTCCTCCCAGACCTTTCTATCTGAGGGGTCTCTCAATGTAGGCAGAAAAGGGAATTTGCAGTGTTTGAGTACGCTTGAGCCACATATTCTACAAAAACAACAAAATATTCTTCAGGGCATCCGGCTCTGAACCTTCTGGGTCTCCTTGTATAGTGTACAAACTATTAGTGAAACTTTTGGGGTGATGAGTGGGGGGTAAGATCAGGACAACAACCTATACAACCCTCACTACATTCAAGTAGACCTGCGTGTGGGGAAAGAAAAATAACAAACGGACAGTGTTTCATTCATCAATCTGTACAAGTGGTTCAGTTGCTGCTTCTGCTGTTTTGCGATCGTCGAACAATAGGGTAACTTTGTCTCCCTAACTTAGTAAGGTCTGCTCGCCCTTGTTCATCGAGGTCCTGAACATTGGCCCTGTCGGTTACAGAAACTCTGTTGCCAGGTGAGGCCCCTGCTTTGTAGGGCTTGACATCTTGAAGATGATTCCAAACAGACTTCCCTACTAATTTAACAGCTCTGTCCGCAACCTTATCTATCTACAATATGAGGTCCTGTAAATCTAGGCGCGTTCCAGCACCTCCCAAAATTTCATAGGAGGACAATGTCTCCAACTTTCACTAAATGCTTTAGTTCCTTGTCTTTTGCTGTGCCATCACAGTCAATCTCTTTGTTGTCTTCTGGGCCCCACTGAATCCGCTGTATCTGGTGAGAGATAAAAGAAGCACTAGAAACCAGAGACTCCTACATTTTGTGTCCTAACACATCTGCACTGTTATCACAATCTTTCAATGCCCTTGGGGAGAGCCATGGGGAAGATGCATGCGCCATCCTGTCACCACCTTGTGGGGCATTAAATGGTGGCCGGACCCTGGCTTATTGCCCAATTCAAACAAGGCCAATGTTAAACAAACAAGCCAGTTTTTCTTGGTGCTCTGCTGAGTTTTGGCTATGACGTTCACATACCCCATTTGCTTGTGGGTGGTACACACAGGCAAACTTGTGCTTGATGCCTAGCAAGGTTGTGATGTGCTGAAACAGTTAATTGGCGAAGTGAGGGCCGTTGTCAGACCGCAGGACCTCACATACGCCCCATCTCTGGAAAACTTCCCGAACCAGAAACTTAGCTGCTCTAAGAGCATCAGTGTGGGAACATGGCCCAGCCTCTATCCATCTAGAGAATGGGCAGACAACCACTATCATGCTGTGGTAACCTTGGCAAACCTGAAGCATGTCCACGTAGTCTATGTGGAGATGCAGAAATGGTCCTACAGGTCTTGGTATGGCTCCTCTCACTAACTCTCGAGGTATGTCCTGCTGTAAACTGTTGGCAGGTTAGGCAATTGCTAATACAGTCAGCTACATGGTCATTCAAATTTGTCCAAAACCACATCTCTCCAATGCATGTAGCAATGGCCTCCTTCCCAGTGTGTGTTGAATAATGCAATTGTGTTAATGCTGTTTTCAACAATGCTGGTGGCATGTCCACTTTCCCTGTGTTGTTCTGTCACCATAAAGAGTCTGTTGGAGACATGGAGCATCCCCTCTTTATCCATAGCTCCTTCTCCTCTTGGGTTGCAGCTCCCAGCAATTCCATAATCTGTCTCTCTGGTAGTACATTGTAACCTTCCATCACCATATTCCTTACTCCTCCCTGAGCTTTTGGTCTTTCCTCCAGTTCGCACAATTGCCCAAATTATGCTGCGCACTTTGCCTCATAATCTGCTGCACCATTCCCTCTTGAGATAAGGTCTTCCCCTTTTGTGTGGGCCTGGCACTTCACAAGTGTCACCTGTTTTGGATATGCAATCACTTCAATCAATTTGCCTAATAATAACACATGCTGCACTGGAATGCCCTCTGCTCTCCTGAACTCCCTCCTGAGCCATTGCGCCAGTCCTGAATGTACTGTTGACATCACATAAACTGAGTCAGAATACATTGTCATATACTTCTCTACACTGTTTTGTAGTGCTAATATAAGAGCCACTAGTTCTGCTGCCTGTTCTAAATAATGGGATGGTAGTCATGCACTCACAATCACCTCGCTTGCCCTGTCCTGTTTCAGTTTTACTCCTGAAGTCCCAGTACATCTGATCCCATCAGTTTGATCAATTGTCGACGAAACGTCAATGTACAGCATGTCTCCCCATTCAAGTGCGTTTTCCTCCACTTTGCATGTCTCACTGAACATCTCTATGTTCTTTGTGCAGTCATGTGCATAGTCCCCTGCCCTGAGAACATCTGCCAAGAATAGTGCTGGCTTTAAAGTCTCATCTTACTATCTTCATTCCTACATTCAATAGTATCACTTCATACCCTGATGCTCTCTGTTTGGTTGGTGTGCTCTTTGGCTTATGCAGTATCACAAAGAGGGTGTGCTCCACGTAAAGGGTGGTGGTGCACCCCATTGTCACTGCTGATTTTTTCCAATGTGTAGGCTGCAGATGCCAGTGATTGCATGGATAATGTCCTCTCATCACTGGGTCAAGTGGTCCACTCTAATGAGCAATTGGCTTATGGCCCATGCTTGTCTTCTTTGTCAGCACCACCGTCATCACTACACTGCAAGTATGTGAAAATAAGAAACACCTTTTTGTAGTCTAGGGCCCCCTAACACTGGAGCTGTACTTGTGGCCTCCTCCAGTTCCTCAAAGCCTCAGTCATCTCTGTGGTCCATGTCAGTGTCTTTGTCTCCCTTTGTGCCTCTTTCAGAGCACCCAGTAGTGGCCTTGTGTATGTGCTGTAGTCAAAGACCCATGCTCTGCAGTAATTGCACAACCCCCAAGAACTGCTGCATTTCCCTTACTATCATGGGCTTGGGGGGGGGGTTTGCGTATTGTCTCTGCTCTCTTTGGGGCAATGTATTGGCCATCCTTGGGTATTATCTATCCATTGTATAGCACCTCCTTCTGACAGCACTGTAATTTGGCCTTGTTCACGTTGTACCCTTTGTCAGCTAACACCGTCAGCATGTGCACTGAGTCCCTTCTGCACTCGTCTTCTGTCTCGCTGCAAATCAAAATGTCGTCTACATACTGCAAAACTGTGCCTATTGTCTCTGTTGCTTTGATCCATCTGTATCACTCTGTTAGAGATTGATGGTGACTCTCAGTACCCAACCGAGTACGTTTCCACTTCTGGTTTACGGTACAAAAAGCTGGTTAAATCTTGTGAGTCTGGGTGTAATGGCAGGGAAAAGAAGTCATTCTTTAAATCAATGACTGTGAAACAAGTGGCTTCCTCTGGAATTTTGCACAAAATTGTCGCTGGGTTCGCTGCTACAGGATATTCTGCTTCTACAATGTGGGTAAGGGGTCTTAAATCCTGAAAAATCACCATGACCCTGTACAGGAGGGCAGTGTTTCCACTGACGGGCCCATAGGTCAGCGCTCACCCTCTAGTACCTGTAAGACAAGATAGCTGCACCAAGTGAGGAATGGGGGTGCAGGATTCCCTTACTCAAACACGGCTCAATGAGGAGGACTCAGTGGTTTGGCAAAGGGAAGTCCATTTAATGACAAGTGCATTAAATAGGGAAAAAATTGGAAATCAGCATTGTTGCGATCACCTGTCTCGCTCCAACTTCCTCGAACTTGGTCAAGCAGCACTAGTTATAGCCAAAACTCGTCATCACTGACGTCTAACTCTACAAATTCGTCATGCAATATAATTGGTTAGGAAAGGTAACTTAAGTATAGGTGCTATATCTGTACATGGTAACAGAGTATGCGGATTGGTTAACTCTTATCGGGTGGGCGTCTACGCCCTTCCCTCTACATCACGCATGATAGACGTCACTACAACCACGACGTCCCATTGGTTCTACTATCTATAGGACCCTAGATAACTTGGTCCATTGTGATTGGGCAGGCTACACCCCTAGACGTAAATCTCAATTTTTAATTAGCAGACTGGACACCCAGGTGCCCAGTCTCCCAAGGTTAACCCTGCCTCCCTTCCATCAATCAGTGCTTTTGAGCTATGTGTCAATTAGTTGGCTGGGCATGGCCTCGAAACTGTGGCCTCTTATCTGGAGAAGTTATGGCACCCTTGGATCTGGGTGACATCAGACGTTGGTAACTCTTCACGCCTGACTGGTCACATGTCTGTTCACCGTGAATCTGCTTCAGTTTCCAGCTTTTTGTGTATTTGATTCTTCCTTAGCCTCGCCACCTGCCTGGGCCCCCTTTATTTTGACCTTCACGGGGCAGGCTGTTATGGTCTGAAGTTTTGTTTCTCCAGCGTTGAGGCTCTCCCCCTTTCCTTGGGTTGACCTCGAATTCCCAGGCATGAGCTGCTCTTTGTTGAGTTTCGATTCCGCTCTTCTTTCTGGCTTTAGCTGGAATATGAAACCTGGCCTGATAGGCCTCTGGCCGCCTGGGCATACTTCTGCTTAACAAAATGGAGTTGCAGTTGTATAATGTGCCTTATTGCGGTAGATATATGGTTGGCGCTTTCCGCTCTATTCTTCTACTAAGCATTGCAAGCAGTATCCTTTTCTTAGCTTCTTGCGTTCCAAGCCTATTTACATGCATTAACTAGTTGGCTACTTCTATCTTGCCTCATAGCAACATTTCCTTACGTTTCAACATTGTCTCTTTTCCCATGTCCATTACATCTATTCTTCATAGATGCTCGCACTGACGTGCTATCCTTGTTAGCCGTTTTCGTTCATTTGCGAGTCTGTCCAGGCCCTTGTGTCATTTCCTTTGGCCGTCCATTAAGGCTTTTTGGGTCTCTTTGTGGACCGTCTGTAGGTACTCTTCATTTCGTCTTAGCTGCTGGTATGATTGTCTAAGAGGGTATTGTGCAGCCCATGGTTGTCTGGTTATGGCGCTTCAACAGGTACGGCTCTTCTGATGTACACCTGGCAGAGTCCCAGCGCAGCTCTCTGTTGGTTCATTTGCTCCTCATATGTCACATACCTTGGCGAGTATGCTCCTGGTACCTCGAAATGGGGGGCAGGGGTGCAGGGCATGCATGGGACCCCCTCTACAGTCCCCTCCCCTCCACCCCCTGGTCGATTCATCGATCACTTCTGCTTCTTCTTTTGTATTTATTTCCTTAGATTCTTCAGTGTCTTGCTCATCGTCTTCAGGGTTTGTAATGATGGTGTGAATGTGCGCGTTTTTGGAGTCCATATTTTTATCGCACCCTTCAGACTTCCTGCGGTTTTTACATGTTCATCTTTATTCCATGTCATTAGCTGGCATTGTCCATTTGGGCTGCAGTAGATCCATTTCCCTTCATACTTTCTTCGTTTTCTGGGATATGTAAACTTAGTTCCTTCTGACGCAAATTCAATGGCTTTCACAAAGTCTCTTATTTCTTCATCAGTCAGACCTCTGGGCTTCCGTCCTGGTTCGACATCGACCATAATTTTCGTCCCAATGGCTTTTTTCGCAGTTTTCTGGCACTGTGTGATGATTATCTTAATAACACAGAATCCTAGCAGTACCATTGCTAGTAAGGCTCCCAGAAACTTGAATATATCCGCCATCCATTGTGGGGCCCATGAGAACAGGGCTCCAAACCAGCTGTCATCGTCCACTTCGTCAGTTTCATCAATCATCTGGTTTTTTAGGTTTGTTAGCATACCTATGGCTTCTGTTAAGGTTCCATTTTCTTCATCGTGTGATGGTATAAATGTGCACACGATTCTCTGATTTTTGCGCAAACACCTCCATCCATCGCTGTGATCATGTCTAGTACATATCTGTTCTGGAGGGTCATCAGTCGGATTGCTCTTAGTTCCTCTGATCGTGTTAAATCCTTTTATGGTAGAGTTGATGGTCTGCAAGAACTCCCATATGGTTATCTGCAACCATTTAGCATTCACTCCAACTTGGATGTGTGGCAGGAGTAGTGTTGTGAATACTGTTGAGGTGAGGCTGAACAGCCTTTGATCGCATGGAATGCCTTTTCTGATTTGGGAGAAATGTAATTTTCTGTCTTCATCCTGGATACCAGTTCCACAGATCTCCTTTTTCTTAGATGAGCATCTGCTTTCGGGAAACTGTCCAAATTCAGGTCATTTTTAGGGATCACTAGTGCAGGAACGTGGACGTTCACCAGTGTGCATATGCCTCCCCAGTTCTTGGGTAGTCTTATACATTCCTTGGATCCACACACCCAGTAATGGTCCATAACAACTGTGGGTCCTTGTGTCATTCCTGGGGCTTCATAAATTAGTCTGCAGTTTACATTCTATCCCATCTTCCTCGTGCCATTACTTCTGAAGCATAGTTTCGGGCTCCAGTGGTACTATTTGCAGGGGTCCGCCTCTGTCTTCGACCCATGTTGGCAGCTTCACCAGCTTTGGCCATAGAGGTTGGCATAGCCTCTGCAAATTCTCTATTGCTTCTTGGCAGGCTCCAAGGACCATCCAAGCTTGGCAAATTACTACGCCTTCTTCCCATCCATCTGGGGAAACCACTATTCCCCAAATCTGCATTTGGCCTCTGTTATTCCAAATTTAAGCCTCTTCTGCAGTTTTTCCTTTAACGTTCAGTCTCGGGTCTCGGATCCTTTGACGTCAGGGTTCTTGTATCTGATCACGTGATTCCTGGTGTGCCCTGTTTCTTGTTTTAATGTCCTGGACGTAGCCATCTTCATCTGGGTAATCCTTTTCGTTGGCCCATATCAATGAGGCGTCTCTTCCCATGAATTGTCCTCTGGTGTTGCACATTGCTATGTGTGACACACAATGTGCTGTGGGAACATACATTTCTACAGCAACGCAGATCTTGGATTTTCCCATGCTGTACGGTAGAAGTGCACAGACAAAGCATTCTCCTGATTGCCTTCGTCCTAATTCCTTCATGTGCTGCTACCATATGTTGTTTCCGAGATGGGCTGTGCTGTCCAGGTAATCATTGAGTTCATTGTTATCTTCATGCGGGCTTCTCTTCTCAGCGTTCTTCTGTAGTTTGCTATAACTATGTCCTTGAATGCGTCTGTGCTGCTTTTCCACTCTGGGCGTCTCGGTGGAGCAGGTTCCCATGACTGTATCGCTGTGGTAGAAGGTTTTGCGTTTCTTTTCTTTCCCTTTTGTAGACTTTCATAAACTTCCTCTAACCACCATTGGCTCACCAACTTCCCAACGCATGGCTGTGTCGTAGGCCTGGTGCTTGTTCCTTGCATTGGAGCTGGTGTGCTTGCTGTTATAGTCTCTGTAGTTCTATTTTTCAGCTCCTCATGCAGTTTCTTTGCTCCAACTATGAACGGGAACAAATGATCTATCAGCGTTTGTGTTTTCTCTGTGAGTTCCTTTGTGGCTACTTCTGTTCTTTTGAGGGATTTTGCTATGCCCTCTCTCTGGTTTCTCACTTGGCTCCTCTTGGTTACTTCCACTATTTTCTGGGGCTGGTCGTTCGGTTGGCAGTTTCTCCTTCTCTGTTGCTCTTGTTCAAGGCCCTGTTGCCATTGACACTTACCCTTGTTCGTGTGCATTCAGTGTGTACGTGGGTGCGTGCAGTGGTCAGCGTTACATTCTCACTCACTCCGTGCTGATCCTGTCTCCAGCTTTTCTCTTCATTCATCACCTCGAGTGTGTATGTGCCACTGCTAATTGCATTCAATTTTAGTTTGTTAACTTTACCATCAGTTTTCCTTGGGACTGGGATAACTATATATGGTCTGGGTGCTTTTGTGGGGCCTAGGCGTTCATTATCTGATGGGTGCACTGAAATTGGGGCGCTCCGTGCACTGATAAAAAATGCAGTTCTGATAGTGAATGACAGAAAGACAATGATAATTACAACGCATATACACATTATGCACTTATAAGACATTTGGCAGCATCTCCTTCCAGGGAAGCGGTGCCGCCCCCCTTTGGCGGTAAAACCAAGTTACTGTTCTGGGCCCCCATTTTGAATAAGTCTGTTGTCAGTGGTTAATTCTCCTTCTTACTCTGGTCTCATTGCTCAAGAGTTCGTTAATCACTAAAGTGACGAGTGCTTCTCAAGTGTCCCTCCTCTTGCGGGTGATGACGGTAGTCTCTGGGTACGGAGTACAGTTCCCTTGCTAGACTATAGAAAAAGGTTAGGCTAACATCTTTGGTAGGTCACATTCATTATGCATATTTACGATGGGTAAGATCCCGGTGCAGTCCTCGAATTTGCTTTGGTCCTGAGGACCTGCTGGAACCTGTTCAATGCGAAGGAATGAAAAGATGGATCTGGTAAAAACCACACAAAAATAAAAACAAATAAAAGTAAGCATGGAAAAATAAGAATAAAATGAGAAAAAATAGAAGACAAAATAAATAAAAGTAAAAAGAAAAATAAGATGGTGAAGTTCTCGTTTCTGCTCTTCTCGATCTGTCCCTCGGCGGAAAGTTTCACTGGAATCTCCTCATATATTTTCGCTGGAAGTTGGATAGTTCCACCTGGAGCCTGATTCCGTGGAGGAGTGTGCCCATACGTGAGATATTGGCTGGGTCCCTGAGGAAGGTGCTGACGTCAACATCTGCAGGCCTTCCCACCATTTCTGGATAGTCTCTGACTAGTCTGAACAAAATGTTATGTGCCAGCTGGGAGTCCTCGGGTGACGGGGACATTTGTCCAGTTTTGCTGGATCCTGATCACAAGCTTTTCTTTTGACTCGAACAGTCTCTGCACTTTCCTGCTGCATCGATTGCCACTAGATAGTTTAGCTTAGACTGCAGCTGGTTTAGTCGTTCGATGTTTCTTGGATCTCTGATGAATATGTGTGATGAATATGTGTGTATCAGTCGTTCTCCCGATGAGTCCCGGGCATTTCTCGATTATTTGAAAGAACAATGTGAAGGAGAGTTCTTCAATGTCTGTCTGTGGTGGAAGCATTTGTGTCCTTTTCACTGTGCTCGGGGAGCTCTGCGAAGGCTTCCGTGATGACAGTCAGCAGTTGGCAGATTACTTTCTTGTTAGCAAGATCTCGAATAAAGTCTGTGACACTGGTTACTCACCCTATGAGTGACGGATATGATGTCACCACCAACTGGAAATAAGTGAGCACATACCACGTGAGGTTTCTGCTGGGAGATACCATAAGTTCTGTAAACAGAGTCTTGACACTGGTTGCTTCAGGATACTGTGTTAAGCTCTCAGAACGGTCTTATTTGCAGTCTATCAGAGTCTTGATTCTTTATACTACTTGAGTGTGATGTGATTCAAAAGTTCACTTTATCAACGTTGTTGTGGCTTTTAATGTGTAGTTCTCTCCTTCACCCTGCAACTGCGGTGCACAGAGTGCCCGTATTATTGTTCTTTATCACCTTTCTTTGGTTTGTGAAAATGTCCTGTTTAAAAGCCACAATTTAAAACCTAGTTCTTTTGTCTTTATTTTGCTGCTCACGTGTCCTTCTTCCTTGTCATGGATCTTGTCTGAACGTGCTGAGGTTCTTCCCCGTTGTCTGTGGTTTCTTCACGGTTCGATGCAGTTGGAGGGCTCTCCCCTATACATGGTTTAATGTCATTTAGGAAGAGCCATGCCCTCCTGCCCGGGAGTTTGACATCAGAAGGAGTGCAGTCTTCCACGATGAAAGGGACATTAAATCTTGGTTCGTTCCACCTTTTCCTTGTATAATTTTTCATTAAAACAGCATCACCAGGGAAGACGAGAGGCGCACATAGATCTTGACTTGGGTCCGTTTCATCACCTCCTGCTGTGTTTTGTGCTGCGCTGCACCCTTTTTGCCATCGGTACAGTTGGCCTGTAATGACAGAGGTGCTGGATGTCATACAGTTCAAATATTCCTGCATCTCTGTCCCCAAGACCTCTCTTGTTGGCTGGGCATCACATCTAGCTCGGGGGGGTAAGAGGGGGTCCTCATCCTTCTGCCTTGACTATCTTGTGCAGCGTGAGATGATGGTCGGAGCCGGGTTGGTTGCGAAGTGCATACAATGCCAGTGGTAGACAGTGCAGCCATCCCTTTTTTTTAATGCGAGTTTCAGCTTGGCTATCCTCTTAACAAGCTGTTGAGCCTCTCACATATGCCATTCCCCCTCCGGATGATACGCCGACGAGAACTTGTGCTTTATACCAAGCAACAAGCTGATCTGCTTGAATACTGTATTGACAAAGTGAGCCCCGTTATCTGACCTCATTACCTCGCACACCCCCCCATCTAGGGAACACTTCCCTCAACAGAAATTTGGCAGCACAGGTAGACACTGGGTGTGTACAGGGACCTGCTTCTATCCATCTAGAGAATGGACACACCACCACAATTAAATACCTGTACCCATTGCACACTTGAATCATGTTGACATAATCGATATGTAAGTGCTGGACTGGCCCGTTGGGCCTGGGGATAGCTCCTTTCATTAATTTTAATGTGTGCCCAGCAGTGAATTGCTGGCAGATAATGCAGTTCACCATGAAAAATGCAACGTGCTCCGCTAAATTCGGTGTAAACCAGTCTTCTGCGAGCGTTGCAGCGAGATTTTCTTTTGACATATGTATAGTGTAGTGTAATTGCTCCAATGCTACCTTCATTAGGGTGACGGGCATTACTGGTTTACCAGTGCTGTCTTGCCTCCACAATCCATCAGAGGGGCTTAAAGAGCACCCACGACGCTTCCATATATTCTTCTCCTGAGATGCCTCCCCTTGGAGCTCAATTAGCTGAGTCTGCCCCATGTTGCTACAGGCCTCCGGTGTGGCTCGTGCAACCATCATCCTCTCATGGGTACGTGCCACCTCCACGTCCATGATTGTTTCACTCTTGGATGCCATTCGCTTGGCTTCCGCATCCGCTTCATGATTTCCACGTGACACAAAATCTGCCCCTTTGTTGTGAGTGGCGCATTTCACAACCGCTATGCCCACTGGGAGCTGTAGTGCTTTTATCAACCTGTCCAATAAGGCTGCATGTTGCACTGGCGTGCCGTCTGCTCGGAGGTAGCCCCTCCTTTTCCAGCATGCTAGACACCTGCGTGTACAGTGGATGTCACATAGGCAGAGTCACTGTGAACTGTTAATTCCTGGTCTGCAGGATTCTCAATGGTGAGTATCAACGCTAATAGTTCTGCAGCTTGTGCTGAATAGTGAGATGGTATTCGTGCACTGACGAGTACCTGAAACTCTCCATTCGTTAGGTGTTTAACCACGGCCACGCCTGTGTATCTTTGTCCATCCTCTTGGTCAATTCTTGATGAACCGTCGATTAACACAATCTCACCACCCGCCAGGGCATTTTTTTTACCCTGGGGAATTCATCATAAATTTCCTCATAATTCGCACAGTCATGTACAGCTTCTCCATCTGTGACTGGCTCAGCTATGAACGTAGCTGGATTTACAGTTTTACATCAAACTATTTTGATCGATGGGTTAGAGATAATCACCTCATAGGCGGATGCTCTCTGCAAAGTGAGCATGCCCTTTGGTTTTTCTAGTATGGCGAATGAGTGCTCGACGTACAAAGTCATGGAGCACCCCATCACAATGGATGATGCCTTCTCGATGGCGAATGCAGCGGCAGCTAGATTTTGTTTGCAGGGGAAGTGGCCTCTCATAACCGGGTCCAGATTCCCGCTGTAATACGCTAGGGGCATATACCCCAGCGAGGTTCGCTGAGCGAGTACAGCCGTCATAAAATTGCAATCGGTGTGTGAAAACAGGTAGAATTCCTGTGCATAATTTGGAATCCCTAGAACTGGGGCCTTACAAATTGCCCCATCGAGTTCCGCAAACCCCTTCTCCATTGCCTCAGTCCATTCAATTTTATTTCTTCTGTCGCTTGGGTCTTCTTTAGGGCCTGAAGCAAGGGCTTGGTATACGAGCTGTAATCGAAGACCCATGCTCTGACATAATTGCACAAGCCTAAGAAGCTTTGCATTTTTTTTATCGTGAGCGGCCTAGCCATGTTCATGATAGCTTCAGCCCTTTCTGGGGTTACCTTTTTCCCCCCTCATATGAGATTAGCTGACCTATGTATAACACCTCTTGTTGACAGTATTGTAATTTTTCCTTGTCAACTTTATATCCTTTCTCAGCCAAGATAGTCAGTAGCTGGACAGAGTTGCACATGCATTGTTCCTCAATGACGCTGCAGATCAGAATGTCATCCACATACTGCAAAACGACACTGTCTACCGCAATATTGCTTAGGTCCATTTGCAGGACTCTGTTAAAATGGACGGAGACTCACAATACCCCTGTGGCAATCTTGTGCTTTTCAGACACATTTGTCGGAAAGTAAACCATGTCAGGTCTTCCGGATCACGGTGCAACGGGATTGAGAAAAAGGCATTTTTCAAATCGATCACCGTGAAATATTTTGCCCCAGTGGGTATGTTGCATAGAATCGTTGACGGGTTAGGGACCAGAGGGAACTCTGCTTCAACAATATTGTTTAATGCTCTTAAATCTTGGATTAAACACCAAGACCCTTCCTTTGATTTCTTGATGGGGTAAATCACTGTGTTGCAAGGTGATTCTGACGTCACTAGGATGCCCTGCTCCATCATGGCTGAAATTGTCTTCGCGATCCCTTCATCCGCTTCTCTGGAAATGGGATATTGTCGCGCTCTTGGTAAAATTGCTCCTGGTTTCAATTTAATTTTCACTCTACTTGCCCCCTTCAAGAGGCCTACGTCATAGGGCCCTGTAGTCCATACTGTGACAGGTACTTGGGCCATGTCATCATCAAAGTATTCTGGACGTATCCGTGCCAACATCATTCTTTGTGGCACTTCCCGTTTGATCATTTTGATCCAAAATCTGAGACTCACTTCTACTCTTGTCTCTTCTAGGTCAGGGTGTTCTTCGAACAGATCGTCATCAGTGACATCAGTTACTCGATACGCTTCCTCGATGGCGATAACCGCGCACCATTGTCTACCTCCGTCATCGTATCCCTCAACCAATACGACTTTCCCTTGCACTGTGGGAGATTGTATCATTAAGAGAAATACTTGTCCCTCTTCTTCATGCATCGGTATTCTTGGTCTGAATAGGAACTCATCAGGTGTCCTCATAGTTCTATCTCCGAGGCCTGGCAATCCCGCCATGAGCACCCACACGTCATATGCGAAGACTTCTGGCTCTAACGGTATAACTCTCATGGCTATACATCCTGAGTATGCTCTGATCATTTCGCACACGTTTCAATAATGCATTCCTGGAGTGGGGCACACTATACCATTCTCGGTAAACAAGATTGTCATATTCAACTTTGTCCTCAAGTCCCGACCCAGGATGTTTACTGGGGTCTGACATGAATACAATAAGGGTACATTCATTTCGCACTCTCCTACAGAGACTGGGAGCGTGTTTGTAAAGGGAACTCTACTGTGAGCTCCTGTGAAACTGAGTATCTATGGCCTCGCCGGACAAGGAAAACTTGCCTTTTTGTATGCATGAGCGTGTTGCACCCGTGTCAACTAAGAAGAAATATTCTTTGCCCCCTATGACGACATTCCCCCTAGGTTCCCTATTAAGGTCTGGTGTCACTGATAGGATAGAGCACATCAGAGTCCCCCGTGAGCTGTCCTAATTCATATATATGTTCGGCCCTGTGGATTTCCCCCATTTCCAGGGTTGACTCACCCCCCGGAGTTAGTGCCCTGAGGCATTTGCGGTGGTGCCTTTTGGGATTGTCCCTGTGGCAAGTTCCCCATATTCGAGGGTTGAACCCCTTGCTGCGCACCTTGCTGCAAGCCTGACGCCTGCTGCTGCGCTGTATGATTCTGTCCACCGCCTTGTTGTCGGACGGCGGGCTGATTCACCATGCCTGTTCCCATTCCTTGGTCATTTTGCCACATGCCTTGGCGCGCCACATTTCCTGTCATTCAACACAACCAACACACAGCCGGTGGTCGGGCCATCTGTCCATTTGGCATATCTGGACTGCCCATCTGCACATTTTGTAATCCACCTTAGTTTTTCTCAGGTAAAATCCCGTGCTACCCTGGTTATTCTATGATGGGTTGGTTGCTTGTTGTGCGCTTGGTTCAGCTGGGCTTGTCAGCATGGCTCCCTCGAGAGCATACTTTGAAAGTTTATTTTGCACCAGCTTCGCCTCCTCACCCTTACAAGTTGCCTCCTTTTTTCTGTTTTTTTCTTGTAACAATCTACAGTAGAGTGCAATTGTCAACTGTATTTCGGCCCAAGGTTTAGCTTCAACACCCACTAATTTCTTGAGCTGTTTTTGCACCGGTTCAGGCAACCCTTGACACAATGGCCCTCATTACGACCCAGGCGGTAAGTTACCGCCTGGGCCGTGACTTTACCACCATGGCGTAAACTGCGTTTACGCCATGGTGGTTGGCGGACTTACCGCCCCATTCCGACCTTGGCGGGGCGGTAAGTCCCCAATCCCCATTTACCATTCCCCATTCCCATTTTTGCCCCATAGGGCATAATGGGAGTGGGGAAGGCGTTAATTACGCCACCGTAAATTACGGTGGCGTAATTAACTCCATGGTCCCTTAGCGCCATGGATCTTAACACCTGCTAAAAGCAGGTGTTAAATCCGCCATGGCGCTAAGGGACCTCGTACTCAGGCGGTAAGGGTCGGCGCTGTTTACGGCGCCGTAAACCCCTTACTGCCTGAGTTGTAATGAGGGCCAATATGTGGTAGAATACAGGGATAGATTTTGTCCAAGACTCGTGCATTTCAAGTACCCACGCGTCTTAAAAATTCTGGATATAAATCAAAGGATCCTGACGCTTTCATTTTTTTGTCATTATAGCTCCCATATCGGAAGTGTCTGGGTACAGCGTTTGTAGCGCTTTCCATACTGCTGCTCTACAATTATTAAATGGTGCTCCGTCATGGGAAGTGTTAAGTATGGTTACCCGAGGGTACCCGGCTTGTTTCCATACATCGTCTGCCCTTTCACCAAGTATGGCGATCAGAAGGCCCTTGATGTCCCCTATACCTAAGGTGACACCCCCCCCACGTCATTTTCTCTAACTCATGTATCCACTTCCCGGCTCCCGATGTCAGCATTGGAAGCTTATTTTTAAGTTTTTTTATCGATTTATTTGTGGGGCCACGGAATATATTGTGGTCTTGCTCCCCTTTTTTCTAGCAGCGGGAATTGGAATGCGCAGTCTTCTTTTTCTTTTCCTGTGGTCCCCCTGTCTATTGCCGGAGTAGCATTCCCGTGACGCCGTCTACCTGGAAATTCCCTTAATCTGTCTGCATAGGTAGGTGCTGACACCCCCCTCTGATCGTGGGGCATTCCCTCATGTTGGCCAGGCTGCTTGGCAGACTTCGATGTCCTGGGCGCAGACTCGCTAGCATCTGACCATCGCGTCCCTTGGGAGCCACTTTATGCGCTGTCTCCCTTCTTTGTGTGCCTCGCCCTCCGTTTCCCCACCGGAGTCTGATTCTTCCCAGTTTACGCAACTCCCTGCATCTTCTTCGTTCTGCCCAATCCCCAGCCTGTCTACGGACAGTCCCCTGCTCCCACTACTTCGGGTGACATCCTCAGTGCCATACAGCTGAGTGCTCTCCAAGCGCTCGTCTCCCTTCCCCCTTAGGAAATTTGTTCCAACCCCATCTCATATTTTATCGATCGGTTCCCTGATGCTTCTGGTGTCGAAGTCCTCCTCGATATTTGTTCCACTTGCACCTGGTACCGAGTAATTTGCAGGAAAAAATTCTTCTATGTCTTCCCATTCTACAACAGGATTGTGTTTTTAACTTCCCGCTCCAAATATTCAAGATCCCGTGCCCTCTGTCTGCGCTTATGTTCTATTTCCTCATCTACTTCCTTGCATTTCCACGCTTCTTCTCTAGCCTTATCTACTTCCCTCATCCTTTCGTTTCTACGCACTGTCACCCTTCTAATTTCCTTATCTTCTCTTCACTCTCTTCTCACATACTCTTTGCTCTTCTTCCAACCTCTGCTTATTCTGTTTGTACTGGTCATAGGCTGCCTTCTGTTTGAGAATGAGCTGTTTCTCTTGCTCTTCGCGATATAGTTCTCACTTCAGCCTATCCTTCCTTCTTAAACTTTCGTCCCTCCTTTCCATCTCCTTTTCTCTCTCCCTTCTTTGCATCTCATCAGACCTTTCTCTCGGTCTCACATCACTTCCTTTTCCATCAAGTTTCAACAATATCTGTCCTCCCATCCATTCGTCTTTTGCTAATGTTATCTCATCAGTTCTACCTTTGTTTCCTTTCCATTTCTTTCCCTCTCTCTCCTTAACGAGAGATGCACTACTCTGTGCCTGGTCCTTCCTTTCATCTTCGCGTCTCTCCTTGTCTCTCAGGAGTGCAGAGGCAAGATTTATTTCCTGATCCTTCCCTTTGTCGTCACTACTGTACGTAGGTGACTCATATGCGGGATTGCTATACCCCGTGGCTGCCTTTAGTTCTCTTAGCGGATAGAGTACCTCTGACTTGCTTCCTTCGATGACTGGCTCAGGGGGGGCTGGTGGAGCGGTAGGGGTCTCATCCCCCTCCGTGAATACGTTTAATATCCAGTCTGCGGGCGGTTCTTCCTCCTTCGGTCTATAGGTGTCTTGGAATTATATAATCAATAATCGATGGCTGCAACCATCCTCTGCTACCAATTGTACAGGAGGGCGGTGTTTCCACTGACGGGCCCATAGGTCAGCGCTCACCCTCTAGTACCTGTAAGACAAGATGGCTGCACCAAGTGAGGAATGGGGGTGCAGGATTCACTTACTCCAACACGACTCAATGAGGAGGACCCAGTAGTTTGGCAAAGGAAGTCTGTTTAATGACCAGTACATCAAACAGGGAAACAATTGGAAATCAGCATTGTTGCGATCACCTGTCTCGCTCCAACTTCCTCGAACTTCAGTCAAACGGCACTAGTTATAGCCAAAACTTGTCATCACTGACGTCTAACTCTACAAATTCGTCATGCAATATAATTGGTTAGGAAAGGTAACTTAAGTATAGGTGCTATATCTGTATATGGTAACAGAGCATGCGGATTGGTTAACTCTTATCGGGTGACATCTACGCCCATCCCTCTACATCACGCGTGATAGATGTCACTACAACTATGACATCCCATTGGTTCTACTATCTATAGGACCCTAGATAACTTGGTCCATTGTGATTGGGCAGGTTTCACCCCTAGACGTAAATCTCCATTTCCTGCAGATTGGACACCCAGGTGCCAAGATTCACCCTGCCTCCCTTCCATCAATCAGTGCTTTTGAGCTATGTGTCAATTAGTTGGCTGGGCCTGGCCTCAAAACTGTAGCCTCTTATCTGGAGAAGTTATGGCACCCTTGGATCTGGGTGACATCAGACGTTGGTAACTCTTCGCGCCTGACTGGTCACATGTCTGTTCACCGTGAATCTGCTTCAGTTTCCAGCTTTTTGTGCATTTGATTCTTCCTTAGCCTCGCCACCTACCTGGGCCCCCCCTTATCTTGACCTTCAGGGGGCAGGCTGGTATGCTCTGAAGTTTCGATTCTCCAGCGTTGCCGCTTTCCCCTTTCCTTGGGTTGACCTCGAATTCACAGGCATGAGCTGCTCTTTGTTGAGTTTCGATTCTGCTCTTCTTTCTGGCTTTAGCTGGAATATGAAACCTGGCCTGGTAGGCCTCTGGCCGCCTGGGCATCCTTCTGCTTAACAAAATGGAGTCGCACTTGTATAATGTGCCTTATTGAGGTAGATATATGGTTGGCGCTTGCCACTCTATTCTACTAAGCATTGCAAGCAGTATCGTTTTTTTAACTCATGTAAATAGGCTTGGAATGCAAGAAGCTAACTAGTTGACTATTTCTATCTTGCCTCGTGGCAACGTTTCCTTACGTTTCAACATTGTCTCTCTTCCTGTGTCCATTACATCTATTCTTCATAGCTGCTCACACTGACGTGCTATCCTTGTTAGCCGGTTTTGTTCATTCGCGAGTCTGTCCAGGCCCTTGTGTCATTTCCACTGGCCGTCCATTAAGGCTTTTTGGGTCTCTTTGTGGACTGTGTGTAGGTAGTCTTCATTTCGTCTCAGCTGCTGGTATGGTTGTCTAAGAGGTTATCGTGCAGCCCATGGTTGTCTGGTTATGGGCGCTTCAACAGGTATGGCTCTTCTGATGTACACTGGGCAGAGTCCCAGTGCAGCTCTCTGTTGGTTCATTTGCTTCTCATACGTCACATACCTTGGCGAGTATGCTCCTGGTACCTCGAAATGGTGGGCAGGGGTGCAGGCCATGCATGGGACCTCCTCTACAACCCCCCCGATGTTGGCCTTGCGCAGGGTGTACACTGCTGTGGTGCATGGTGATTCTGATGGTACCAGAATGCCTCTCTCAATTAGGGCGCTAATTGTCTCATAAATGCCCTCATCTGCCTAGGGGATACTGTTTTACTCTTGGCAAAAATGCTCATGGTTTCAGTTTAATTTTCACTCCCCATATGCTCCTTATGCAACCCAGGTCATAAGTACTTGTGGTCCATAAACTGTCTGGTACCTTGGCCTTATCATCTTCCCAAAATGAGGGCGGCGCCTCCAGCTCCATTGCTATTCTGTGGCACCTCTCTTTAATGGATCTGTAACCAAATGTTACACTCATTTCGAACTTCATCTCTACTTCCTGTCTCTCTTCTCCAAATAGTTCAGCATTTGTCACTGTGGTCAGCCTGCACCCTTATGCAACTGCAACTATTGCTCTCCATGCCCTCCCCGTGTCATCCACTTCATGTACTGCAATACAATCCTCCCTTGCCAAAATTACCTCTATTTCTATGGACACTGTGGTTCCCTCTGGCTTGTCCAATGGTGCCTCTGGCCTGAACAAATATTCGTTTGGTACTCTATGCTATGGCAGTCCCACATTGAAACATCTCTGGGTCCACTGGCGCCCCCCCTCTGTACCGTGCATCCACAATATGCTGGGACAATCTGTTTTACATTTAACATGTGTGTGTCTGGTGTTGAGCACACTATGCCTTTGTCTGTGAATGAGATGGTCATGTTTAGTCTGCTCATAATGTCTCGTCCCAATATGTTTACAGGTGTCTGTCGAGAGTGAACCAAAGGTAATGATAAGTCGTGATCTCCTATAGCTAGTGAGATGTTATCGATAAAAGGAACCACTTCTCGAGCCCCAGAGAATTCTTTAGTTTTCATGGCATCGCCTGACAACGTAAACGTTCCTTCCCCAATACATGACTTAGTCGGCCCAGTGTCAACAAGAAAGTAATACTTTTTATCACCTATGGCCACCCCTATGCAAGGTTCCTCCACAGGGTTCGGTGTGATTGACAGGATGGGACACATCAAGTTCGTTTGTGGGCTGTCCTATTGAGGGTACATGGATAACCCTTTTACTCTGTAGGGGTTGTTCCCCACCATAGTAAATCCTCCCAGTCGTCAAACTGGTACTGTCGCCACAGTGTCCACGTGTGTTGGTGTGTCATCATCCTGTATTTGTGCTATCTGTTGTGTGCTCCCCCTGATCTGTGGTGCTTGTAAATACTGTGGTAGTGGTGCTGCCATTTGTGGTGTCTGCGTCTGTATATGTGACTGTGCTGGTGCGTGTGGTTGTGCTTGTGTCATTTGCTGATATGTATCTTGCACCTGCCCTTTTGGCTGTTGGTCCTGTGCAAAATAATCTAGTTGTCGCCCCTGATCATGCTGCTGGCCCTGCTCTCCCCAATTCTGTTGTTTCCCTTTAAATCAACATGCCCGTGAAATATATTCCTAGCTTGCCGCAAGTCCAGCACTGTGGTGGCTCCCTCTCTTGTCCTGGGAAACTCCCCGAAATGTCCCCTGGATTTTCCTGCATCTGCTGTCCTTATCCCTGAAACCCTACCGAAAACCTCCCTTGGTTTTGATGAGTCTGTGGCCCGAAGCCATGCCCCCTTTGTAACCTTCCCCTTCTTTGAAATCCCTGCTGTGGGTTGCCCCGTCCCATGTACCCTGCTCCAATTGACGGTGCAAACTATTGTGGTTGTTGATACTGCTGCTGTGCCTGTGGGGTGGGGCTGGTTATAACCGCCCCTCCCATCGCATACTTTGATAGCTTTCACTGCACTAGTTTGGCCTCATCTGCCTTCCCATCTTCCCCCTTTTGCTTAACCTTCTCCTGCCACAATCTACAATGGTGCACTATTGTGAGCTGTATTTCTGGCCAACCCTTTGCTTCCATCCCCCACCAATTTCTTCAAATATTTCTATACTGGGCCTGGTAGTCTCTGCACTAAAATGTGATTAAAATATTGCTATTGTTTTGTCCGAAGGTGCTTGAGTTTTGAAGGCACCAACGCTCTTGAATCTCCTGAATGTTCTGCACAGGATCTTCATCTTCTCTCATTTTGCATGACTTAATCGCTCCAATGTCTGCCGTATCTGGGTATTGTTTTCTTAATGCTTGCCATACTGTTGCCCTGCAGTTTGCAAATGGTGCCCCGTTGTGTGCCGTGTTCTGTGTCATCACCCTTGGAATCCTGCCCTCTTCCATACATCATCGGCTGGGTGTCTTAGTATCAATACTAATAGCCCCTTTACATCACCACTGCTAATCTGTGACCAGCTGTCATCATCTCCATCTCCTAAATCCATTTCCCTGCTCCTGCGCTCAATGATGGTAACCTGCACTTCACATTCTCCTTGTCTGTGGGCTTCCATGGCACATACTGAGGTCCCGCCCCTCCTCTTTCTAATAAAGGCATCTGTAAGTATGTCACCCTCTCTTCCGGTGTCCTTCTGTACAGTCAAATTTGTCGAGGCCCTCTCTTGTCCTCAATGTCTGTGCATATCTCTGCTGGTTCCAATGTGGGTACTCGTCTGTTATCGTCATAAGCTCTAGACAATTGTCCTCTTGAACAAGCTATCAGTCTTCTCCCTCCTACGTCCTGGGAGATCCCTTAGTCTATTAACATATGTATTGTGTGTGGTGCACATGTCGTTCGTCTGCTGTGCTTGCTCTTCTGAATCAACCCCTCCTTCTCCTTGGCTGTCGGTCCTAAATGACCATGACGCCCATCTGTCCGTCCCCATGGACTATGACCGGCTTTGCTCCCCCCTCCCTCGTCCCCACTGTGTTGTCATTGTCGGATCCTGTATCCATGTTACTACAGTAATCACCGGCAAAATGTAGTCTCCTCAATATCAAGCCTATGTTAGGTTTCATGCTAAGAACAATATCTACTAAATCATACTTGCTGCCTCCTGCCCAGGCCCCAAGGCCTTCTCCACTTGCTTCTGTCGCACTTCTGCACTGCAAATTTGTGCTATCTGGTATCTGGTTCAGCTCATCGCGCCTATTCTTTTCCCTATCCAATGCTGCCTGCATCCTCACTGCCCTTATTGCTGATTCGTCTTCCTCCCTGCATACTCGTTTTCTTGCCAGTCTGTCCAACTGCAACTTCCTCTGTTCCCTCTCTGCTAACTTGCGTTTTTCTTGCTCTTCTATCTCTCTGCCTTCTCCAGTTCTCTCTTTTCTCCCTCATCTCCCTTTCCACTCTCTTCTTTTCCTTCAGATCCCTTTATATCCTTTCTTCTCGCTCCCTTTCCAAATGCTCCCTCTCTTCTTCCCTTCTTCGCTCCATGTCTTCCTGCTCCAGTTTCTCCTCTCTCCCTCTTTCTCTGTCCTCGCCCTGTAATCTCACTTCCCTGCCCTTCTCCCTTCTGTCATTCTCTTCCATTAGTTCTGACCAGTCTGTCATGTCACTGTCCCTCTTCAGGCTTTCTATTGCCTCAGTCACCACTTCTGCCTCTCCAGTTGTCTTCCCTTGAAGTTTTAAGAGTATCTGCGCTGCTATCTATTTGTTTGTGCTTATGTCCTTGAACTCCTCCTTCGCGTCCCTGCATCACTAGCTGGCTGTCCTGCACCTTTCGGCTTATTCTCTTTAGTGTATGGTGGTGGTTTATATGTCAGATTGGAGTACCCCTCTGCTACCCTTAGTTCTCTCATTGGATACATTTCCTGTTCATCGTCTGTATCATCAGATACTACACTTGGCGGTGTGGAGGAATGGGTCCCTTGGTTCTTCACCTCCTGCTGGCTTAGCATCCACTGACATCTCGTGGTGCCCCCCTCTCCCTCCTGAAACATGCGCCACAACTCAAATATGGCCATGTGTTTGGTGAATTTCTTCCCCTTGTAAGCACCCTGCATGTGTGTCAACAATTGCTGCACGTCTTTGGAGAAACGTCCACACATGGCCATGGTTTGGTTAATTTACCTTTTGTACCTTTGGACCATTCCATGCTATATTTACCTATTTTCTCCTTGTAAGGTGGAAGTGTCTTACACAAATGCTGAAGGGGACTAACTCCCCCACTGATACCTTGATACATTTCAACACCTCTTTACTTGATCTCAAACCGAGGTTTTCGATAATCGCTGTTCAGGGACAAAACGTCGCAATGCAATGATAATACTTTCCAGTTTCTATGAGCCTCTCTGGCTCTACACCTTATCAGGTGTGCTCTGTGCACCGCCCTTCCTTCACAATCGCTGCTTCCTCAGGAACACAATCACAATCCTGCACATGCGCCTTCCGCACGGCCACTGGTTCACCTCGTCTGCCAATACCAAGTTCTCAACACTAGCTCCTCAACTTTTCAAGCTCTCCGTGCCCTATATGCAAACCTAAGAGAACGTCACCAAGCTATCAACACAATATAGGTAAATCGAATATCGCGCGCACTCAATCTTTAGTTACTCCCAAAACCACACAACTGTCTTCCTGCTCTCCAGGCAAAGTATACCAATATTCTCTTGTGATCGAACTGCACCCATTGCCTTGCCTAATGTGTGAAACGCCTCTCTCCAGGAGACTTACCAGCCTAGTCACCTTCTGCAATGTAGGCTAGCTTCCATGCTAACACTTACGGGAATACCATCATCCATGACCCGAGCTAAAATGCCAAACGCACAGGAATACCTTATTTACAAAATGTCATCCAAGCCTTTAAGTCAATAGTCTAGGTTATTCACCAAAACCTTTTATCTTGAAGACCAAATATGCCCCAAACACAGAAAAAGGACTTTTACCTCGCTCCTGTCCCTACAACAGTGCTAAACGATACTATGACACTACTAAACAATATTCTATACCCTCCCTCACACCCACAGTTGCTGTCGGACTGGATTGATACTTACGTGCTGTGCTGGCGCTGCTCAGCTGCTGGCTCCCTGTCCTGGTCTACCTAGACATTTCACCGATCTCGGGCTGTATGATTTCCAAACAGCTCCTGACGACCTTTAAACGGGTACGCGTTTTCCCATCTTTCTTGAAATTTGCGAGGGTCACACAGCGTCTCGGGTTCGGCGGTGAAGGAGTCGACTTGGTGCCTGGCTGGCGCAGCCAACCATCCTATGTCTACCAACTTGTTGGGGACAAACTCCCAGGTAGGTTTGAGGGCTGCTAGGAGTTTGCGGTCTCTTGAAATGCCCAAACCCTTACCCCAAAAGGAACTTAGACCCAGCCAGACAGCAAGTTCAAACTGTGGTTTATTACAGCCAAAACCAACAGGGATCAGTACAAGGATAGGAGAAATCCAGACCTCTCAACATCTCCTGGCTTGCAGGCCAGTTTTGTCCCGAAACTATGTCAGAATGATGTCACAACCTGGGCCCCTCTCTAGGAAACCGGCCTACTGGATTTGTCGTCAGGAGCCTGATAACCTATATAAGTTACTCTACTCTACATGTCAGTTGGCTGGCCTGGACCATCACCAAATTACAATCTCTAAACAATGTTGCAGTGTGAGGGTCTTACCAATGGTTCTTGCCCATTGGCTAGAGCTAACATCCCCAGACCTGGATTCAGCAATGGTTCTCAGCTCTTGGTGTACCTTCTCAAGGTTATAAGAATGACTGTGTCTGCATTGTAACTTGTGTGCACCCCCTTAGACTATGAGGGGGCCCGTTCATCTCGTGCAACACTTTTCTCACGTTGTAACATCTTTGTTGCAAATCTGTGTCTGGCGGCGTGAGATCGACTCTCTTTCCCAGCTCTGGTTTCTATTCATCGTCTGAGTCGGCCGGGTCACGTTTTCGGAGACCATGATTTGGAGCTTCTGCACCTCTGAATTATGAGGAACTATTTGCACTTACTGCAGCTGGTGTTACTGTTGTTCAGGGAACGGAATGCCGTTCGTATCTGGTGGCCTTGGTAGCGGGTCCTGTCTCACACGTCGGTTCTTTCCTGTCTGTATTCTTCTTAGCTGAGAGGCTTGTGGCTTGCTGTAATTCTAAGCCATAACGTGGCATCTACTTGTTCGTGCTATTCTATGTTCTCCCTATGTTAGCTGTCAGGTCCCATAAGTGCTCCTGCAGTTCCATAAGGTTAATTGCATACAAGCATCTGCAAGCTTTATTCAGGATCGCTTGCTTCTTATGGTTTCTGCTTTGCTGCATTAAGCTAATGACAAAATAATAAAAGCAATGACGGTATGAATATGTATCTGTCCTCTAACTATGGAACTATATGCTTGTGTTCGTCATGTTTTCGAGTGTGTGCTTGTGTCCCAATATGCGGATGGCACGTGTGCTTCCTGTCTAATGATATGCTATGGCATTTATAACGCACCTATTTCACTTGTTGCTATGTCGTGGTGCCTCTAACGGCGTCAGTGGCTTTGGCTTCTCGGCGCTTTAGTCAATATTGTCAACTGAGGTGTCTTTAGTTGCAGCCTGAGGCTCCTCGTCCACTCTAGGAAAGATTTGTACCACCCCTGGTCTGTAGAGCTGCCTGAGTGGGTACCTCTCGAACTACTTACCAATTTTTGGAGCACTAGGAATTTGTCTGAAATAGTGTGGGCATCTATGATCTCTCCTGCATCATGTTACTTATAGGAATAGGCAGCAAATGTGCCCATCCCTCTACAACCCTCTTTCCTGTTTGGATCGGGCATGTGCTAGTCCGCTGCAACCCTCATTGCACTTCCTCTTGGTGGCAGGTGTGGGGCAGTGAGACGTTGGTTCTCCTGACACAGGCGACAGGGTGTCTGGCCCATTTTCTACTCCCCCATGCCGGAGCCACATTGCAGGCCATGGTTGGCAGTATGCTCCTTTTACATGAATGCATGTGCCAGTCCACTTCTGTATTGGGCCTGTACTTGTTCAGTTCTCCTTTCTCCTTCCTCGATAGACACTGACACCCGCCCCAGGCCCACTAGGTTCACCTTGTATTTATATTTTTCTTCTTGGCAGTCACTGCCCCCAGCCCAGCGCGCAGAGGTAACACTAGCATGGTAGGTGCAGTCAGACGTGGTCACTGGCAGGGCAGGAAGCAAACCTATTTTGGTGGCAGGATGGCAGTCCACTTCTTCTTTCTCCAGGCAGTATATTTGCGTAAGTGATGTCCCAATTCAGGGGCTGGCAGCAACTCGTACTGCAAACCACATTGGCCTGGTCCTTGGATGGAAGGGCAGGCAGGGCAACACTGGTGGCAGGGTGACACTGGTGGCATGGTGTTACTGATGGCAGAGGTTGTTGGCAGAACGCTACCAGCCTTAGAGGGTGCACAGGCACCCAATGTTGGGCTGCAACCCTCATATATTATTTCCCCAGACATTTGACAGTCCAATTCTTCCTTTTCTTTTCAGGGGACTGTTCTTGTTTCATTCACATGATTTGCGGCTCGGAGGGACTGTGGAGTGCTGCTGCATCTCAACGGACGACAGATCACGTTACTACCTGGAGCGCCATCGGTACAAGCCGGACTTGGTGCTTGTATGGTACCATGTTCCATATTGGCGAATATCAAAGCTTGACTGCTCTTGAATGTCTTTCTTGCCACCATTCCATTCACACTCTCGTCACCAGGTGTTTAAGTGTTAGCCGAGGATAGTAACATTCAGAAAACACAGGGAGTCGCAAGGTACTGAGTTTTCGCCAATATACTGGTGCGTGCTTGCTTTTGTCCCGCTGTGTCTTTATATTCGGAACAATGCTTAAGTGCAAGGGCACAGAAAGGCAGGTCCTGTGTTGGGCGCCACGCTCTTGTCAGTGTTCTTTTTCACCTGTTGCTATCTCCTTCACAGCAGCCCGCTGCCCAGCATGTCATGTGTCCTTCCCAATCCCAAGAACACACGTGCGCACTGAGTTCTTTTTTTTTCCAGATCCCCCAGGCAGGGCTAGTGGACAGCCATGGTAAGCAATCATTCCAGTTTGCAATCTCCAATCACGGGGCAATCTCCAATCACGGGGCATTTTCTATTTCCCATGTGGCAGGGCCCAGTAACTTCACAGGGCCATCTACTTTAACGGCACCTCGCCTACATGGATTGTTGACAGTTCCAATCCCTCTGTTTGCCAATTGACACCCCACCGCCTCTTGGCCCAGGAACCCTGCAGGAAGGGTTATCAGCACAGCTATGATTGTAGGCTATGCTGTCTTCGGAATGCCGACAGCTGAAGCATTGATATCCATTCTTGGAGCACTACAATATCTACATAGCCTTAATACAGAGTTCTTTAAATGTCTTTGCTGGTGCGGCTCGGGTTCACAGGCAGGGACATTCACCTTTATCTTTCTTTTTTTTGATGGTCACTGCCACTAGGCCTGGGGATGCAGGGACAGTGCCAGAAGACGGGTGCTGGCGTACATTGTTATTGGCGTGGGGCCCGCTTTCTTCATGGTGAGCGCTTTCGGTCATGCACTCATATCTGCATAGTGGAGAGCTCCGACCTCGGAGTATGGAAGGAACTCACCGCCGAAGGTCTGGGATCCTTTGGGGACATTGGTGTTATTTTACTTTCCTTTGCTCCGGTGTCGGGAGCACGAACACAGTACCACCGAAGGCCTGGGATGTGCAGGGAGGCACTTACATTTTCTGTTTGCATTTTTTTTTCTCTTTCACCCATGGCGGCCCCGCGGTCCGAGATTCCACAATGCTGCCTCCTAATCCCGCCCCCCGTGCCCTCCCACCGGCCCTATTGGCCAAATCCCTCTGTTTGCTTGTCAGGGCCTACCCCTCAGCAAACGTGCTTCCTGCTCCATTTCCCATCTTGGCGTGCAGGTAAGCACTTCTTCGTGGTGCCTCTGCCCCTCTCGGAGCATGTTAGCATTTTTTTATTTTCTCTTTCACCCATGGCCCCGCAGTCCGAGATTCCCCAATGCTGCCTCCTATTCCTGCCTCTCGTGCCCTCCCACCGGCCCCTATTGGCCAATTCCACCTTTATCCCTGGCCTATCTTGGGCGGCCCGCTGCCCGGCAGCCTCCTCGGCTAAGGGCCTCAAGGGAAAGGGCGCCTCCTGCATTGACGGCTCCAGGATGTGTCTGCAGGTGTCCGCAGGGGAAGCCAGTGAAGCCAGCAGTCAACAGACAGCAACAAAAACTGTGAGTGTGGCATGGGTGGGGAGTAGAGCAATCACTCTGCTCCAGAAAACCAATGCCACCCTATTTTACCTCCCAATAACATAGTGCCATAATATTAGCATGTCCACACTTAGCTAGAATTGTGAATATTGGCATGTCCACACCTAGCTAGAATTGTCAATATTAGCATGTCCACACTTAGATAGAATTGTGAATATTAGCATGTCCACACTTAGAATTGTGAACACTAGACTGCGTCGCGTCTGGATAGAGTTGTGAATGCTAGCATGTCCACACCAAGCTAGAATTGTGAATATTAGCATGTCCACACTTAGATAGAATGGGAACATTAGCCGGCGTCGCATCTAGATAGGTTTTAATTGAAGGATAGCATGCCCGCGCCCAGATGAAACTTGAATGTTAGCATGTGCCACACTTAGAACTGTGAACACCAGCCTGCGCCACTCCTAGATAACATTATTAATGTTAGCATGCCCACAACTAGATAGAACTGTGAACATTGGCCTGCGCGGCTTCTAGACAGGACTGTGATCACTCAGAGAAAACTGTGAATGTTAGCATGGTAAAGGTCAGGTAACCCACTAACCAATATAACCTCAAACTCTGCATACTTCTCTCACTCCAAACTCACACAGCCATCTCTCGCACCATAAACCGCACGCACTTCACAACACTGCAACAACACATAAGCCGGAGCAGCAGCACACGCGGACTGACACCGATCCAATACCTGCACCAAAGCTCAGTATCTGGTCTATACCGAGCTGAAGCTGCCGACAGAACACCACTCCTCTCACTAGCCTACTCCCTCTTCGCCTTACTAACCCATCCCACCTTATCATTTACAGATCCGCCAGAGCGCCTGGGGACCAATTCCGTTGGTGACGGTGCGCTGTACAAATACCTTTAACATTTTATTCAACCTCTTACATGGAGTGTATTATTTTTCACTCCCAGGCCACCCAAGGATTACTGTGGGTGGGTCGCCGGCACAGCGGGGTTGTATGGCTGTGTTTCAGCCAGCTACACATAGCTGTGGGCAATCGCAGTATTGATGTTTCATCGCTCCGACATGTAGCGCTTCATTCTTTTCGCTGCCGGTGGGCCGCGTATTTAGAGCACACAAGAGCGCAGGCATGCACTGCCATTGCTTGCTGGGTGGACGGTCACTCACCTCCCTCCTGCTCCTCTCCTTCAGGCGGGCAGCGCATCCTCTCTTCATTTTCATTTGGGTCTCCGGTGGTGGAGCCGGGTACTTTCTCCCTCCTACGGCAGCAAACTGGACACATGAGCGGCGGATGCCGCAGGGCCTGCAGTCCTGGCCGCACAAGCACCCTCTTCAGAGGGCTGTGGCCGGGGAGGATCTGCTGGTCTGGCCTGGCATCCTCCCCTCCTTCTTTCACAATGGTGGATGCCGCTTCCTCCTTCCTCACAGTGATGGGTACTGCATTATTTTCCTCATTCTTTTTGATTTGTGAACCTGATGGGAGAGCAGGGTATGGGGTTCTACATCCTCGTCGCCGTTGTTATGGGGCCGTCTACTGTTATCAAGCCGCCCCCACCTAAGTGCTACAGACATCAGCACCGTAGAGGCCCAGTGCCTCAAGGGAGTGCTGGGGGGCATCCGGCTTTGAGTAGGGGCAGGGCGAGCCATACCCAGACCATGGGGACTCTAGTCACCTTGCTGGCACGAGGGTCCCACGACATCATGCCCTGCAGGCCCCTGCTCACACGGTGTGGGCCTGCAGGCCCCACCGAGACACAGGGCCTCATTCCAAGTTTGGAGGTAGCCATGGCGCTATTAGCGCCATGGCTGCCTCCAAAATTGGTCCGACTCCGGTCTGGTGAAGGGAGTATTACTGGTTCAGTCCGAGGTCGGCGGGACCGGTAATTCCCAATTCACCAGAGTCATTCCCCATTCCCATTGAGCCCCCCTAGGGCTCAATGGGAATGGGGACGGTGCAAATAACGGTACCATAATTTGCGGTACTGTTATTTGCTCCCTGGTCCCTTTGCGGCTCCCGCTAGGGCCGCCTGGTAAAACCAGGCAGCCTTAACGGGACCCGCAAAGGGACCACGTAGTAGGGCACAAAGCGATTACCGGCACCAGTGTCATTACCGGTAACTGGTATCCCTTTGTGCCCACCTTGTAATGAGGGCCACAGACTCAGTTGTTCCCTTCTGGAGTCAGCAGCCGGCCTGAGGCACGTGCCTGCAGTTGCTCCTTTTATTAGCTTCTTAAAAGGGCAATACACATGGGAGGGCTACACGTAGCACTGGCCATCTTAAAAGGGCACTACCCATTGGAGGTTCACACACCACACTGTGTGTGACCCTCCAATTTACACTCAATAGCTACTGCCAGAACTCCTAAAGATATTTTGTTTGCAGTTTCTTGAATCCCTACACGCCGAGGTTTCAAGTGTTTCATTTCTCATCCTCTGCTGCCATCTGGTGGTACTAATTAATCTCATGCCTCATCCGCTCTAGATTTACAGACGACAGACACTAAAACCACTTCTACCAGCCTAAATGCTTGCTTCTCTCTTTAAAGTCGACTTCTGTCCAGTGGACTCCCTACAAATCATTTTCCAGAGGCACTGCCAAACAGGTGCTGCCTGGCCATAAGATGACAACAGGTGACAAATGGCGTTGTCTAATGCAGGGGTGAGCTGGGAACCACAGGAGGCCCTGGAAATCTCAATACAGGCCAGTCCTCCCCTGGCCTAATGCATGCACAAGAGCCAAAACGGTTGGTTTGCCAATGTTTGTTTTGAACAGGAATTTAATAAAAGAACACACACATTACTTATAAAGCAAGGGGCTGAAGGTAAGCTTGCTTAAAATATGTGGATTACACCAGGCGCTGATTTATCAGCTGGCAGTTAGCCATTACATTTTCAGTACACTGCTTCCTTGAATTCCTTTCAAAGTCATCACCGGGGTAATGAGTTTTAGGGGGGGGGGGGCAGGTAGTTGGTGTGATAGGTCATAGGTATTAGCGTGGCTCGAGAAGGTCAATTGGTGGGTGAAAATACAACTCACGCTCACAGACTGCATGCCCCCCACCAATAACCCCCCCCCCCACACACACACACGCATTTCATCAAATTCCCTCCTTCACTTCCTCTGCCAATAGTTATGGCTAGTGGGCAGCGCTTATAGTGCAACCCATTATCCACAACTCAACGGGTGACATTATGCAAGTTCACGCAATACCCGGCCTACATCATGTCAATGGTTGAACAAATGCATCAAAAACCGTGTTTGGTTTTGCAGTCTTTTAACGTGCATTTTTCATTCATCACATCTTTAGACCTGATGTGTTGCTGAAGCTTTAAATCAATTATTGAGAAAACACACAGAAGAATTTAACAGGCTGCAAACTCCCACAGCCACCCTACAACTCGAAAAGGACCGTTAAGCCGTGTTCTTAAAAGTTCTTTAAAGCAACGTTTGGGGGCTACAAATCGCCTTTAACAATGTTTCCCATGGAACCTCTCATCATTATAAAGCGTTTGACAGAAACAGTAATGTGTCTCGGGAGGATAGCTCAGCAGCAACGTGCTCGCCTTGGAAGCAAGACGACATGGAGCAGCACAGGTTTAATCCCCGGGTCTGCGCTTAGAAACCTCTGGGTATTAAGCGTGTTATAAATAACCATCATATATCACGTTATCATCAATCAGGGGTTTCAGACTTCAAATCCCATGACCCTTCACTGTTGACTATTGTGGCTAGGGTTGATGGGAGTTGTAGTCCAAAACATCTGGAGAGCCAAAGGTGGCAGACTCCTCGGGGCTTCATTGTGAATGCCTCCATATACTAAGCGCTGCAGTAAGTTAATAACATTCAAATGCATGGTAATGTAATGTAAAGTAAACTTACATAGTGCACCACTGCCATTTTTGGCAGCTTTGTGGCTCATGTTTCTGCAAAGGAATGTGTAGGGGTCTCAGTGGGATTGAGGGGGAGACACGTGTAAAGAGAGCAGGCCGGAAGTGGCGAGTCCTGGTGTTGGTATGCTTTTCTGTGCTTTCAGTAAACTTGAGTGAATGTTTCATCTGGATTGCAACCCATGGAGAATTTTATCAATGGCAGAATAGAAAATGTGCAGTATTTGTGATTTCGTTTTTTCATCTGAGGTATAAGTTGTGTGATTTTTCTCAGTTACGTCAGACTCAACTTTATAAAGGGCAGGCGAGCAGTAAACTTTAACCTAGATAGGTCAAAGCCTCCACTCTTGGGATGGTTTGACCTTCCAGGACCCAGTTTGCAAAGCCGATCTTTTTTTGTGGGTGCCTAAAAACTACTATCCTTGATTTTGCAGGATTTATTGAAAACTCATTTACTTTTGCATAATCACCGAGTCTGCTCAATAGATGCTGTAAACCTATTGTGGTTTTATCCAGTAGGACAATGTTGTCCGCATAGGCCAGCTGTTACGCTCACCTGGTATCCACGGGGACGCCACCCAGGCCTGGTTGGATGATTTGCACTCTCCAACCCTCTTCCGGTCCCTTGGTAATGCCTCTGGTTAAAGATGGGTCTGCAATATAGGAGAGCTGGATTCAATGCCAGATTGTCCATGTTTTCCCACCTCCCTTGGCCTCAACTCCTTCCTCCCCCTTGGGCCTTCTCCTCACCTTAATATTGTAAAAGATGGATTCTCCGTCCTGCTCCTCGTGGCAGGGGCGCGTAGATGTGGGGGCAAGCAGCAACCAAGTTCCTTCACTGGTGCAAGCCCCCCTGTGAGAATCCAGGCCTGCTGTGACTCCGTAGGTTTGTTGCTTTACAGCCTCTATATGCAGTTCTTATGTTCCTCTTAGTTCGAATAATAATGTCTTGCTTCTTTCCTTTTAGGTATGGAAAGGTATTTTGGTGTTGTCATGCAGTTTGAAGATGAGCATGGGCCGGTAGGCGAAAGTGCGGTGTGCGCGATGCTGTCTGGTGAGAATGCGCGATGCGCGGCGCTGTTTCGCCTTTTATATTGCTAACCTGTGTCTTTTCTCTCCTTGCAGGTTGCGATGTTCGTCGCCGAGCGCCATAATGTTCCAGCAATGATACTGACCAGGAGATGACTACCCAGGTAAGATTTGTGTGGCTTTTTTCATTCGAGAGGAAACGTGAGTAAACGCTTACTAGTGCTGTCTTTCTTTCTCCTCTTCAGAAAAAGGGGATAAGTAGGTGCTATCTAGTATTTCAATATCGAATCGCATAGTCCAATCGTTTACCAGTCTTTAGTGAATGTTTTTCATTCCACTATACAGCCCTTCTGTATAATTATCTCCCATTATTTTTACACAGTCCATTATGCTTGGTGACAACTCTATACACCTCTGTAGTTAGATGCTGTATTAACAAACAGCATCACGTAAACTCCAAGATGGCGCTCATGTATCCGCCACTTCGCTTTACCATTTACATTGCAGGACCTGGAATAGTCCGCTTACTATGTTTACCGACGTGTAACAAGCCATAGAGGGTCTGCCTAAATGTGCAGAGGGTTGCTAGGGAGACATGTAAACCCACTGCCGGGCGGATGAAGGAACGCTCTTTTCTGTTCACGAGCCGCGCGGCGTAGATATTCACACTTTGAAGTGACATGCTCCTTTTCACTCGTTAATGTGGATCGTGCGATTCACATCGCTGAGGTAAGCAGGAGCACGTAATTGCCTTTGAATTGAATGTTAGCATTAATTCAGAGTCACTTTTTACTACAGAACACACTTGCTAGCTACTTATCTTTCCCGGTATTTTTTTGTTTTTTTACAGAAAACTGAATCTTTTTTCTAACTGTGCCTGACGCTCCACACGATTCGTTTAGGATAGGATTTAACACTTTCAGACCTCCAGATCCTCTGACCTGGGCGGTAAGCTATCATTTCTTGTAATTTTCGAATCATCATTTATCTAAGTAAATTTTGACCTTGCGTCTATACCTCTTGTATGGTGTCATGGATACATTTTGACTAAAAACTCTATGCAGAATCTCATGATTAGCATTTAGATTTATAAAGTCACTCTTTATATGATGTCAATATATATCCTATTGCAGGTACTTTGATCATGCGGGTCATTGCCATACCTCTTATTTTGTATTATAGGCGCTCCGCATTCAGGATAGGAGCCTAGATATAAATTGGTGTGTTAAGATTTGGAACACATCCTCCTCAACCATTGCCGGGGACGACACAGTTCTCACCTACTTCACACTTAAGGTATTTTTAGCAGGCAATGTGGTTGTAATGTGGTTTGGAAGCACACTTTGAATTGTAATTTTCCACTCTTGGGACGTGTATTGCGCACGTTGATGCGCACTGGCCACTTTGGCGGCTTCTCTAATCAGGGTACACTGGACTAGCAGCCTTTAAGTTCCTTTAGACTTGGCACTACAATTCTTGATTGACCTTTGCTTATTCTATTTATGTCCGTGACTTCAACATGATTATAGTTGAAAGGACTGAAACACTCTCTCTTCATGTATTTTTTACAGTTTAAACCTGCTTGGCTCAAGAAGAAGGGATATTGTTCCCGAAACGCGTCCGCCATTACTCAATTGTATACATGGACTACTACTATTACTTGTCACTTTGTTGACAGTTATCTTAGCTCGCTCTTTTTCGGTTCAGAATCTAAGTGTGAACTGATTGTTAATTGCAAATTAAAAACCTGTTTGGTTTCTTTTTACAAAAACTTACAAGTGATTTTTCTCATTATTTATGTAACTCTAAATACAATGGAATGATTAAGTTGAATTTATTTGACATTGATGAACCATCAATTGATGGATTTTGAAAAGAGTGCAGGGGATGGGAGGGCTCCTACCTTTTGGATCCTCGTTTTTTTCTTTCTTTCTCCTCTTTCCAGGTTATGGTATTCCAGGATGCATGCGGTGCCGGATAATGAGGTTCGTACGTTCAGGAGCGTGGACCTGAAGTGAGCGATGGATTGAAGGCAGGATACTGTTCCAGGTAAGTTTCGTAGTGTTCTTTCTCTCTCTGCAGGTCCTTGGTTTCAGGTAAGATGGCATCAAAGAACTGGACACGGTGAGCGTTACGCTGCCCACAGCAGAATAACGCAAAGCATGTCTCAGGTAAAGTAGTCCAGGTAAAATAGTCCCAGGCCTGCCACACCCAAAGTAGTCCAGGTAAAGTAGTCCCAGGCCTGCCACACCCAAACGACTAGCCCGCATAGCCCAGTTCCTTGTAACTGAGATATGTGTGTGCCTCCATGTTGGCTGAATCCCCCCAAGTTAAATAGTCCCAAGTAAATAGTCCCATTCTAATGTTGGTCTTCATGATGGTTGAGCCTGGCGCCAGGACTGACTCCAAGAGTCTTAGATGAGGTTTTAAGGCCTTTGACCTGGCCCTAACTGGAAGGCTGACTTGCCAGTGAGGGCCAGGGGCAAGGGTCATGACACCAGCCAATTGATCTTCACTCCATTCAGCTCTGGGCTTACCAATGCGGATGATTCCAAAAACTCACGTCTGCTAGGAACAAGTTAAAGAGAAGGGGTGCCCCCAAACAACCCTACCTTACTCCCCTCTCTGACCAGTTCCGACAGATATCCCTGGTTGTCAAGGTGCACCTTTAGGGATGTGTCCTTATGTAGCTCTGTCAACATTGACAACAATGTTTCTGGAGTCCCCCACCTCCTCAGCTTGTTCCAGAGTAATGTTCTGTCTACCTGGTCAAACGCCTTGGAGAGATCGATCCAGGCCCCATATAAGGGAGCCTCGTCTTTCTCCATGGTGTATTCACACGTCAAATTTAGAACCACTCCATTCACGATGGTGGAAAGGCCCTTCCTGAAACCTGTTTGATGGCGAGATAAAATCTGAGCCCTTTCCACCCATAGAACCAGTTCATTTAAGAGAAGCTTCATTAAACACCTTACTATCTATGTCAAGGAGGGCGATCGGCCTATAATTTACCAGATTGAAGCGATCGCCCCCCTTGAAGAAAGGTATTACTAATGCGATCTTCCAAGAGGGAGGGAAGAGTCTTCTCCTGAGCATCTCCCTGAAGAGATGATATAATATACCCGACCACAGACCAACGTCGTTCTTAAGTACCTGATAAGTCAGGCCTTTCGAGCCAGCGGCTTTCGAGGTTGAGGACTTAAGGATAATATCACTTATATCCTCCTCGTTAATACATGCCATGTCACCAAAGTACATAAGAGTATTTTTATGATGCCATTGCCCACAATATATACCCGCATTGTTACTGTGAAATATGCATCAGGATGGCAGTGCCCACAGTCTATGCCAGTAATTTGCCAGTGTAAGAAGACATTTACATGCTGGCTGTGCCCGTAAATGCCATAAATGCCACTGTGAAAACAGACTCCTGTTGGATGTGCCCAATAACGCCTCTATTGCCAAAGTAAGAACACACTAATGTTGGATGTTCCCAATTATGTCAGTATTGCCACACTTGTAAGAACACACTCATATTGGATGTGCCAATAATGTTGGTATTCCACTATCGGAACACAATCTTGTTAGCTGTGCCCAATGATGCCATCAATGCAGTCTAAGAACATACTTAAGCTGGTGTGTCCATTAATGGCAGTATTGCATTGTATTAATTTTTTTTATTTGTAACATTTATGTAACGCCCAGACCCTGGGTTGTCAATGCGTTTGGTACAATAGACAGTGAGAGTAAGTGTCTGTTTCTAGACCGTGAAAGAACAGTAGCAGAAACAGTTAATCATATTTATTGAAAAAGCCATGTTTTGGCCCATTAGTTTAAGGCAGAATGAGATTGTTCATTCCTAATGGCGTACAGAAGAGCGTTCCAGAGCGCAGGAGCTGTGATGCAGACACCCCCTGCTCTTTTGCTCTTTTGCTCTTTTGCTCTTGAAGTGAGGAGTGTGCAGCGAGATACTAGAGCTGGGTTTTAATGAGCACACTGGGACTCTCTGGGCGATGCAGTTAGTGAGGTAAAGGGGAGCCTCTTTGCAGGCGATATTCAAAGTTTTAAAGTCAAGGTGAGTTTTAATTGGTTTGTTTCTTTATTTGTAGTGCGCCCCAGACCCAAAGGTATCAGGGCGCAAAGACAAGAATGCTTTAGGCTTACAAGTTACAAGGTTACACAGTCAGAGGTACAGAACAAAGGCAATACAGCAAGTAATACATTACATAGCAGAGTATTGCAAAACATTGAATACTATGGCTCGTTCCCTTTGAGCCACTTGATGCAATTTACCCTAAAGTGTGGGTAGGTTTGGTCAAGCCTTAAGGTGGGTGGGTGGGCGCGAGGGAGTTCCACAATTGTGCAGCTTTGACAGGGAGGATGTTCCCTCCAGTTGTAGTCATTTTGAATGGGGGGGGGGGGCAGCTAGGCAGTTCATGTAGGCTGCTCTCATGGGTCTTAATATAGTTCTTCTTTTGAACCTTTCAGTGAGGTAGCTAGGTGCTAGGTTGTTAAGGTATTTAAATCTAAGGAAAGTAGTTCTAAGTTTAATTTTGTCAGTTGTGGGAAGCCAGTTGGATTGCTTGCTGAATGTTGTAATATGTTCTCTTTTTTTGAGATTCCTAGTGCCGCTCTAAGGGAATTATTTAATATTTGCGAAGTCCGCCCCTCTCTCACTTTCCATGCTACTAAACTCTTAATCTCCTCCCTTATCTTCTCTCGCCTCTTCTACTGCTCCTCCTTAGTCTTTGGATTCCCTACTTCTCATCTCGGCCCCCCCTTAAATCTATCTACCACTCTGCCATCTGCACCCTATGTCCCCTCTCCCCCCGCGACTCCATCTCTGCTTCCCTTTCACTCCCAACTCAAATTTCAATTTCTCTGCCTAGTCTTTAAATCTCTCCACGGTCTTGCTCCCCCTTTTCGCTAATCCCTCCTCTTGTTCTAAACTCCCTCCCGCTCCCTTCGCTCAGACGACCACTTCCTTCTCACTGTTCTGCCTTCCCCTTGTGCCACATCCCGCTTCCGCTCCTTCCATCTCCTAGCCCCCTTTCATTGGAACTCCTTACCTCTCTTGCGCCGCTCTATTTCTACCTTTTCCTCATTCCGATCTTCCCTCAAATCTCTCCTTCTCCATCCCCCGCCATGAATCCCCTCTCCCCTCCCCCTTTGCCTTACCTCCTTGTTCATCTCCCTCCCCATCATCCCCCTCCCATTCTCACCCTAATCCCATCCTTTCCCTCCTCCTCTTCTCCCCCCTCTCCCTCTGTTTTACTGCACTACTCTCATTCTCCCCTCTAGTTAATTGCTCTACTTATTGTTTTGTTGGTCTGATTCTCAATTGTGAATTGCTTCCTCTGTTACTGTTATAATGTTAACTGTTATATGTATCCCGTTGTTAAAATGTGCAGCGCTTTGGTGTAAAGCACTTTATAAACTAAATAAACACAAATTATTTTGTAGGATTTGGATTTTCCAAGTTATGTATTTATTAACACCTAGTTGGGGAGCGTTGCAATAATCCAGTTTGGATAACACAAGTGCTTGTGCCAGCGTGGTGCAACTGTTTGAGGACAGGTAAGGTTTAGCTGATTGGATTAGCTTAAAGTGTAGGCTGTGGAAGAAGCCATAGCGTTCACTTGTTTTGCTAAGGTTAGGCTAGAGTCGAGGTAAAACCCTAGTGCTTTTACCTCCTTAGCCACTTTAATGATGTGGCCATCTATGACAAAGGATGAGTAGTCTTGAGTAAGTTTCTTGATCTTGTGTGTAGTCCCCAGTATGATGAGTTCCGTTTTGTCATCATTCAGGCATAGACCATGATGTGCCATCCATGCCTGGATGATGAGGTATATCTTATTCACCAAGGCCAGATCCAGTTTGTAATCCCCAGAAAGTGGGATGAGAATCTGGGTGTCATCTGCATAGTCAGTGTAGGTGACGCCCGGATAGTCTAAATCATCAAACATGGGCTTAGTAAAAATGTTATACATGGTGGGAGACACACACGATCCCTGGGGCACGCCGCATGTGAGTGGTGAAGGGTCAGCAGCTGCTGAGGTAGAGAAGACCCTCATTGTTCTCTCACTTAAGAATGATTTAATCCATGCTATGGCTTGTGGTGAAAAGTGTGCTGCTGATTCTAGATGGTGGCAGAGCGCTCTGTGATCCACCAGGTCGAATGCTGCTGAGAGATCCAGAAGGAAGAGCAAGGCAGTTTTTACTTGGTCTCTCAGCTCATCAACCTGGGCTTTGAGATCGATAAGTGCTGTTTCAGTACCGTGTTGCATTCTGAAACCTGACAGCCTAGTACCTAGGAGTTGGTGCAGCTCCAGGAATTTTTGGATCTGTAGGTAGGCCACTTTATCTAGGATCTTTAGTAAAAAGGGCACCGTAGTGATCGGCCTGTAATTTGTTGGTATCGCCGGGCCCAATGTTTGCTTCTTAAGGAGGGGAAGGACCCACAATTCCTTAAGGTTGCTGGGTATATTGAATGAGGTGTTGATTAATTTCGTGATTCGTGATTTCGTATTCAGTGGATTTCATGCCTGGATGCCGAGATCAAATCGTTGCAAACTGAGGGCAGCGAGAAGTGCTTTATTCTGCAGTAGTTGAAGTTGTAAAAACAAAGAGGTGATGGTCTGGAGGGTTGCACAGAGCTGTGCCCGTGGTTATAATTTATTCAAAACCTTCCAGCCATCACCTTTTCGTTTTGCTAAAGTCACCCTGAGTGGGAAGGATATGCCCAGACGTGGGTCCCGAGTCTGCCGGGACTAGAGACCCAAGCTACTCCTCACCGATGACGCCCAACAAGGCTGAAACATGTCTGGGGATGCTTTTGGTCTCGTGCAGAAGGGATGTGAACTAGCAGTTCCGGCTGGACTGCCCCTTTTGTGGTAGGACCAACCCAGATTTGCATATGGTTTTTTCCCTTCTGTAATGGCTTGGCAGACTGAAAACCGATGGTCTGGAGGTTTGCCCAGAGCTGTGCCCGTGGTTATGATTTATTCAAAACCTTCCAGCCATCACCTTTTCCTAGTTGTAGTTGTGCCAGATTGGTGCCCATGAGTAGAATGTTGCAATAGTTCAGCTTGGTGAGTATGAGTGCTCGTGCAAGGGTGAGGCAATTACTCTGGGAGAGGAATTGCCTGCCCAGTGAGATGAGCCTGGAAGTGTAGGCAGTGGCGGAGGCAAGAGCATTGATGTGCCTGGTCATGGTCAGGCCAGCTTCAAGGTGCACACCCAATGTTTTGACTTGTTTCAGTACTGGGATGGTGGCACCATCAATGCAGAATGTGATGAAGGGAAAGTCAAGGTTTTAGCCGATAAGAGGAACCCACAATGACGAGTGTCGTCTTCTCATCATTAAGGCAGAGGTTGTGAGTGGCCATCCAGTTTTGTATGGTACTGTATACTCGGTTGACGGTGTCGGTGTCCCGTGAGATTGGGTATCATCTGCAAAATATGTAGGGATTATCCCCAATGCATCCAGTATCTCAAACAAGGCTTTGGTGTATGTGTTGTACATTGTGGGTGAGAGCCAAGAACATTGTGGGACGCCAAAAGGGGGCAGGAATAGGGTCAGCTGAGGCCTCACCAAGGAAAACGCTGGTGGTACGTTCGCTAGGGAATGATTTGATCCATGAACAATCTTCAGGAGAGAAGTCGAAATGATATGAAAGGAGGTAGCACTGGGTGTTATGGTCCACCAGATCAAAGGCTACGGATAGATCTAACAGATGTAGGATAGCAAAATTGCCTGAGTCGTGGATATTATCCAAGTGGATTTTCAGATCGAGGCAGTTTTGGTATTATGATTTGGGCAGAAGTCAGCTTGTCTCATCCCAAGAAAGTGGTTTTGCTCAAGGAATTGTTGGATTTGTAAGTATGGTCAAGTATTTTCAGCAGAAAAGGGGCTGTGCTGATGGGGCGATAGTTAATGGGGATGGAGAGATCTAATGAGGGTTTTTTTTTTAAGGAGAGGAGTGATCCTGGCTGCTTTGATGTTTTCAAGTGCATTGAAGGTCAGGAAGGAAGCATTGGCAAAGCTAGTGATGATAGGGGCAAAGGTGGGAGCGCAGAACTGAACTAAGTGAGACGGGCATGAGTCTCCTTTGCAGCTTTGCAGTTTGAGGGTTTTAGTGAAAGAATGGTAGTTAGGACCTGTTCTTGAGTAATGTGGTTACACTTGAAGGGTGGCGGAGAAGCGGCCAAGGCTACTTTGGCGCGCTCAAATGCATGAACACTTTTGCTGACTTTTTAGCATTGATTTTGTCACGAGGAGACTCAATTTTGGATGGTGGTACACCATGCTTTGTCATTGGGCGTCGTGAAGATAATGGGTTTGGGGGTCTCAAGTTCTCTCTGGGTAGAGAAGAGCTCTTTGGTGTTAGAGCTAGCATTTAAGATTCTCTTGTATGTATCAGCGCTTTGTGGGTATCTATGGCTTTCTTGTAAGAGTGGGAGATGGTAGTGAGTGCTTTACAGTTGATGTTGGGGGGGTAAGGTTGCCTTCTGCATAAATGTTCAAGGGCTCTTTTATTCATTTGTAGGATAACAAGATCCTCTGAGAACCAGGTGCTGTTAGGCTTGTGTGGTTTGGGTATTTTGGCTTTGATTGGGGCGTGCAGGTCTATGTGGCGAAGGAGACAGGCATGGTATTGATTGGCGAGTTCCCTGGGGGTGCTGGTTGAGGGACATCGAACAGGATTCTAGCAAAGTCATGATTGTAGGCTTGAGGAGTACATGGGTCACCCTCCGGGGTATTCCGTACTAGAACAGGATTCAGCGCTGGTGGGCAGACTTTGTGGGGGGTGGCTAAGGAGATCTGAAAGTGGACAGGACAGTGGTGTGACCAAGGTATTGTGTCGATAGAGGTGATATCAATGTAGGTATTTGTCGTGAGGATCTAATCTAGGATTTGATTTTTCGTGTGGGTAGGAGTGTCAATCAATTGTGTGAAATTCTAATGCTAAAGCAAGTGCGATAGCTTTGGGTTCTGATGCATCATTCAATCCGAGACTAAAGTCAACCAGGATAATGAAGTCAGTGGTAGGTTTCATGATGTGATGGTGTGACCAAGGAGGGAAAGGCTGGTGGTAGAGCAAAAGAAGGTTGGAAGTAGTTTGGGGATGGTGGAAAGCTTGAGTAACAGCATTTTCGTACCCCGGGGTGGAGGGGCTGGGCAATGAACTGACAGATAGGGAGGACTTGGCAATGAGAGCTACTACTCCTATGGCATTAAGGCAGTCAGCCCTGAAGATAGTGTAAGCAGAAGGGATGGCTAGGGAGAGACGTGGGCCTGAGGCATTATGAAGCAAGGATTTCGTGGTGGCTAGTATGTCAAGGTGGTGTTCCAATAGTATATAGTGGACATCAATTGCTTGAGCTTCTAGCGATCATACATGTATTAATGCACATTTTAAAGCCTTTGAAGGTTTAGTGGAAGACTGGGATCTGGTGTGGGAGGGAACCTGGTGCACATCACTGTAAGGTGGTTCAATGGGCATACTAGTACATGAGCTAAGTCTGGCTAGACTGGCTGTACCTAATGAAGGCCTCCGGGATACTAGTCACTAGAGAGGATATTCTCGATCAGAACTTGGCTCTTTGGAAAGCTCCTAGGCAGGGAAGGGTGCCTTTTTTGTTGATAGTGGGTTAAGGTGGTGAGGCTAACTGGGTGGGGTTCTATGAGAGGCAGGTTGAGGTCTGTGGTTTTTGGGAGCAGTGACTTTACGGTGTGGACTGCGCAGTATATGCTGGGATCTTATTGCGTGCAGTCCCAGGTGTAGTTTGTTTGTGGGCACAGGGCAGGGTATGATATGGCATTTGGAATGCGCCTATACACAAGTGTTTCAAGATGCAACAAGGCAAGGAAGGGAAACAGAGGGACAATGATCTTACTAGGCCAAATGACATTGAGATTGTGCAAGTGCAGGGGAGGCAGAGGCAGAAAGTGTCAGGTGAAAGGGGAGGGTGCAGTACTGTACATGGGATCAAAACGATGACAAGAAGTGCGGCCAGCATTTGGCAGGTGCAAGGGTAAGTGCAGACAGCAGGTGTCCAAAAGTACAGGTAGGGGGACTGTAGGGTTACAGATACAGACCCAAGTGCAAGAGGTGCCGGGAGGCAGTGCGGGTGTGCAACTGGGAGGGTAGAGACCTGGGCCCAAAATCAGAGGGTAGCCAGTTGACCAGTGCAGTATCAGGCAGGGAAGGGAAAGGGAGAAGGCAGAAGCAAAGAGGAAGGTCTTGAGGTGCTTCTGGAACTGGCGATGGTTCTCCTCGAGTTTCAGAGAGGCAGGGAGGCTGTTCCAGAGGGAGGCCCCAGCTGAAGAAACAGATCTACCACCAAGTCATTGCTTGGAGAAGCGACTGACCTGAGGGAGTTGGAGGAGCGAAGAGCTTGAGTAGGAAGGTATTTACAAAGAGAGAGTTGGAGGCATTGAGGACATTGCAGAGGGTCTTGAACTTAATCCTTGCAGCCACTGGAAGCCAATGCAAAGATTTCAGTGCTGGAGAGATACGATCCCTGGGCTTGAGGAGGTGCAGCTGGTAGTTTGACTACTTGGAGGCGTCAGAGATGTGAGCAGAAAAGGAGAGTGTGGACTTGAAGATGACCTGAGGTTCTTAGCCTCACAGGTGGGAGCAGGAAGAGGGCCAAGAGAGTGACAGCAAAGGAGGGTGCTGGTGTGCCGATGAGGAGAATCTCCATCTTACTGGAATTAAGGCAGAGATTGTTGGCGGCACACCACTCCTGGATAGCAGACAGACGGTGAGAGATGAGAGAAGGAGACGAGATGGCAGAGGGAAGCCTAAAAACAAGCTGACTGTCATCCGCATAGCACTGAATGTTGGCGCAGAGAGCGGCAATGCGGTGGGCAAGAGGTGCCAGGTATTGGTTGAACAACCAGGGAGAGAGTTTAGACCCCTGGGGAACACCACAGGTAGAGAGTGAGATAGAGGAAAGGAAGGACCCAAGTTTGACCTGGGACGGTCGATCCAAGAGGAATGCGGTCAGCCAGGCCAGGGCCTGATCGGTGATACCCAGGTCATCACAGAGACGATTGAGCACGATGGCATAGTTGAACGTGTCGAAGGCAGAAGAGCGATCAAATAAGATGAGGACAGAGGGGAGATTAGAATCAAGGTTAGAGAGCAGGTCTTGACAAATGTTCAGGAGAGCAGTTTCTGGCTGCTCTAAAGCCAGACTGATGGTCAAGGAGACACGCAACAGATTCAGTGTAAAGATTAAGCTGCGAGATGGCCAGCTTTTCCAGGAGTTTGCCCAGGAAGGGAGTGATGGAGATAGGGTGATAGTTGGCCGGGCAAGAGGGGTCCGCTGAGGGTTTCTTGAGAAGAGGGTGCACAAGAGAGTGCTTCGGGGGGAAGGGAAGGCTCCAGTGGTGAAGGAGTGGTTGCAGAAGTCAACAAGGGCAGGAGCGAGGGGGTGAATGTAGTCCTTGATGGTTTTGGAAGAACAGGGAAGAACCTCTTCTGATGAGACTTTCATAGATCGGATTTGTCTAGAAACCTTGTCAGGGGAGAACAGAGCAAAGGAAAAGAAAGAGGGAGGAGAGGTGGCCACAGGGGGGCCAGAGCTAGAGGGATGAGGGGGAGAGGACGTGAGGGTGGACAGGATGTCCTGGGTTTTAGAGTTGAAATGAGAAGCCAAGGTCATGCAGAGGGCCTGGATGGGGACAGGAGAGGTAGAGACTGCAGCAGGATTGGCCAGCTCCTTGCAGATTTTAAAGAGTTTGGCCGAGTTAGCTGCCACAGAGACGGGGGCTTGGATGTGGGCACTCTTCTTTCTTAGTGCGGGCAGAGAGCCAGTATTGGCTCTGGAACAGGCGGCAGGCCAGTTTGTCAGAGGATGCACAGGAAGCTAGCCATTTCCTCTCAGCTACCCTGCACTTGAGTTTAAGGGTGACGAGGTCAGAGTCATACCAGGAGTTGCACTTGACTTTGGGCTTCAAGCAGATCCTCATGACGGGGGCAAGAGCATCAAGAGTATGAGAGATAGAAGAGTGGAGCATGGAAAGGGCTCTGTCAGGATGTTGTGAGTCAGCCATTGGAGGAGGGGGAGAGAAAGTGGCAGTGAAAGCCTCAACTGACACATGCTTCATGGTTCAGATGACCGAGAAGGTAGGTGGCACTGCTGGAGTTGGCGTGGCTTGAGGGGTAGAGAGGGAGAGATGGGAGGAAAGGATATCACTCTAGGAGAGAGGAGTGGTGAGTGGAATAGAGAGGGGGAGGGTCTGAGAAGATGGGAACATCCAGTGAGTGCCCTGCAGAGTGAGTCAGGCCAGAGGGGAGAATAGAAACAGAGTGAGAGTCGCAGATGTCACAGAAGAGTCCAGAGGAGGGACAGGAAACATCCAGGTGGATGTTAAAATCTCCAAGAAGGAGGAGTTGAGTGGTCGAGGCCAGGAGGGAGGAGAAGAGGTCCGCCCACTCAGAGAGGAAAGAGGTGATCTGACCAGGTGGCCAATAGATAGTAGCCACGGCAAGAGAGTGGCCAGGAGAGAGAGTGAGAGCCAGCAGACAAGGCATTCGAAAGCGGAGTAGGCCTGCATAGGAATGACAGAGGCAGGAATCCACTCTGGGAAGAACAAGTCTACACCCCCTCCGGAAGAGTTGGATCTGGGCACGGAGAGGATATTGTAGCTACCAGGTAGGAGGGTGTCAAAGCTTGTGACAATGCTGGCCGTGAGCCATGTCTACCAGGCTTAGTGAGGAGAGCAGAGTAGTCGATAGAGAAGCAGTTTGAAAAGATAGGAGAAACAGAGAGCACCATAGAGTAGGTGGGGAGAGGAGAGGAGAGAAGAGAAGAGAAGAGGAGGGGAGAGGGAAGGGGTAGGTGAGAACACTAGGGGAGGACACAGGGCAGGGTGCAAGCAGACAAGACAGAAGAGGTAAAGACAATAGTGGACGATTGACTAAGTAGACAAGAACTCAGATGGAAGAGCAGGCAGAAAACAATGCAGTCTGGTAAGCAAATCAGGTTACCAGGGCATCAGGAACAGAGCAGTCATTAAAAAGAGAACCTAGAGGAGGGTGGAGCACAGCAGAACACAGAACAATGTACAAAAGAACAAAGCATTCGAAAAATGTAAACCTAGATGAAGGAAGAAAGCAGCAGAACACAAAGCAATACTATTCAGAACAGGGCAGTCAATGAAGAAGAGCAAAGGGTGTTGCTTGGGTGCAGAAAGCTGGAGAAGGGGGGGCGTGAGGCACACGTGATAGAGTTGTGAGGGACCACGCAGTTAGGGTGCACCGCTGCAAGCGAACCGCACACACACACACACTATGGAGCGCGAGAATAAAACATTTACAAATGCACAACTTGCTGTGCCACGGAGCACTTCTCCTCACCCCAGCACCGGAGAAGTTGACGTTGGCTGATGATGGTGGGGATGGCCTGTGGGGACAGAGGGAATAAACACATGTTGGTGCATGCTTACCTGGTGTCTGGGCAGGGGTTTGGGTCCTGGGTCCTCCTGGCTTGAACAGGTCCAAACAGCAATTGCCCTTTTCTTCGTCTTCCCTTCACATCAGGCGCCCGGCTGAGAGATGCCTTTGATCTAAGAGTTCAGAGCAGAAAGGATGAGGCAGGGCTAAGAAGGTGGGTGGTGCTTAGGCCAGGTGACCTAGATCAACTTGAACCTGCTCCCCATCTCCAAAGAAAAAGAGGCTGGAGGGCTCCTTAAGTAGGGAAAAAGAGCGGAAACCAGGGAGGCACCAGGTGGGTGGGGCTTAGGTCAGGTGACCTAGAGCAACTTGCACCTGCTCCCCATTTATAAAGGAAAAGAGGCTGGAGGGCTTCTTAAGTGGGGAAAAAGAGTGGTAACTAGGAAGGCACCAGGTGGGTGGGGCTTAGTCCGCTAGGTTGAAGAAGCAGCAAAGCATCAGGTAGTTTGCGCTTTGCAGTCATGTTGCGACTTCGCTAGTCTGGCAAACAACATTATAGCGGCACACAAGGCAGGACAGGGCAATACAGGGGTCAACACTCTTAGAGGTGGCCCTTGGAGGGCGGTTTGCCTGACGGTTCCCTGGCATCACATCTATCGTTTCAATGCTGGGCCAATCTGCACACAGCAGAGGTGGGCATTCGATCAGCAGGGCATCGGATGAGACGGCGGATGCCGTGGCGGCCATTACTGAGGGGAGTTGATGCTCCAGGTTAATGAATGTAGGTCCACCAGGGTTTACCTGGACACTGCCTTCTGTAAGAATGCACTCATGGTTGTTGTGCCAATAATGCTGCATTGCCACTGTGAAGGATATTTTCCTGCTGGCTGAGCCAATATATGCAAGCATATTGCCCCAAGACACTTTGCCTTGTGTCCAAATGAAAGCTAATCAAATTGCACTCCTAATTTTTACACAAGAGTATTTTTAAAGATATATCCTGAGAGTTATTGGTTTTAAGGTGCAGAGGAGATAAATAACAACCCTGCCATATAGGTTGGAAAAAATGTACACAATAGATCAAGTTCCCAAATGTGGGAACTCCCGTCCTCTGCACTCTATGGATGGCTCTGTAAGGAGTCCTTATATGTTTAATTATTTGTTAAATAGATGTTTCAATAAATTGATTTGTACAAAATTGTAGGTAATTTGCTTAGTAACATATATCCATACATGTATTAATACACATTGACACAGTTAAGCATTTTTAGCAAAAATCCATTGATTTATTAGAAGCCCAACGCGTTTCGTGAAATAATTCACTTCTTCAGGGGCAAATTGCATAATTTTTCTTAAAGTAATCGGGAAGGCATAATATTGAACTAGATGCATATTAGTCCTAATAGTTCACAAAAGCAAATTTGTATTATTTCCAACAGCAAAAAAACTTTCAAAGTGGTTCCATATATATCCTATTGTCGAGTATCTTGTTAAATTGACATAAATTTAAACTTTAAGCAAATCATACAGTGGTGATGAGTAGTAATCATTTAGCAATATCCTCACGTTCAACAATGATCAATACATTGACATTTTTATGTTGTAAGTAAATTACCTATGGACACGGTTCCATTGTTCCAAAATGTTGGCTGTTCATCACAAAGAGCGAATTGTCTGTCTCCTGTACTGGTAGTGAGATCTTAGTCCCTAAACAGTTGACAAGAAAAAGTGGAAGACGGGGGGGGGGGGGGGGAGTCGTCAAGATAAGAAATCCTAAATCTAGCTATCAAAATATTAGAATAAGTTAAAAGTGATGATTTACCACCTAATGTCAGAAGAAGATGGTAAATTGAGTAAAAATCACTTCATCTTTTAGTACCTTTTGTGTAGGAACAAGCGTCCGGCCCAAAGTGGGCAAGTTCCAAAATACCTAAGAATAAACCAAAATGTGGACTATGTATATAACCAAGAAGTCCGGCTTAAGTAGCACAGATAATCCCAGAGTACTTACAATTCAATAGGCTTGTGGTGTGTAGAGGTCGAGATCGTGATCTACTTTCAGGACTTGCTAGCCAATACTGGCATTGGCTGTCCTTAAATACCCATAAAATGGCCGCTTAACGTCAGGCGTATGTGCGTCAGAAGACACATGACGTCACGATGTAAACATTGTGATGTCATCGCACGCATGCGCAAAGTCATAATTAGATGCTCAATTAGATATATAGACTTGATGCACAAAACTTTTAACTCCCAAAAGGGGGCGTGAATATGACAAACGGTTAGAAAACGTAACGTGCGCTAGTTGAAGATTAATAAATGCCTAAGGTGCAGGAAAAAATAAATAAAGAAATGCTAAGTTGACAGTTGAGATAAATCACTGAAATTCGATTTTAAATGGTCACATGATCAAAGAATAGGCTGGTTAAATGTCGTAACATGGTCATTAGGTGTAAACTCACAAGATAAAGATGTGAAAGGAACCAGGATATGTACAGACATGGTAGCAGGTTATTGTAGCCTCTATAGCTGTCTCATTAGGAGGTCACATTCTGCTGAGGCACAGTTTAATGACACCAAACACAATTTGTAGCATATGCAGATTTTGGAGATTACAACCTACATCACAAGTCTTCAAAGTCCTGTTATAAACAGTACTGTGTTGTACCCAGACAGTAATTTTAGAGGATTCATTCATAAAAAAGGACCCATATAGAAATATTCATTAAGCCCAAGTGGGGCCAATGAGTCAAGTTTATGGATCCAATATAGCTCTCTCTGAGCAAGACGTGTTGCCAGGTCGACTCCCCTTGGTAACTGCCTCATGATTTCCAAGACTTCCTATCTAATTTGGGAAATATTATGTTTATTGTCTTTAAAACGTCTAAAGACTGGAGATTTCTGGTTGCATGTTCTTATATTAGATTTATGCTCCGTAAGCCTCTCTTTAATTTTTCTTGAGGTCTTTCCCACATAGTATTTGCCACAAGGGCACTTGAGGGCGAAAATCAGATTTTTACTCTTGCACGTAGCAAAGTCTTGGAGTGGGATTTTTTTGACACTTTTAGGGTGCCTGATGTAATCTCCTTTCAGGATGTTAGAACAGTGTTGGCAGTTTAAGCATGCAAATGTGCCATGCTTAGGTTTGGTCAAAAAAGTTTGTTGTTGGCTTTTCAGTTTTTCGGCTCTGATCAATGAGTCTCTAAAGTTTTTGCCCCTTTTGAAGGCTAAAATTGGAGGTTCGGGAAAAAGTTTAAGATTGGCGTCAGATCTAATGATGTCCCAATTTTTCTGAATTATTTTTTTGATTTGGAAACTTTGGCTTGAGAATTTCAGGGTATTAATCAATCTTGTATTTTCTTTCTTCGTTTTCTCTTTAAGGATTTCCTTCCTGTTTAAGGATGTTTTTCGTTCAATGGCTTGGTTGAATGTGCGCTCCGGAAAATCCCTTATCTTAAATCTTGTTCTCATGTTTTCAAATTCTTGTGCCAATTGTGTTGCTTCAGATATAATCCTTTTTGCTCTTAGGCATTGGCTGTAGGGTAAGTTCTGTTTTAGATGTGACGGATGAAAACTAGCAAAGTGTAAAGTACTGTTAGCATCTGTGGGTTTTCTATAGATCTCGGTTGCAAATGAGTTGTCCATTCTTGTAATGTTCACATCTAGAAAATGGATCTGTGGATTACCAATTTCGAGTGTAAATTTGATCTTATTGTGGCAGCCATTCAAGTAGCTGAAAAATTATTGTAAATCTTCATGTGATCCATGCCAGATACCGAAAATATCGTCTATGAATCGTTTCCAGAAGAGCACGTTCTTTTTCCACAGTTCTTTGTTCAGAATATATGTTTTTTCAAAATGATACATAAAAATGTTTGCATATGCCGGAGCTACTGAAGAGCCCATTGATGTGCCTGAGATCTGGAGATGAAACTTGTTGTTAAAGCGGAAGTAATTATTGTAAAGGATGATGTTAATTACTTCTATCGCAAATTCCTTATGTATAGTGATGTCACCATGTTGTAACAAGAACCATTCCAGGGCTGCAATGCCTTCTGCGTGCGGAATTGATGTGTAAAGGCTGTTCACGTCCAATGTAAATAACAGAATTTGAGATTCATTACAATGTAGATCCTCCAGTAGATTCAAAAAGTGTGAAGTGTCTTTGAGGTATGTTTCCGTCTTCTGCACCAATGGTTGTAGTGCCTTGTCCAAATAAATTGCTAGTGGATGAAATACACTTTCCATTCCTGCCACTATGGGCCTGAATGGTGGATCTTGTCCATAGGTAATTTACTTACAACATAAAAATGTCAATGTATTGATCATTGTTGAACGTGAGGATATTGCTAAATGGTTACTACTGATCACCACTGTATGATTTGCTTAAAGTTTAAATTTATGTCAACTTAACAAGATACTCGACAATAGGATATATATGGATCCTCCTTGAAAGTTTTTTTGCTGTTGGAAATTATACAAATTTGCTTTTGTGAACTATTGGGACTAGTATGCATCTACTTCAATATTATGCCTTCCCGATTACTTTAAGAAAAATTATGCAATTTGCCACTGAAGAAGTGAATTATTTCACAAAACGCGTTGGGCTTCTAATAAATGAACGGATTTTTGCTAAAAATGCTTAACTGTGTCAATGTGTATTAATACATGTATGGATATATGTTATTAAGCGAATTACCTACAATGTTGTACAAATCAATTTATTGAAACATCTATTTAACAAGAGAGAGAGAGAGAGAGAGAGATTTAGCACAGCCATATTTCCTGTATTCCCGTCAGAAGCAGTTCTCCCTAGAAAGCCTCTAGGAGTGCCGAGAGAATGTGAGATACGGGGGAGATTCCACACATGTGTAGAGGAAAAACACGTGAAAGGAATTGCATCAGCAAGACAAGAGTTAACATTTTTATTTCTCATGGAATGCACATACACAGACACAAACAAGTGCGTGAGAGAACTGCAGAAGCACAGACACGCATTCTCCACACACAGACAGACACTCTCTCTCATATGCACAGGCATGCTGTAACACAAACACATTCCTCCACTGGAGTCCACACACAGACCATACATAGGCACACGTACATGTATGCAAGCACACTGCTTTTGATTGACTGAGTGGTGTGTGTGTCTCTTGATGTTTGTCCCAAAGTGTCCACATCAAGCTGCTTGAGAAAATAAGAGAGACAAAGACAAGCTTTTAAAAACAATTCAAGGCTTTTCTGTGCATTAGGCTGCAGCGATGGACTGTTCTTTTGTAGCACTCGTGCAACCGGTGGCTGTTACATAGGTTCGGGAGTCACCAGAAGAGGCGTGGTGGTTGTGGTGGTCTGGGCGTTCACAACGTCGTAAGACTGCTTCCGCGCCTTGATCTCGCGGGCCATCTGGCACCATGCACAGGAGTAGCAGCAGCACAAGACCGCACAGTCGCTGCAGATGGAGCCCTGTAGGGGGACAGGGCGTGAGAAACCGTGTTCTGGTATCCAAGGGCCCCGCTACCCACCCTGACCCTACAGCCCTCTATACCAGGGTGGGAGCGGGAGCTCTGAGGCAAGAGGGGTGGAAGTTATGCTAGAGCTAAGTAATTCACTCATTCTGGTCGGTTATTCTCTCCTAATATTTATTCAGGTGCTGTGTGCTGGCCCATTTAAGCACTTATCCACCTTGTGAAGGAAGCCATGGTGAAAGCCTGCCCTTGCGTTGATTGGCTGCCAGGAGTCCTTCATCGTCCTATGTATTACTTCACCTGGAGTTTGAGGACAAGCAACATCACATTTCTTACAGAAGGTAGCTTCACTACCAGTCCAAATATTTCTCAATTCCTTAACACATTTTTACATTTTTAATTAACAATCCATCTTTTTTATGCTCCTAAGTTTTTTTCCCAAATATTCCAAAAACTATAAAACACTACAATTTTTTAAGTTTAAGTTACCTATCCCATTTCATCTTTTTAAATGTCTTACATATTAATTTTAGTTTTTCAATTAAAGGTTTTACTTATTTTACATTTCCAAATAACCCCTTAAACTTTTGACAATGTAAATGTTTTCAATCTCCAAATAACTATATATATCACTTTCTTTATCACAACACTGTGAATCCTATTTTTTTTCCTAAAAGTAATGTTGAAAATCAAGGGTACCGATCAGATACACGCATTGTTATCCCCTTTTATACTAATGGTGAAAAAAACATTAATAATTCTAGGTTTGCCACTTATAATCAAACATTTTATTTTTAAAACAGGTGCTGTTTCTTGCCAGATCCGTGTTATTTTACTATTGCCAGAGCTCTAGGGTGAGTAGGGAGTAGACAAGCCGACTAGGGAAAATTGACCAATTTGAGGGGGCTAGCGGACACTCTGCTCATGTTCCTTGATATAGAATTGAAGCGCTGCCAAGTCCTTGTTCTTATGCAACTCATGAATTGGAGGGACTACTTCTCCTTGGTGTTATATATAAACCATACAGGAGATGGTGGCGGCTGCAGAGACTGGTACACCTTCTCAGGCAGTGAGAGGGTGGCACTGTCACTCATGAGCTGAGGCCATCTAGGGGATTTCATCGGCCAGGACTGGGGTCATTTCATGTCATATCACCAGGAAATGTCCATGAAATGACACTGCAAACCTCATGGGATGGTGCAAAGGGGGTAATGCAATGAGCTGAGTAGACATGGGAAATTGCAGCACGTGACTCTGTGCACATATTATTAACCTGCAGCTATGTGAAATCCTACATTAGTTTAAACTAGGTCATTTCATGAGCTAATGGAGACGCCTGCATTTGTTTGCTGGAGATTTCTCGAGGGTGTTGTTTTATGCATTGTATTGGGCAGCCTATCAAAGGCACAGCCTAAGCCTATTAGTGGCATTTGGGAATTTGGTATTTGAATTTGGAATTTGGTTCACCATGGCTTCTTAGGACATTGCATATTGATGGTACTAGGAAAATGTTTGAGTGTTAGGCGCTGGACACAGTTTAATTGTTAGCATTGGATGTCCCACTGGAAAATGTCATGATAAAAGCTGATTTATTTAATCTTCCTGATTAGCACAGTTACATAAATCCACTGTCTGGCTCTCTGGGGCTTCCGGGCAACACAATGAGGCCTACGGGCATGTAGCGCCAGACAAGAATTGAAATAAATAAATAAGACGTCATTGCTATGCCTCCAGTGATAACAGGGTAAGCGCTTGAAAGGAGCCGGTGTGGTGTTAGTTACCCCATCGTACCCGAATTTTGTATCTCTCCCGGATGCTGGCACGCACAGCCAGGGAAACTGGGGGGCACGGGGAGCCGCAACCAAGGTAGCCCAAGCAGCATGGTTCCAGCAGCGGGAGGCAGATGCACTCCCCCAGGCTCATCGCGGTCCGGCTCATGAAGCAGGGGAAGCACCAGAGTGCACAGCAGCCTGGGAGCAGGGGGAGGATCACAAAAGCATACAATGAAATTAGATAACTACTGAAAACCTAAAAGATACACTGCTCAACATATCCAATGAAAAATCTAGAAAACGCAAAGTCTCCAATGTGCTGAATCAACAACAAAGTTGCACTTTCCAATTTCATTAGGGTTCTATTTATTTATTCATTCAATGTTACATTTCAGATTTTAATTAATTTATATTGTAACAACAAATCTATCATTTGCCAGTCACCTTTCTCATTCAAGGTCTATGCATGTTAGCTTTGATCTTTCAAGATTTTGGTGTAAAAGCTGATATTATGGTTTGCATTCTGGAATAGCGTGAAATACTTTTATTTATTTATTTATTAATTAGAATTTATAGAGCGCACAGCGGCCCTTAGGCATCATGGCGCTGTTACAAAAAGACTTACTGCTTACAAGGAAAGTGGAGTGCATAGCGATTACAAGGCAGCAGCATAGCTTAGTGGTTACAGGGACATAATATGCGCAGTGGTTACATTAGATGCAGTAGCAATTAATTACATGCTTAGCTTAAGCAAAGTTGCAGATATTGTTTAGTGAGCCTGGAGTTATTTGAACAGGGTGGCTTTGAGGGTTTTGCAAAAGTTGAGGAGTGATGGTTCTGCTCTAAGTTCACTGGGGAGTGCATGACAGTAGCTATGTGGCTAAGAAAACCAGGCAGCCTCATAAAACGCTGTTACATTCTGTTTCTCTCTAATTGTTAAAGAAGGGCTGGTAACCGAAGTAAACATGAACTATTATATTCAGAGAAAGTTGCTTGATAATGATACGAGGTGATCCAAGAGGATTGTCATCCTTCTCTGGTCTCCCAGTTCAATGCCTAGCAGCTTTCCTTGTCTCTCCTGTATTCCCTGTTTTACACAGATTCCTGTTACACAGATTCCTCTGTTTTCAGATAGTCTCTTTTTTTTTAAAAGGCCAGTCTCTGAGTCTGTCTCGGATCCCACCGATTTCACTTTGTTGTCCACAGTGTACTTGGCTTGTAGGTTCCATGTGTTAAAATTGCAGAAAAAATGCAGTTTACACAAACAAGTGTGGCAAAAAGGATGTGGTTTTGCCGCGGCAATCCATGTAATGGATGCAGGGGACACACCTGCAACCCCCAAACCCATTATATAATCTAAGGGGAGTGGGGGGACACACCTGCAACACTGTTCCCGTTAAATGGTATAATGGGTCAAACCACAGCGTTTTTTAAGCGATTTGTTTTACTGATTATTTTTTTGCCGCAATTTCATTACCGCACACCGGCTTCTGCTGGCCTCTGCACTTTCAAAGGTGTCTTGATTCGCTTCTCGGATACTTCACATGCTTTGTACTGAAAGGGTTTATTGATATTAGACTTATGGCCTCGGTTAGAGTTTGGCAGGGTGGTTAAAAAAGTGGCATTAACGGGACTACTGCCACATTTGCCGCACTGGCAAATATTTGAATTTCAAAATGAAACTCAGTTCAGGTTCCTGGTTTTGCGTGCAGGAAATTTCCTTCACACAAAATATTACTGCATGCAGTAATTCCAGTATGTGGTATTTACAGCATGCAGTAATTCCAGTATGTGGTAATTACTGCATGCAGTAATTCCAGAATGTGGTAATTACTGCATGCAGTAATTCCAGAATGTGGTAATTACTGTATGCAGTAATTCCAGTATGTAGAAATATACAATCTACAATTGTGTCCTACTCACCTACAAACCAGCCATACCAGAAATCAAACCATCCACAAAAAAGGACCAAGTGGACAGTAGAGGAGACCCAACTATACTACCAAACCACCAACCACAAAACACCGAACCTGGAAACAGACTAAACAATCTCGGAAAGACACCTCTAACCAAGCTAGAATCCCCAGCGACCTACACTCCTTACATAACCAGAGATTGGAAAAAGGGGCACCCGGACAACCAAATGCCCTACTACAATGACTCAGACCAGAGAAACGCATTGCGCAACCTAATGGAAATCCTCAATGAAGGGTCAGATGATATAACCACACACCCGGCAACAAACAGGCCCACCCAACAGAGAGCTGACGTTCTGGCAGATGCCCCTCACTGAAAAACAGAAATAACACCCAAAAAAGAACATGCAAAATCGCACACACTACACTGAAGCCTAGTCAATGGGCGTCTATGGCACAAGCACAAAGCAGAAATTAACGACCTTCTAAAGAGGGCTGCATGGACGCTTTCTTTTTTACAGACACATGGCTCTCTGGCAACTACAAAGTAATCGCTCATGATGCCATACCCGACAATTACAAACTAATTCAATCTAACAGAGAAACTGGAGGAGGAGGAGGAATCGCTCTAGTACACAAAAACTGCATCACCTCCACATCCCTACCAGCAACAGACATAGAAGACTGCAAAACACTTCTAGTCAACCTCAAGCTCGATGACCAATTCAACTTGGTCTTTCTTCTGATCTACAGACCACCCACCTACAGCCCTTACTTCACAAGAAAGGTCACTGATGCCATAGCTAACCTTTCCATAGATCACAACATCATTGTTCTGGGAGACTTATATGGTTCAAAAGAGATGATAAATCCTCAACAAACTCAATGGGCCCCTACTGGAAAGCCTTCACCTAAGAATGATAGTGAACGGACCCACTCTCTGAGCAGCATACACACAAGACGCAATCTTCTTCAGGGATGGACTTTTGACTGCTGCCAACCAGTACCAACAAATGAAGCGACCACCACATGATCCCTTTCACTGTTAAAATGTTGGCCCACATGATGGCCACAAACCTAAAACTCCTGATGACAAACAAAAGAAACTGGAAAAGACCAGAAACATTAACATAACTATTCAAAATTAGCAAACCCAACAACTCCCAGCTAAACAAAATGACACCAGACACAGTTGAAGAGAAACTCCACACCTGGATCGTGGATGCGTAAAACCAATGAACAGCTTTGAAACTCTCTATGCACACACCAAAAAAAGTGGCAGCAACATGGTTCACAGAGGAGCTGAGGGAACTCAAAAAAGCAAACCGGCAACTGGAGAAAGAAAAACGATGGCCTAATGAAGCTCATTCAACCCCATGGGCTGGCAGCTTACAACTACACAGACAACACCCAACACATATTCAAGATAACCACCAACCACAATCCTGACAATGCCCTCAATAGATGCCTCACCAATATAAACACCTGGATGGCAACCATCAGCCACAAACTAAACTCAGCCAAAACAGAAATAATGATCTCCCTATGAGACAATCTGACAATGACATCCCTCACCTGGCCCCTGATCATCAGAACCCAACCAGAGACATGAACAGTGATAAAGGAACTGGGAATTCTCATCGCCAATGGTCTCACTCTAAAACCACAAGTCAATGCAATTGCCTGAAAGCATCACCAAAAAACAGCAATGCATTCACAATACTTAAGCAAAGCTACTCCTGTGACTACATAGAAGAGAACACATCACACCGGTCCTAAGAAGCTTGCACTGGCTACCAGTAAAGAAATGCATCAACTTCAAAACCCTCTGCATTGCCAATTAATCACTACACGGACAAGGAACTGAATTCCTCCAAGCAAAAATCATCCAAAACCAACGAAGAAGAGATTTAAGATCTAGCACTGACCTCCAAATAGAAAAAAGACACTATGAGAAAAGAACATTTGGAGGAACTGCCTTTTCCCATCTGATAGACAAATTATGGCACTCGAAGGCGTAGTGAAACAACCCAAAAATACACTAAAACCTCAGATCACTCTCTAGCCAAATTACAAAACCAATAACCTCTGGCACAAAATAACTCAAACACTTCAACTTCAACACTTTTAACTTCGACGCAACAAGCACCAATGCACCAAACAAAAGCACACCCAGAAAGCTAACACACACAGACGGCAGTTCTGCCTGTTTCTGAACACTTCAACAGATGAGCACAACAGTTATCCTATCCCTCTCTCCCCTGTCACCAACCCAACCCACTTTAACATACATAGCCATGTGGGCACCTGGAGACCAGGAAAAGGACAGCGGTGCACAGTATAAATCAACTTAACATAACATAACAGTACTGTCCACACACCTCTCTGCTTGTGGTCACTTCTAGAATGAGGATAATCTTGATTGGCCAATCCTACAGTCCTTCAAACTATCCTATAGTTCATCCAATACAGCTTAAGTAGCTTTTGTGGCAAATACATTTTTGTTGCAAGTACTCTATGCCCCTACAATGATCATCACGGCCATACCATCGGCCCGCAAGACATCCAGATTGAGTGTGGAGAGGTTCCTCCACGACCACACAAAGTGTTATTGGGTTGCAGAGGTTAAGAGATTCGGCACCGAATTCAAATAATCTGTTGTGTTAAAAGTGCTCTGTGGCGTTGCAAGGATCATCGGGGACAGACAATTGGCCCGCAAGTCATCTCGAAGCAGCAAGGAGAAGTTAGTCTGGGATCCAATGTCTGGCCACATCCCCTGGCATTTTTTAGAAACAGCATGGAGATCCACCTGTAAACCAAGGTCATGTGATTGGGCTCAGATCCAATTCATTGTAACTCTACAAGGACCATCATGGCCTGACCATTGGCCCAATACTCACCCACAAGCATCAGACCAAAACGTTATCTCACCACTCCAGCATCTTGGTAAAGTGGCATCAGATTGCCATTGGCTGGTGGAGTTCACACGATCGATCCAGGTGCCACATTCAAACACACATTTCTGGAAAAATACTCTGTGAACCTCAAAACTACCATGGCCAAATTATCAGCACACAAGATGCACAGAATCACTCCCCCAAAATCACTAACACCTCTACCCAGCATCTTGAAGTAACAGCATTGATTGTTATTGCTAAGAGGAGGTCATGCGATTGGGTCCTCTGCCAAATTCAGATAGATTTATATGTCAAAAGTGTTCTTTATGAGACTATTGAGGACAGGTTATGGCTACTAAGTTAAGCAGAAGTAGCAGAGACATGTTTGTCCAGGACCACCTTAACTGGAATCTTGGAGAGATAGCACAAAGCACCATTGGTCATCTGAGGTCATGTGATCAGGCATCACACCTCTTTCCCACAGGTCCATAGGCAGCCAGCTGTTGGTCAGCCAGGTGAAGGGTAACTGGGCCAGTCCATTGCTCTTTCCCTGGCACACTCTCCAGACAAGGCTCATTCTACACGATGGTGCCACCCCCTCCCCAGCATTGCCTGGCGATACGCAACCAAACCCTGTCAGTACGTGAAGCTGCCTTTCTATAACCATATGGTCTCCAATAACCGCAATGGTACTCACCAGAGGGCATGCAGTGTATATTCATTTTTGTGGTGCTGGTACCTGTATGTATACCCTCTGTTCTAATGCTTGGGTCTCACCCGGGAGATTAAGGACATCCTTTCATCTACCAAGTAACACCATCACATATTGCTGCAGTAGCATCATCAAGAACCATCAGAGGTCCGCTCTTTAACCCCATCAGTGCAGGAACACATCCAAATATAGCTGCTGTCCAGCACAGTAAAGCTAGTCATCTGGAGCCCAGCTAAGGGGGGTCAGTTTCTTGCAGACCCCCTTAGACACTTTTCTTTTGCCACTGCATGGTGGTTTTATAGGTGTTGAGTTGCCAAAATGGCTGCCTACAAGTCAGCCACAATTCCCGGGTTAACCAGGAACACTCATTGCTGACCATAAACATTCTAATCCTGTAAATCTAAGACCGGCTCTGCGCCTCTTTTCATGTGTCACTTGTCCCAATAAAATTTGAGAAATTGACAACACTTCATAATACGGATGTTTAGTACATCAAGTGATAGTAGAAAAATCTTAAAAAAACAAACCCTGATATCTAACCTGAATAAACCTTTTTGCCTATTTCTACTGCCCTCTTAAAAATAATCAATGATGCACTTATGCACACTTCCACCAGTAGTATTGCAAAATGGCCGACGATGACCAAAGCCTTTCTCAACATTAAGGAGGAACACAGTATCAATGATGCACTTATGCACACTTCCACCAGTAGTATTGCAAAATGGCCGACGATGACCAAAGCCTTTCTCAACATTAAGGAGGAACACAGTATCAATGATGCACTTATGCACACTTCCACCAGTAGTATTGCAAAATGGCCGACGATGACCAAAGCCTTTCTCAACATTAAGGAGGAACACAGTATCAATGATGCACTTATGCACACTTCCACCAATAGTATTGCAAAATGGCCGACGATGACCAAAGTCCTTCTCACCATTAAGGAGGAACACAGTATCAATGCTGGGAAACCCAACTCCTTCCTAGCAGTCACCAGAAAATCATTATAAATTCATATGTCACAGGAAGCCCCCCGGCCAAAGGTTTCAGTATACTTGATGGTGCATTGCCATCTTTTCTTGCACGTGGTCAAATCATGGCTGCCTTACCTGAATAACCAACAGCTAGGCAAAACATTTAACCGGAGAGTGCCAGGGGATACCAACAATGGCATGTTTACCTAATCTGACGCAGATCACACCTACATGAGTAGTCCATCTCTAGAACACCAGATCAATGCCACAGCTGTGAACAGGCCCACACTAGCCAATATTCCAGACCCGTATCAGTGACTGAGGGAGTGCATAAAGTGCAGACTGTGACTAGTTCACTTTCTGGGGCGCCAGCCATCACCACAGGGGAGTAGTGGGAAGATCTGATCATTAACTTATGAAAAGGTGGATTTTAGGTAGCTTTCTGAAGCTTGGGTGACTGGGCCCAGCAGGAGCAGGTTCCAGTATGTAGGGCCCCAAATCGAACATCATCTTGCGCCACAAGAGCAGCATTTCTACCTTGGGACAGCCTAGAGACCAGCGTCTGATGCCCTAGGGCTTCTGGAATGGTGATATCTCCCTAAGTATTGGTGGATCCATCGATTGATTTTAAATTGAATCAAGTGTTTGGAATTGAGCCAGTGCAGGTAGTCACAGGCAGTCTTTCGAGGCCTTTCACTGGCCTGACAGCCGCATTTTGGGCTGATTTAAGATGTACAAGAGACTATTGCGGATACCCTACATATATGGAGTTACAGTAATCCAGCTGGAGTTTAGGGGAGGCCCCATAACTGTGGCTATCATTTCATAAGGGGATAATATGATGGAGAAATGTGAGTTCTTTTAGTTGGAAGAAGAAATTCATTTGAACTTTGGCAATCCTGGGAGCAAGGGACACATGGGAGAGGATTAAGAAGCCTAGTTTCCATACCAGGCAGGTGATGGGAGGCCTTCTAGGTAGGAAGTAGGGCAGAGGTAAAAAGGGAAGGACAGTTGTGTGTGACTCTATTGCGGGCAAGGAAGAGAACCTCTGTTTTGGTCAGCTCTGTGTGATCTGTTCGAATTTATTTCATAGAGGGAGAATTGGTTGATTTTTTTTTTTTCTTTAAGGACATTTTACAGCAAATGTATACAGGGGTAGACTCCCCAACCCCAATCGCCCCTAGCTTTAGTATTGCCCTAACCCACCACCCACATACATTTGCAGTAACATGCGGCAGAAAGAATTCAACCAATTCTCCCTTAACAAAATCTATTTCGGTCAAACCTCCCGTCACCATTTTGGTCTTGTTGTATTTGTAGTGATTTCATAGGATGATGAATTACATAAAAAAGGGGTTAGATATACAGGTTGATGAGAAGGGTGATAAGGGGTGAGCCCAAAAAGACCATTTAAGTAATAATAAAAATAATAATGATAATAATAATACAAACAATAATAATAATAATAATTGGTCTTATATAGCAGTTATGTTGTAACATGTGTTATTATGATGCTATTTTAATGGTACTCGATTTATGGACCGCAGAAGAATGAAAGCCTGAGCCAGCCTTACCGCAGTGGTTGACCTTGCGAGGCGTAGGCTGGCCCCATGTGAGAGGTGATAGCGTTACTCATGGGTGATCCACCAGACTGGGGTGGAGATCTCAGAATGGAAGGGGACCAGGGAGACTTGATTGGCCCACGCCCGTTGCAATTATGTACATCTCACCCGTTGCAATTATGTACCGGTACCGCATTTTTTAAAATTGCTTTGTGAAACCTAGGCCTTTCTCCCTCTATTCAGAACTCTCAACCCTAGGTGGGATTTCACCTGTCTTTAGCTATGTAAATCTGAGTGCTGGCATCCTGGCACACTGCTCAACGCCCTGCCTCTCACTCTCGGCTTGCTGATTCTAGCGTCCCCTCCAGTACCTCCACCTCTCTCCTTCCCACCTACTCTATGGTGCTCTCTGTCTCTCCTATCTCCTAACTGCTTCTCTATTGACTATCCTGCCCCCCTCACCAAATCTGGTAGGAAGAAGTTTAAAAAGGACATCCTGGTCTCCAACCCAGGCCTCCCTATCGCCGACACCTACACCAGTGCCTCCTCTCAGGAAACTCTCACTGACATTCTCTGTCGTTCCTTCGCCAGAACAATGGACCCTTCATATGGTCTCTGTGCTCTCCCCTTTCTCCTCTTCTCCCATTAATGGTGGCACCCGCTGGGATGCCCTTCTGGCCCCCTTATATTCCTCTAAGGTCATCATTAATGTTTATTTGAATGGGACCGTCTTTGTCCAAGCCCGCCCTCAGCCCAACCTTCCCCTCTTTGACCGAAGCTTTCCGCGCCTCATCAATTTCCTTTCTTCTCCTGCTGTCCCCTCCTCCCTTTCTATGGCTACCTCACCTCCCTCTTCTGCCTCTAGCTTGGCTACCTTGCCTTCACCTTCTCTCTCTGCCCCCTCTCGGGCTCCTTCTACACCTCCGAAGGACGTACCTCTGAGCTGTACCCCTCTTCCAAAGTCCTTCAAGGATGGCAACCTTCTCCATATTGCCACTCTAAACTCTCGCTCTGCTGTCAAACACTCCTCTGATATCTGCCGCCTCCTGGAAGAACTTGACCTTGATGTCCTTGGTCTCACTGAGACATGGTTTACGGCCAGTTCTGTCACTATCTTTGACACGCTCCTACCTCATGGCTACAAGATCCTCTCCACACCTAGGTCCAACCGCCCAGGAGTGGGTGTAGCCTTGATCTTCCCCGAATGGATTCCTGCCTCTGTCACTCCCACGCAGGTCTATTCCTCCTTTGAATGCCTCGTCTGCAGGCTCTCTCTCTCCCCTAGCCATTCCCTTACTGTGGCTACTATCTATCGGCCACCTGGTCAGATCTCCTCCTTCCTCTCTGAGTGGGCGGACATCTCCTCCTCACTCCTGGCCTCAACCACTCAACTCCTCCTTCTTGGAGACTTCAACATCCACCTGGATGCCTCCTGTCCTCCCTCTGGACTCTTTCGCGACCTTTGCGACTCTCTCTCACTCACTATTCTCCCCTCTGGCCCAACTCATTCTGCAGGACACACTCTGGATGTCCTGATCTCCTCAGACCTTCCCCTTTCTGTCCCTCTCTCCACTCCTCTCTCCTGGAGCGATCACTTTCTCCTCTCCTCTCATCTCACCCTCCCTACCCTCCAGGCCAAGCCACCTCCAGCACTGCCACCCACCTTCTCGGTGCCCTCTCCATGCCCCACTTTGCTATATCTGATGCTATGATATCCTTGCCCCTGTCATGAAAATCCGCCTGAAGCCCAAAGCCAAGTGCAACTCATGGTATGACTTGGACCTCGTCACACTAAAACGCAAGTGCAGGGTGGCCGAGAGGAAATGGCGTGCTTCGTGTACATCCTCCGGCTCTCTGTCCTAACCAAGAAGAGAGCCCATATACAAGCCGCGTCTCTGCGGCATCAAAGAACTCGGCCGAACTCTTTAAAATCTGCAAGGAACTGGCCAATCCTGCCGCAGTCTCTGCCTCCCCTGTCCCCTCCCAGGCCCTCTGTATGGAACTCGCTTCTGACTTAATCTCTAAAACTCAGGACATCCTGTCCTCTCTCTCCTCCTATTCCCCGCCTCCCCCCACTCTCTGCTCCTCCCCTGGCCTCTCTGCAGCCACCTCACCTCCCTCCTTCTCTGCCTTTCCCCTGTTCTCCGTAGACAAGGATTCTAGACAAGTCCGATCTATGAAAGTGTCGTCGAAACAGGTTCACCCCTGTTCCTCCAAAACTATCAAGGACCACATTGACTCCCTGGCTCCTGCCCTGGCTGATTTCTGCAATCACTCCTTCACCACTGGAGTCTTCCCATCCCCCCTAAAGCACTCCCTTGTGCACCCTCTTCTTAAGAAACCCTCTGCCGACCCCTCCTGCCCGGCTAACTATCGCCCAATCTCCATCACCCCCTTCCTGGGCAAGCACCAGGAGAAACTGGCCATCTCCCAGCTCAATCTCCACACTGAATCTGTTGGTTGTCTTCATGACCATCAGTCTGGCTTCAGAGCTGCCAAAAGCATGGAAACTGCTCTCCTGAACATCCGTGAAGACCTGCTTTCCAACCTTGACTCTAACACCCCTTGTGTTCTCATATTACTTGATCTCTCCTCTGCCTTTGACACTGTCAACCATGCCATCCTGCTCAACCGTCCACGTGATAACCTGTATATCACTGGTCAGGCTCTGGCGTGGCTGACTTCCTTCCTCTCCGACCGACGCTCCCAGGTCACACTTGGGTCTTTCCTCTCCGATATCTTTGTCTCTACCTGTGGTGTCCCCCAGGGATCTAACCTCTCTCCCTGGTTGTTCAACCAATACCTGGCACTCCTTGCCCACCGCATTGCTGCTCTCTGCCCCAACTTTCAGTGCTATGCGGATGATACTCAGCTCATTTTCAGGCTACACTCGGCCTCCGCCTCTCCTTCCCTCATCTCTGACTGTCTGTCTGCCATCCAGGAGTGGTGCCCCGCCAATGACCTCTGCCTTAATGCCAGTAAGACTGAGATTCTGCTCATCGGCACACCCACTCCCTCCTTCCCTGCAGCTCTCTGGCCAGCCTCTCTTGGCCCTCTTCCTGCTCCCACCTGCATGGCTAAAAACCTCGGGGTCATCTTCAATTCCACACTCTCCTTCACTCCTCACATCTCTGATGTCTCTAAGAAGTCACATTACCAGCTGCACCTCCTCAGAGGTATTCTTCCTTTCCTCTCCTTCCCCCAGAAGCTCACTGTCTCCAGAGCCCTGGTTCTCTCTAAGCTGGACTTTTGTAACAGTCTCTATCTAAATCTGCCTGCCTCTACTCTCCGCCCTCTGCAACTTATCCAGAACAGGACTGCAAGACTTGTCCTTGGCCTCAAGCCCAGGGATCGTATCTCTCCAGGACTGAAATCTCTGCACTGGCTCCCAGTGACTGCGAGGATTAAGTTCAAAACCCTCTGCATTGTCCACAAGGCCTTCTGGGGCCTGGGGCCGAGATACCTCAACTCTCTCTTCTAAATATCTTCCCTCTCAACCTCTCCGCTCTTCCTGCTCCAACTCCCTCAGGGTCAGTCGCTTCTCCAAGCAGCGAGTTGGTGGTAGATCTCTTTCTTCTGCCGGGGCCTCCCTCTGGAAAAGCCTTCCTGCCTCCCTGAAACTTGAGGATAACCATCTCCTGTTCTGGAAGCACCTCAAAACCTTCCTCTTTGCTTCTACTTTCACTCCCTCTCTCCCCTGTTGATCTTCTTGAGATACTACACAGGAGACCTGGCGTCCCTTCTGATCTTGGGCCCAGGCCCGCCAGTTGCCCACCTGCACTGCCTCCCTGGCAACCCCTGCACTTGGGGACTGTTTTCCTGTATCCTTACAGACCCCCTACCAGCACTTATGTTCTGCACTTACTTGCTGGCCATTTTATTTATCTTATTTTATTGTACTATCCCTTGTATTGCACTTCCCCCCAATCCCTTCACCCCACACTTTTCCCTTTCCCCTTCCCATGCACTTGCGCGATCTGAATGTCACCTGGCCTAGTAGGATTGTTGTCTGTCTTCCCTTTGTTCCCCCCTACTTGCCTTGTCGCGCCTTGAAACATTTGTGTATAGGCGCGTTATAAATACCATATCATATCATATAAGACAGGAACCAATCAGAACCAATGGCGGGCTGTGGGAGACGGATGGATTTCATCTTCTAGACGTGTAAGTAGTAGCCTTAGCGCTAACATACTGAAGGCGGACAAGTAGTCCAGCCGACAGAATAGGGTGGTTTACCTTCACCTTTTGCTACTGGTAGGCATCCGACACAGACAGGCGGCCTGAGTCTGTCCCATGTCAAGTGCGGAAACCTGATTATTCGTAGCTGATGAATTTATTGTTTGGAAAATAGGGTTGCAGGTGATAGGTGGCAATGCTTTCCATACCTTTAGGAATTTGAGAAAGAATGGCGAAGGGCGTATAGTTCAGGCATCAGAGGGGACATGGGAGGACTTTATTTTAGTAGGGGAAGAATCAGAGCCTGCTTAAGACCGGGGGAGGGGGTCGGGGGGATGCCGCTTTGTAGAAGGACGAGTTGGTGATGCAACAGAGCCATAGCCATGTCTGGAAAAGGTCTGATATTGGAGTAGTTAGTAGGGTCAGCAATGGAGCTAGTGTGTTAATGGTTTTGAGTATCTGTTCCATTTCTTATGCCAAGAGTTGATGACAATCAAAACATACTCATTCCATGAATGGGCCAAAATGGATCTGCTTAAAAAAGGTTATGGCCACAAATTGTTTGACGAACATATGACAGTGAAACAAGAATTACAAGCAGAACCATCCTTACTACAGCTACAACTATACCTGAAGCTGGGACTGGGCATATTGCCAGTCACAGGCTACACCAAGAACTGGAGCAGTAAGTCCAACTCTTCATGTATATAGTATCCGCACTATATCGAAGGTGCGAGCCATCTATTGTTTTAGGGCCCCCTGTTCAGAAGAACCAATGAAACAGTGAATTTTACTCTATCCAAGAATGATGAAATCGGTCCAGTGAAGCAGGCATGTGAGCTCTGTATGGCTAGCCCTAAACATGACGCAATCGTTTACGTAGCCTCATATCCTGAAGCGGTATGGAAAATAAGATGGTCCACTGCAATGAGAAAATAACAGATACCCTGAGTATGATTGTTTTTTTATATGTATTAACTATATCAGACTTGATATCTGTACTAAATAACGCAATACCTTTTTTTAATATTTGATCTGTATGTGGGTATTCATTTCAGGGATGCATGGTTAGATGATTTAATGGACATTTATAACTTTGTACACATTTGTTCACCTTGTCAAAGAACTCTTTCTATAACTTTTAACCTGATTATTGGATTCTTAAATATTATGCAATATGTTTTGTTCCATTTTATGTTTGATGCTTTTAGGGATTTTATCAGAGTAAAACTATATGATGATTATGAAAATCAAAGGGTGGTCGATGGGGGGTTGGGTGGGGGCTACGGCCCAGCTCAGCTTCCTTCGTTGCAGTTGCCGTGATGGAGACCCTGTTATCAACATTTTATTTTAGTGAGTTTTGTGAGGTGTTCGCCAAAGATGCCATGGGGGTGCAGGTGGGGCAGAGGTAGTGATGGCTTTGCTTAAGGCTAAGGTATATATGATATTTTAAAAAGTTTTCCTGGATGCAGATGGAGAGCAATTCTAGTGTGAAGTTGGGGATGGCCATAAGCTACATATCAAGGCTGGCTTCTTTATATCCTTATAAAATGATCATGATCAACCAACGGATCTAAAACTGCTGACCAGAAGTCTATGCCGCAAGAATATCTGCTAGAATAACAGCTATAGTGTATGCAGATGACATGGTCTTGATTGCCAGTACTGTGACTGCTCTGCAACAATTGTCAGCTTTTACCAACGTGATGGGAAATTGCAGCCTAGTGGTATAAAATGCAATATCTAATTATGGGACTGGAAATTGGGGCTTCTCTGGACACGAGAATTTGCAAGTTATTGTAAAAGGTTTTTAACACAAATTCTGGGCTTGTTCTGCTCATCCTCTGGATACAACAAATGGCAGTAACTTTTGTTTCCGACACTACTGTATTGATATGATATGATATTTTATTTATATCGCGCTCGTACACAAGTGATTCAGAGCGCGACCAGGCAAAGGGAGGAGAACAAGGGAGAACAAAACCAAAACAACAAACTTACTAGGCCCAGTGACTTTGAGAACGCGCAAGTGCATGGGAAAGGGAAAAGGGGAAAGTGCATCGAAGGGGGAAAGGTGGAAAGTGTGGAACAGAGGAGAAGCAGAATAAATGATAAGAACATAAATAAATAAGGTGATACAACAGTGGTAGTGCAGCCAGCAAGTGGCAAGTGCTAAGTTAAGCAGATAGGGTATATCTGATAAGTGCAGAAGAAAAGTGGGACTGTATGGGTACAGATACAGACCCAAGTGCAAGGGGTGGCCTGGAGGCAGTGCAGGGGGGTAGCAATGTAAGCAGGTACGTGGGCCCGAAGGTCAGATGGGGGGCAGGTGCATGCTGCCTGGCAGAGAAAATAGATCAACAGGGGAGAAGAGGGGCAAAGGGAGAAGCGAAGAGGAAGGTCTTGAGGTGCTTCCGGAACCCGGGATGGATCTCCTCAAGTTTCAAGGTGGCAGGGAGGCTGTTCCAGAGGGAGACCCAGCCGAAGCCAGAGAGCTACCCTCAGCTCGTTTCTTTGAAAATTGACTAACCGTGAGGGAATTGGAAGTAGAGGAGCAAAGGGCTCGAGAGGGGAGGTATTTGCGGGGGGATAGTTGAAGGTATTTTGGACCCAGGCCCCAGAAAGCCTTGTGGACAATGCAGAGGGTTTTAAATGTAAACCTTGCATCCACTGGGAGCCAATGAAGGGATTTCAAAGCTGGAGAGATACGATCCCAGGGCTTGAGGCCAAGGACAAGTCTTGCAGTCCTGTTATGGTTTAGTTGTAAAGGGCGGAGAGTGGAGGCAGGTAGATTTAGAAAGAGGCTGTTACAGTAGTCCAACCTAGAGAGAACCAGACCTAGGGAGACCGTGAGCTTCTGAGGGAAGGAGAGGAAAGGCAGTATTAAAGTCAGCTACATTACTGTGGACTGCTTTATTGAAAAATTGTAAGATTGTTTTAAGACCAAGTGCAGTCAAGGATTTGTGGGCTGGTCAGTAAATTTCCATGGCTGTTCTACAACTTTGGAATACTGCGGAGGGTGGGCTACGTCCATTGGTCCCAAGATCCGGGTGTTTTACCAATCAATGGTAATTTTAATGTTACCCATTATGATGAGTGAACTGATAGGGAATATAGAAAAGACGGAATTTGGTAAGAAGGCAGCAATGAAGTATCTAATAGTGATTTATCCGGGGGAAGAAGCACAGATTACCTGGAGATGATCGCGGAAAATAGACATTGGGCCTCATTACGAGTTTGGCAGTAGCCGTGCCGGTAAACCCGGCGCGGCTGCCGCCAAACTCGTGAATTTACCGGCACCTGGCAATGGGGACGAACGTGGCATTCTGACCTTGCAGAACAGCTCCGTCCCCATTGCCGGGTGCCGGTATTCATTACTCCCCATTCGAGCCCCATAGGGCTCTATGGGAATGGGGAAGTCCAATGCACCGGCACCATTAATAAATGGTGCCAGTGAATCCGACGTGTTGTGCTCATGGGTGCCTTTGTTCCTGCCAGGTCAGACTTGGCGGGCATGCAGGCACCCGCGAGCACAATTCGTAGTCTGCTGGTCCGGGAACTATGGTACCGGCATGCTTACCCGTACCGTAGTTCCCGGACCGGCAGACTCATAATGACCCATCTCCAATTTACACATCCCATCCTAGATATGACATACTTGTTCAGTCTACCGCTCCAAGTCACCAATCCCATCCTTGATATTCTATGCTCGTTCTATCTACCGCTCCAAGTCACCAATCCCATCATAGAAATGATATGCTCATTCAGTCTACCGCTCCAAATCACCAATCCCATCCTAGATTATTTAGATATTATATGCTCGTTCAGTGTACCGTTGATATGATATTCTCATTCAGTCTACCGCTCCAAGTCACCAATCCCATCCTAGATATTCTATGCTCGTTCTATCTACCGCTCCAAGTCACCAATCCCATCCTAGATATTCTATGCTCGTTCAGTGTACCGTTGATATGATATTCTCATTCAGTCTACCGCTCCAAGTCACCAATCCCATCCTAGATATTCTATGCTCGTTCTATCTACCGCTCCAAGTCACCAATCCCATCCTAGATATTCTATGCTCGTTCTATCTACCGCTCCAAGTCACCAATCCCATCTTAGATATCATATGCTTGTTCAGACTGCTGCTCCAATTTACCAATCCCATCCTAGATATTATATGCTCGTTCAGTGTACCGTTGATATGATATTCTCATTCAGTCTACCGCTCCAAGTCACCAATCCCATCCTAGATATTATATGCTCGTTCAGTGTACCGTTGATATGATATTCTCATTCAGTCTACCGCTCCAAGTCACCAATCCCATCCTAGATATTCTATTCTCGTTCTATCTACCGCTCCAAGTCACCAATCCCATCCTAGATATTCTATGCTCGTTCAGTGTACCGTTGATATGATATTCTCATTCAGTCTACCGCTCCAAGTCACCAATCCCATCCTAGATATTCTATGCTCGTTCTATCTACCGCTCCAAGTCACCAATCCCATCCTAGATATTCTATGCTCGTTCTATCTACCGCTCCAAGTCACCAATCCCATCTTAGATATCATATGCTTGTTCAGACTGCTGCTCCAATTTACCAATCCCATCCTAGATATTATATGTTCCTTCAGTCTACCACTCCAAGTCACCTTTCACATCCCAGACCACAGAAACACCTAAGAGTGGAAAGTATGCATTTGGGAACCTAGGGGGCAAGAAGAGCTTGGGGTACAATGATCTTATAATGACTGGAAGAGGGCGGGGTACATTGATCTTACGACGAATAGAAGAGGGCACGAGGAAGATAGCAAAATGAAAAATAGAGGCAAACCAACAGAACGTGAACTGAATTTATGGCATAGGGAACACACTGGGCCTCATTACAACTGTGCCGGTCCGGAAACAATGGTGCCCGTAAGCCTACTGGCACCGTTGTCTCTGGACTGGCACAGTACAACTCTGCGGGCTGGTGCCTTCCTGCCCGCCAGGGTCAGACCTGGCGGGCGGGATGACACCCACTCGCAGAGTTCTCACAGAAGCACTGGGACCATTGTTAACGGTGCCGGGGCTCCCATGTCCCCATTCCCACGGATTCCTATGGGAATGGTGACTAATAAAATGACTGGCGCCTGACTTTCTAGCTACCAGACTTGGAATAGCCCGGTGGCACCGGGAAGTCAGGTGCCAGTCATTTTGTTCGGGTCTGACGGCAACCTGCCGGTTTTACAGGCAGAGTTACCGCCGGACCAGTAATGAGGCCCACGTTCACCATTGAGTAGATGAGAGTTGTAGGTCCGGATTAAGGAACATCCTGCAGGGAAGGAATCAGAGAGGGCTGGTAGCAGAACAATAAGCAGAACCCCTGTCAGGAGCCAGCGAGAGCAGTGCTCCAGAAAGCTGATGCAGGGCATGGTAGCAGAGCAGTGGACTGGAATAGGCTAAAGGCCAGCAGGAGCTGCTACAGTGGAAACCATACAAGGGGTCTAACAGCAGAAGAGTAGGCAGAGGAAGGACAGGACTCAAGAAGCATAGTCTCACAGCAAAACAGCAGGTCGAAGCAGGGGAGTGAAAAGCAGTGTCAAGTACTCAGCAAAATCAGGCTAATTAGACCAGCAAACTATTCATTTTCTCAATATCTTCATTTATGCATATGCAGAAGAGACTGTGGGCCTCATTACAAATCGCCTGGTATGGAAACAACGGTGACGGTAAACCCGCCGCCACCGTTGTTTCCATGCCGGGCGATCACAACTCCTGCAGGCGGGAGGTGATGTTCCTGCCAGGTCTGACCTGGCGGGTTTAACACCGCCCGCCTGCAGGCGGACGAGGAAACACCGGCAGCATTATGAGATGCTGCCGGTGTTTCCATGATCCCCATTCCCATTCAGTCCCATAGGACCCAATGGGAATGGGGATTAACACCATTCCACCTCTGTGATTTCCAGGAAACCGGGGTTGTAATGCCCCGGTAATTCCGGGAATCACGGAGGCGGAATGGTAATACGAGTCCAGCGGTAACCAGGCGGTTTTACCACCGCGGTTACCGCCGGACTCGTAATGAGGCCCTGGCCCTCATTACGACCCTGGCGGAATTCGGAAAACGATGGCGGAAATGCAATACCGCCATCGAATAGCGCTCGGTGCGACTATGACCCGTCACCGCAAAGTACGAAGCCATTAGCGACACCGTAGTGAACGCCAACGCTAACTGCACCAAGCACGCGCGCGCGCGCCATGCCAAACCGTAAACACCACCATGGCGCAAGGGTACGCTAATTCCGACCCTAGCGGACATGTACCTAACGCCATCAAGCATGGCGGAATGTACCATTCCGCCATGGTGAGAAGTACGGCATCGCGAATCAACCGTAAACGGCCCCACTGAGTGCCTGTACACCGCTCCCTGCCCACAAAGTACAACTCCCCGTAGGTGCAATGAAGTCACAATGCAACCATTGAAATGTACAAGTCACCCATGCATGCCAACGAACAAAAGAAACACAACAGGGGCCAATGGGAGCTGCAGGGCACAGATGGCACGAATACAGAAACCATCCCAATGGACATGACCACAGTCCCCCACCAAGAAACGCACGCAAACACAGGCACCTGTGACCAGCAATATTCCGAAAATCACATCATTCCACCAGTCCACCTGGCTGACCGGCATCTGTTACACAAAACCCAATCCCCCGCCCCTGAGCATGACAACATTCAAACAGTCATATTGGCAGCCCCCATCCCTGACCTCACGGGCTTCGTAGGCAAACGCGCCCAGTACAGTACCACGCAACTAAACTCCGAAGCTGGAACCCAATGCAGATCTCCTCACAATACATCGCTCCCCAAATAGGAATATGCCACATCACTTGCAAAGAAGAACGCTACACGGGCCAAATCAGAATAGAAATTTAATGCACAACAAAATCACCAAGCCCAAACAGCCATCAGGCCATGAACTCCAAAACACATTTCACCATTGTGGGCTGCATCCGCAAGAAATGACCAGCCACTACTTGTGTGACGCCCTGTTCCATCATGGTACACAGAGCCACATTCACGTACGAAAAGGCAACATGGAAGCGCACAGAACCGCAGGGCCGTCCCAATGGGGAGGCACTAGTCCAGCTGAAAGGCCGAAATGTTGCTCCGAGCCACCAGTACTGCGTAAGGGCATGTGGCCCATTGGCGATCGTCCCATAAGATCGTAATGCAGCTCCACTGATTAACACGAAGCAGCAGGTGTCGGGAGTAAAAGCCATCTGCAGGAGTGGCATACAGATGGCAGTGGCAAAAGGGGAGGAGATACCTGTCAACCAAAAGAAAAGAAAAAGAACAGAATGGCCATCAGAACTACATTCGAACAACTCACTTCAATGATCACACGAAATCCACAGCCATATGCATGCTAGCCCACTCCAAAGGTTCATCACCACCCAAAAACCACTTGCGACTCATAACTATCTATATCGAGGTGTAAACACCATCACAAACGAGTGTACCTGTGCATGCGTCTGTCAAAACAGAATCCATCAGATGGGATTGGTAACGTGCATGGACACAAGTGTCTAAGAGCGCGTCGAGACAGGGAGGGCTCAACAAGGCCAGATAGACGATGGTCCCACTATGGCAGCCCTGCATCACATAGCGTAGGGGAGGCGGATAGATTCCAAGAAGCCCTGTACATGGCAAACTCTGTATCAAATCACCTGCCCATGCATCCATTCATCATTCCCTCATCCCGGGATTAAAACGCCTGAATATTTACTCACATAACATTAGAAATATCCATTGAGTCTGTGCGTTATGCAGCCTGCAAAATCCACAGTGCCCCAGCCCGTAATTCCAGTGTAGTGAAGTAACATGTATTTGGGAACGTCCGGCCTCATCGCCCACGTCGCTATTGCGCATCCCAAACCATTCATATCAATCATTGCATCCTCGCCATGGCCCCTGTACCAAGGACATTGAACAATAGTACGTTATATTTGCAGTCAGACCTGTGGGCATTTCCTCGCCGCTAGCTGAAAACCGAAAGCGCCGCCCTTCGAATTCCTCATTTGCAACATCACGTCGAAGAGGCATCTGTGGCTGTTTGAAATCACTAATTAATCCATCGAGTGCGGCTGTGTGTGAAAATGGCAACTGCCTTCACCCACAAATGGGACGCCCCGCCCGTCGTTGCAACTCGGTACAGTGATGCATGAGGGCCCACCGTTACTCGAGTACTACGTTCCACTGACCCTTCACAAGTCTGTTCGCGACTGCACAGATAGTATGTGAAACAATGGGACCACAGCAGAATGAACATGTCAACCAATGTTACACGGCCATCGGGTACAAATACATGATTGCAATAGCAAGATGCCATTCCTCGAATTGCAGCGTTGTGTGCGGGACGTGCTCGGCCAAAGGGGAGAGCAGTATGCACAGGTGGAATGAATCACCACAGGTGGAGGCCATACAGCCTGAAAACACATAAATTGCACACCCAGTCTCCTCCCACAACCACACCGAAATGCTACCGGCAGGACTCGCGATGTTGGCCCTGGGGGACCTGATAGCACTGCAAGTACTCCAACTCCAAGAAGGAGACGAACACCAACTACAACCGGCCGCACGGAGGAGACGCAGGAGGAGGAGGAGGGCAAGGCAGGGCCAGCAAGGGCCGCCAGCACAGCCACTACCACCACGCAGGCAGCCCGCAATCCCACGCCTCCGAGCACATCCGTTCAACCTCACTGATGAGCAGATCCACACCCTCTACCGTCTGGACCGGGACACCATAGCCGCCATTGTGGACATGACACAGGCTGACCTTGTCAGCATGATAGATAGCCCAACCGCCATCCCACCCCTACTGAAGGTGGTGTCTGTACTACACTTCCTGGCCACAGGCACCTACCAGCACACAGTCGGACAGTTGCATGGCATTTCTCAGCCACTGTTCTCACGGACACTATTGCAAGTGCTCGATGCCCTCCTGCAGCACGCAGACGACTACATCTCTCTACCACGCTCGGAGCAGGAAATTACCAACACAAAAGTGGGATTCCATGCACTTGCCGGCATACCGGGTTGCATTGGTGCCATCGACTGCACCCATGTGGAATTGGTCGTCCCACATGCCATGGAGGCCCAGTACCGCAACCGAAAACAATTTAATTCTCTGAATGTACAAATGGTGTGTGACTCCAACAGGATCATTACACATTGTTGTGCCAGATTCCCTGGATCAACCCATGATTCTATGGTCTTGAGGAACTCTACAATACCACGCTACATGGAGCGACACGCAGGGAACAGATCCTGGCTACTCGGTGAGTCTCATTACATGCATGATAATGTGGGGTATGTGATTCGGCAATGACCTGGCAGGAAGGGGGGGGGTGTGCGTACGTAGCAATGGCATTCCACATCATACGTTTATCGTCCACATACAGGTGATGCTGGATATCCACTGAAGAGATGGCTCCTCACACCAGTCCGGAACCCACGGGACCAGCATGAGGAGGACTACAACCATGCCCACTCACGTACCCGTGTAGTCATTGAACAGGCATTCGGCCTACTGAAGGGTCGTTTCCGCTGCCTCAGCAGGTCTGGCGGGGCACTCCTGTACCGCCATGAGAAGGTTGCAAAGATGGTGATGGCATGTGTCATGCTCCACAACATGTGCGTACGTAGAAATGTGCCCATGCCCCCTGACGCAGAACTGCAAGCACCTGATGATGGTCATGATGAGGGTGGGGATGTGGCAGCACCTCAAGGAGTCTGCGAGGCACCGGAGGGCCGTGACATTCGTCAGCATCTCATTGATGTATGCTTCTAGCACTCACGCCTGGTGGCTGATACATGGACACGGGACTCGTGGCACTGTGTGTGTCTGGGACATGCACAATATGGACTGTACGCCTATGATGGCCTAGTACACAAAGATCAATGTCCACACATCTCATTGGTTGATCGTGCACTGTTTATGGCATATGTGATATCATGTTGTACACCCTATCGACCCGCCACCCAAGTGAGCCCAACACACCCCCTCCACCCTCCTACCTCCCCCCCGAACACCAGTGTCCAAAGATGCTCATTGTCAGTGGGCAGTCGCTATTGCAAGCCCCCTCTGCGGGTATCGGGGGCACCCCTGCCTGTGGAGCACAGGTTCCTCCCAGATCTACGTTGGGGGCTGCCCTGGACGGAACTTGCAACGGATGATGTCTCTGCCTGCTCACGTCCATGCATGTCCCTAAGGGTTTGCGAGAGCTCAGTGAGCACACGGCGCACTGCGGCAAGTTCGGCACATACGTCCTTGGACGTCGCATGCAGTTCCCCCCTCAGGCTCTCGGTGCTTCTCTCCATTTGGACTCCCAGGCTCTCGGTGCTACTCTCCATTTGTGCCCTTAGTGTCTCTGTACCTCTCTCCATTTCTGCCCTAAGTGTCTCAGCTGATGTTTCTATGTCTGCCTTAGTGCCCCCACATTCATCGGCATGGTCCTTGAGGAGCGTGGCCAGTTGCTGCTGTTGCACGATTAACTGGTCGAGGGACTGTTGCCTCTGCTGGGCCATGGCCATTTGCGGGGGTGTCACAGAGGGGCTGTTGACCTCATGTTGCCTTGCCACAGGGCTTGTGGGGGATGGCCAGTCGTCGTCTTGTGGGTGCCCCTGCGTGGTATCCTCATGGTGTACGGGATGGAACAGACAGGGGGATTGAGACAGGTCATGGATGGATCTGACTTCGACATCCCCGTCTTCTGTGTCGGAGCATGCTGCCATCAATGGGGTGTCACCTATGGTGCTGCTGCCACCAGAGGCAGTGCCTTCTGTGGCATCCGTTGGGGCGACCTGTGGTGGTGGTGGTGTGGGCATGCTGGCTGCTGGGGTGCCTGTTGATGTTCCCTCCTCTGTGCTGCCACCTGATTTGTGCTGCTGCCGTGTCTTGATGCGTGCAGCTGAGGTGGAGGGTCTTTGGCCGTTGGTCTTGGCCCTCTTTGCAGGTGTGCTGGTAGGGGTGTCCTGATGCTCGTCGTTTGGATCGGACCCTGTGGTGGAGTAAAGGAGGGCGAGGGTTATTGATGGGTCTGTGGGAATTGGAATGGCATTGTATCACATGCATTGGGGTGGTACCTGAGGGTGATTTGGGTCGGGGCCTTGGAGGTGCTTTCATTTGTGTGTGGAGTGAGGGTGCAGTTGTTTGGCAGCCTGCAGTTAGGGTGTGCCTGCTGCACGTGTAGTGCGTGTTTTAGGGGTTTTTAATTATTTATGTATTTATTGTGGGTTTTAACGTGCGCTATCAGGCCGATGTGTGTGGACGTTCTCCTGGACATGTGTTTCTGTTGCACTATGTGGACACATGGTACTTCACATGGATGGACTTTGTGGATTTGGCATTGTTTTATCTGGCCCACCTACCTGAATCTTCGGATGTCTGCACTCCTTTCTCCATCCCTCCGACTCCCTCTATGCTCTCCATTCCGATGGTGGAGGCACAGATTTCTTCCCAGGGGGTCAACTTGATGGGTGATTCAGGACCTCCCCCGGTGGCTGTGGCAATGTTGCGGTTGGCAGAGAGTATGCTGCGGACGCGTATCCGCAGGTCGTCCCATCGCTTTCGGCATTGCTGTGGGGTGCGGGGTGCGGTCCCCACCGCACTTACCCGCTGTGCCACCAGAGCCCATATGGCCTTCTTGTTTGCAAGTGCCGTCCTGGTCATTTGCGTGCAGAAGACGACGGCAGCATTCTCCTGGAGGGTCTCTGTTAGCACGGTGAGTTCCTCACGGGAGAAGTGGACCTGCCGCTTGCGGTCGCACGCTTTCTTCGCTACTTTTCCCATTTTTCTTGGTTTCGCTAGGGTGGATGACGGGTTGGGGTGTGTCTCAGGGTAGTGTTTTTAGTGGTTGTGTGGTTTTAGTGGTTTTATAGGTGTACGGCGGGATGTTTCCCGTTCCGGGCCCATGTTTTTACTTCCGTTTCCGTATATTTCCGGTCACCGTACTTTCCGGTAGGCGCACACTGCGGTGTCCGCTGTGATGGGTGGCGGTATTGCACCTAGGGCGCCGTACGGCGGCGGTGTGGGCCGTTTTGGGGTCATTTCCGCCATCGCGGACTTTGCACTTCCGCCATGCCGTGGTGCTCGTGCCCGATGGGTCGGAATGGGCCGCACTTTGCTCCTTCGTGCAATGGCGGAAACGCTATTTACGCTGTGGCGGTCCGGTCAGTCACTTTCCGCCAGGGTCGTAATGAGGGCCCCTGTGTGTTCCTGAAGCGGGAGAGCATGCATGATGAAGTCACACACTGCTGGAAAGAAGGGCAACCCATATTTGTATTTATTGCATTTTTTACACATTTATACATTATTGCATTTATCTGTTTCTCCATTGCTTCGCACTTTCCACTTCTCCCCCCTTCCATGCACTTTTCCCCTCCCTCTCTCTCATGCACTTGTGTGTTCTCAATGTCACTGGACTTAGTAAGATCATTGTTTTGTTCGCCCCTGTTCCTCTCCCTTGCCGCGCTCTGAAACACTTGAGTATGAGCGCGATACAAATAAAATATCAATTATACATCGAAACCCTGAGGTATCCCGGCGTAGGTTACAGACGGCTTAACATCTCTGGTTACAGTGAAAGAAAGTTACACAACAATAAACAAAAAGGGACCATACAGATGTTTGCACTGTCTTTGAGGAGTAGTCAGCTGACAACCACGGCTATTACCCTGGCACTCTGGCCAGTGCTAGGACCAGCTGATATCCTTGTACGGATACAGTCGTGGACTGCTTGCCATCATAGACCCAACAATGGCCTGCCACAAGTAGTGCACTGAAAGAAGTCAAGGACTTAAGTAGCATGCACTACCTACAGAAGATCATTGGTAGTACTACAGGGCCACAGGGTTGTACGTTAGGGATGCACGTTTGAAGTAGTGTCAGCTTTCTCTAGCAGTGTCAGCTTTCTCTAGCATTGCCCTGTCATAGTGCCAGGACCCTAGCAGTGAGAGCTTCCCGTACGTAGGCCCTCATTACAACACCGGCGCTAAATCATGGCGCTATTAGCACCATGGTTGGTGCCGGTGTTGTAATGAGTCCGCCATGGTGAAATGGGGAAACACCGCCCCATTCCAAGGTTGGCGGGGCGGTATTTCCCCATTTCACCATGGGCCTTCCCCATTCCCATTTTCGCCCCATAGGGCTCAATGGGAATGGGGAAGGCGGCAATTACGGTACCAGAAATTGCGGTACCGTAATTGCCTGCGAGGTCCCTTTGCGGGTCTCTACTTTAATGGCTGGTCCAGACCAGCCGTTCAGGTCGGGTCCCGCAAAGCGACCTCGTAGGAAGGCGCGAAGTGGTTAACGCCGCCGCAGCCTTTTACGGCACCGTTAACCACTTAGCGCCTGAGTCGTAATGACCCCCATAGACTGTAAAAGCTATAGGACCCAGGCAGGGAGAGCCTTCATCAGATGTACACGGCCAGTGCTCTAGGACTCCAGCAGCCCCCTGCCAGATGTGCAGGATCCCAGCAAGGAGAACATTATTAGCGATAAAACCATGGCAGTGCCCTGCTCATCATATTGGGTCTCAGTAGTGTGAGCTTAGGCTAATAGTCTCCTATCAAGAGCTACATGACTCTGCCAGTGTGAGTTTCTTCCTTCTAGATGTAGTGCTTTAAAGACCTATCAGTGCCCTGTCAGTGCTGTGTGCACGTTCACACTGATAGGGCGCTGCTTCCATGTTAGGACATTGCTAGAGGAACAAGGAAGCCGGTAAGAGGGTGGCAATGTAGTGTTGTGTTTGCGGGAGGATGACATGAGGGCGCCACTCCCAAATACTCTTTGGCCCTCATTACGACCCTTGCGGAAATTGACTGACCGGACCGCAACAGCGTAAATAGCGTTTCCGCCATTGCACGAAGGAGCAAAGTGCGGCTAATTACGACCCATCGGGCACGAGCATTACGCCATGGCGGAATCCGAAAGGCTGCGATGGCGGAAATGACCCCAAAACGGCCCTTACCGCCGCCGTACGCTGCACCAGGTGCAATACCGCCACCCATCTTAGCGGACACCGTAATGAGCGGGCACCGTAATGAGCGGGCACCGCAAATTACGGGCACCGTAAATATACGGAAACGGAAGTAAAAGCATGTGGCCGGAACGGGAAACAGCACGCCGCACAACTATAAAATCCGAATCCCAACACAACCATTAAAAATCCGACCCTGACACACATCCCAACCCGTTAGCAACCCCAGTTAAAAAAATAAATATGGGAAAGGTAGCCAAGAAAGCGTGTGATCGCAAGCGGCAGGTCCACTTCTCCCGAGAGGAACTGACCGTGCTGACCGAGACCCTGCAGGAAAATGCCGCCGTCGTCTTCTCCAGTCAAATGACCAGGACGGCCCTTGCCAACAAGAAGGCCATATGGGCCCTGGTGGCACAGCGCGTAAGTGCGGTGGGGACAACACCCCGCACGCCACAGCAATGTCGCAAGCGGTGGGACGACCTGCGGATCCGCGTACGCAGCATACTTTCTGCGAACAGGAACATCGCCACAGCTACCGGGGGGGGATCAGAGTCGCCCATCAAGTTGACCCCCTGGGAGGAGATCTGCGCCTCCACCATAGGAATGGAGAGCATAGAGGGAGTCGGAGGGATGGAGAAAGGAGCGCCGACATCCGGAGAATCAGGTAGGTTGGCCAAGAGAAACAATGCGAAATCCACAAACCACGAACATGTGCAGTACCATGTGACCCCATAGTGCAATACATACTTTGCCCTGACAGCGCCCTCTAAAAGTCAGAATGAATAAACAAATTAATCAAGATGCCATAAACAACCCCTACATGTGCAGCATGCACCCCCTAACTGCAGGCAGCCAAATGAATGCATCCTCAACCCACACGAAAATGAGACCAACTCCAAGGCCCAGTCCCAAATCACCCTCATGTACCACCCCAATGCATTTGATACGTTGCCATTCCAAATCCCACAGACCCTTAACTAACGCTCGCCCCTCTTTACTCCACCACAGGGTCCGATACCAACGACGAGCTGCAGGACACCCCTACCAGCACGCCTGCAAAGAGGGCCAGGACCAACGTCCCAAGAGCCTCCACCTCAGGTGCAAGGATCAAGACACGGCAGCAGCAGGAATCAAGTGCCAGCACACTGGAGGGGACTGCAACAGGCACCCCAGCAGCCAGCAAGTCCACAACCCCAGCACCACAGGTCCCCCCAAAGAACGTATCTGATGGCACTGCCTCTGGTGGTAGCAGCACCATAGGTGACACAGCTGTCATGCCAGCATGCTCCGACACGGAAAACAGTGCTGGCGACGTAGGTACCATCCATGACCTTTCCCAATCCCCCTGCATGTCCCATCCCCTACACCATGACGAAACCACGCAGGGGCACCCTGAAGACGACGACTGGCCAACCCCCACAAGTCCTGTGCCAAGCCAACATGTGTTGAGCAGCCCCCCTGTCACACCACCGCAAATGTCCATGGCCCAGCAGAGGCAACAGTCCCTCGACCTGCTGATCGAGCAACAGCAGGAAGTGTCCACGCTACTCAAGGACCATGCAAATGAATGCGGGGGTTCCAGGGCAGCCATGGAAACATCCACCGAGACACTCAGGGCACAAATAGAGAAAAGTAGTGAGAGCCTCAGGGGAGAAATGGAGAGAAGCACCGAGAGCCTGAGAGCACAAATGGAGAGAAGCACCGAGAGCCTGAGAGCACAAATGGAGAAAAGCACCGAGAGCCTGAGGGGGGAACTGAATGCGACGTCCAAAGACGTTTGTGCTGAACTTGCTGCTGTGCGCCGTGTGCTCTCGGAGCTCTCACAAACCCTCAGAGACATGCATGGACGCGAGCAGGCAGAGACGTCATCCGTGGCAAGTTCCGTCCAGGGCAGCCCCCAACGCAGATCTGGCAGGAACCTGCGCTCCACGGGCAGGGGTGCCCCTGATACCCGTAGAGGGGGCTTGCAATAGCGTCTACCCACGGGCAGCATGCATATTTGGACACTGGTGTTGGGGGGGGAGGAAGTAGGGTGGAGGGGGTGTGTTGGGCTTCACTGGGTGGCGGGTCCATAGGGTGTATAAATCAAATCACATTAACAATACAGCACTTCATTATCATCCAATGACATGTGTGGACATTGATATTTGCGTACGAGGCCTTCATAGGCGTACAGTCCACTATGTGCCTGTACTACACACACACAGTGCCACAGGTCCCCTTTCCGTGTAATAGGCACCATGCGTGGTTGCTAGAAGCATGCATCTATGATGCTCTGTCGGATTGCACGTGCATCCTGTGCCTCATGGACTCCTTGGGGTGCCTCCACATCCCCACCCTCATCATCATCATCTTCAGGTGCATGCAGTACAGCGTCAGGGGGCATGGGCACATTCCTACGTATGCACATGTTGTGCAGCATGACACATGCCATGACCATCTTAGAAACCCTCTCATGGCTGTACATGAGTGCCCCGCCAGACCTGCTGAGGCTGCGGAAACGAGCCTTCAGTAGGCCGAATGCCTGTTCAATGACCACACGGGTACGTGAGTGGGCATGGTTGTAGTCCTCCTCATGCTGGTTCTGTGGGTTCCGGATTGGTGTAAGGAGCCATCTCTTCAGTGGATACCCGGCATCACCTGTATGGGACGAATAAAGGGTGTCAGTGGAATGATAGTGCTAAGTAGCCCCCCCCCCCTCCTGCAAGGTCATTGACGCATCAAATGGGCCACGATGTCATGCATGGAATGAGACTCACCGAGTAGCCAGGATCTGTGCCCTGCGTGTCGCTCCATGTAGCGTGGTATTCTTGTGTTCCTCAGGACCATAGAATCATGTGTAGATCCTGGAAATCTGGCACAACAATGCGTAAATATCTTGTTGGAGTCACACACCATTTGCACATTGATTGAATGAAATTGTTTCCGGTTGCGGTACTGGACCTCCATGGCATGTGGGACAACCAATTCAACATGGGTGCAGTCGATGGCACCAATGCAACCCGGGATGCCGCCAAGTGCATGGAATCCCACCTTTGCGTTGGTAATCTCCTGGTACGTGCGTGGTAGTGTGATGTGGTCGTCGGCGTGCTTCAGGAGGGCATCGTGCACTTGGAAGAGTGTCCGTGAGAACAGTGGCTGTGAAATGCCATGCAACTGTCCGACTGTGTGCTGGTAGGTGCCTGTGGCCAGGAAGTGGAGTACAGACACCACCTTCAGTAGGGGTGGGATGGCGGTTGGGCTATCTATCATGCTCACGAGGTCAGCATGTGTCATGTCCACAATGGCGATTATGGTGTCCCGGTCCAAACGGTAGAGGGTGTGGATCTGCTCAGCAGTGAGGTTGAACGGATCAGCTCGGAGGCGTGGGATTGCGGGCCGCCTGCGTGGTGGTAGTGGCAGTGCTTGTGGGCCTTGCTGACCCTGCCTTGCCCTCCTCCTCCTCCTTCTCCTCCGTCTCCCCTGTGCGCCCGGTTGTTGTACCTGTTGTTGTTCGTCGTCTTCTTGTAGTTGTAGCACTTGCAGTGCTATCTGGTGCCCCAGGCCCAACATCGCTAGTCCTGCCGGTAGCATTTTGGAGTGGGAGTGGTTGTGGGAGGGGTTTGGGTCTGCTATATATGTGCTGTCGGCCTGTATGGCCTCCACCTGTGCTGATTGAATGAATCTGTGGCAGATGCAATCCCTTCTGGCCGAGCACGTCCCGCACGTAAGGCTGCATTTGGCCGCATGGCATCTTGGGATTGGAATCATGTATCAAATCCCGATGGCAGTGTGATGTACTTTGACTGATTTTCATGCTATGCTCCCATTGTTACACATGCTATGATTGCAGCCGCTTACATACCTGTGAAGAGTCAGTGGTATGTAGGGCTCGATCGATGGCCGACCCTCATGCAGCACAGTATCGTACTTCACCGACGGGCGTGGCGTCCCATTTGTGATTGCAGCCAGTTAGCATTATGACACACAGCCGCACTACATTGATGTGGTTGTGAATGCAAGCGTTCACAGAAGCCTTTTCGACGTAATGTTGCAAGTGAGGAATTCGAAGGCCAGCATTTTAGGTTGCGAAGTAGCGGTGAGGAGACGCCCACAGGTCTGCCTGGAAATGTAACGTTCTATTGTTGAATGTCCTTGGGACAGGGCCCATAACGAGCAAGCAATGAATGACATGAATTGAATGGGATGCGCAATAGCGTAGTGGACGATAAGGCAGGACGTTCCCAAGTCCATCTTGCTTCACAACACTACAGATCCGGCCAGGAGCACAGTGGTTTTTGCAGACTGCATTACGCACAGACGCGATGGAAGTTTCACATATTATGTGAGTGAATGTTCATGCGTTTTCATTGCGGGATGAGGGAATGATGAATGGATGCATGGACAGATGATTCCATTTAGGGTCTGCCATGTACATGTGTTTTTTGATTCAATCCCCTTCCCCTGCGCTATGTGATGCAAGGCTGCCATAGTGGGACTTACGTCTATCTGCCCTTGTCGGATCCTCCCTGTCTCGACGCGCCTTCATACACTTGTGTCTAGGCACGTTACTAATCCCATGTCATGGGTTCTATCTTGACGGACGCATGCACAGTAACCGACGTTGCCAATGGTGTATTAACCTCGATTGGTTTCGTTATGTATCGATACTGATTTAGGGGTGTGTATATTCCTTTGGAGTGGGCTAGCATGCATATGGGTGTGGATTTGGTGTGTTGAATGAAGATAGTGATGCATCATGTGTCCTGTAGTGCAATCGGTTAATTTGTGTTTCATTTGGGTGACAGGTATCTCCTGCCCTATTGCAGATGCCATCTGTACGCCACTCCTCCAGATGGATTTTACTCTCGACACCTGCAGCTTCGGGTGAATCAGTGGAGCACCATAACGATCTTATGGGACGATCGCCAATGGGCCACATGCCCTTACGCTGTTCTGGTGGCTAGGTGCAACATTTCGGCCTTTCAGCTGGACTAGTGCCTGCCTCATGGGACGGACCTGCGGTTCTTGCCGCTTCCATGTTGCCTTTTGGAACGTTGATGTTGGCCCTGTGTGCCATGATGGTACAGGGCGTCACACAAGTGGAAGCTGGTCAATTATTGCAGATGCAGCCCTCGGTGATGATGGATGTTTTGGTGTTATTTTACAAATTGCTGTGAGGCCTTTGTCATTTGGATGTGCATTTAAATTGTATTCCGATATTTGGCGTGTTGCGTTATTCTTTGCAGGTGATGTGGCGATTTTCGATTTGTGGCGGTATGTATTGCGAGATGATCTGCATTGTGTTCCGCCTTCTGAGTTGAGTTGTGTGGTACAGTACTGGCCGCTTTTGCCTACGTAGCACAGTATGGTCACGGATAGGGGCTGCCATTGTGACTGTTTACATGATGTGCTGTTCAGGGGCGGGGGATTGGCTTTTGGCCGACTGGTGCCTGTCAGCCAGGTCGATTGATGGTATGATGGGATGTTCAGAATGTGGCTGGTCACAGGTGCCTGTGTTTGCGTGCGTTTGTTGGAGGGGGACTGGGGTCATGTCCATTGGAATAGCTTCTGTATTCATGCCATCTGTGCCCTGCAGCTCCCATCGGCCCCTCTTGGGATGAGCCTGGCTGCTCAGTCACTCTGCCAACTTGTGTGGTACATGCTTCTGCTGATGGTTGGTTTGTTTACTGGCAAGAGTACAGGGCTGGTGCAATCCCCCTCAGGATGCTGTTTTGGATGTTGCCTTGCGCTGGTGGCAAGCGATGGGGGACTACTGTTGTTTTGTGTCATGTGTTCTTGATTTCCATTTTGATGTCTTGTACCTTCACATGCCTGTGCTGCATCAGTACGGCTATGGTGACATGCCGTACATGGATGCCCACTCACGGGGCGCTTTGAACACCTGCATGCATTTCTACGTTGGCATGCATGGGTGAATTGTAGATTTCACTGGTTGCATGGTGTGAGTACATTGCGCCTGCCAGGAGTTGTGCAATGTGGCCAGGGAGTGGAGTACAGGCACTCAGTGGGCCATTTACGGTTGGTTCACGATGCCGTATTTCTCGCCATGGCGGAATGGTCCATTCCGCCATGCCTGATGGCGTTAGGTACATGTCCGCTAGGGTCGGAATTGGCGTACCGTTGCACCATGGTGGTGTTTGCGGTTTGGCATGGTGCGCGCGCGCGTGCTTAGTGCAGTTAGCGTTGGCGTTCACTACGGTGTCGCTAATGGCTTCGTACTTTGCGGTGACGGGTCATAGTCGCACCGAGCGCTTTTCGATGGCGGTATTGCATTTCCGCCATCGTTTTCCCCTTTCCGCCAGGGTCGTAATGAGGGCCTTTGTGATGAAAATGAGGTCACCTGAGAGGGATGAGGGCCTCACGCAGCCTAAAGCAGCCGGGAAAGAGAATGATTTTTACCTGACGAGGGTGTAGAGCCTCAAGCAGTGACAAAAGAATCTTTTTGGGATTGGGCGTGGGTGGTCACAGAGGGGGCACCATCAGCATTTAAACTGATTCAAGGTCAGTGGTGGCTGGTGAATATTTTTAGTGGAGGAGCCTCAATATTCCCCCGAAGTTTTGAGAAACGCATGCGTCTTCTAAGATTTTTGTTTAAATAATAGGTTCAAATGGAGCATTCTACTGCACGATTTTTGAGAAAAGTGAGGGAAAAAGCCATACAATTGATAGTGATATGATATGATATGAAAGTTTATTTATATAGCGCCTATACACAATGTGTTTTAAAGCGATTCGAGGCAAGGGAGGGTGAAAGGGAAAATACAACGACATTCTTACAGGCCATGAACAGTAAGGATGTGAAATTAACTATCGTACTTGGCCTGAAAACATTTCAGATAGTGCAAGAGCTAAGACATAGATAAGGAACGGAGGGGGAGAGTGGGAAGGAAATGGAAACAGACAGGCGACTACCGTACTAGGCCTGATGACATTTCTGGTAGAGCCGAGGAAAACAATGGTGAGGGAGAAGGGTGCAGAAAGAGAGGGGAGGAACAAAACAAGCGACTTTCATACTAGGCCTGACAACGTTTTAGATAGTGCTAGAGGGAGGGGGGGCAGTAAGGGGAGGGGGAGCGACAGACGAGGTTGCTATCATACTAGGTACAGGAACAATTCTTATAAAGTAAGTGCATAGAAGAAAGTAAGGGGAGGTGAGCAGGAGATAGGAAAAGGGAAAGGGAAGGGGAGGAGAGAAAAGAGAGTTAGCAGTCAGAAGAGTGGAGAAGCAAGAGTGGAGAACGAATACAATTGCAGAAGTCAGTAGTCACACATAATGTTGCAAGCCAGGATACAAGATGAAGATGGGAACAGCATGATTCAGGGCCACCATGAGTACAAGATGCAAAGGAAGTCCAGCATCAGAGTTGAGAAAGGGTGACGCACCGCGAATCAATGAAGTCCATAAAAGTAAAATTCAGCATTGGCCACAAGACGGTGATGGTGAAAACAGAATGTATCAGGACAGACTCCTCTGTGCAGGAAGGGGAGGAGGGCACAAGTAAACAACATGGGGGGGACCAGAGAGGGTGGGAATGGGCTATGGGGACAGAGGGTGTAAACGCATGTTGGTGCATGCTTACCTGCTGTCTTAGCAGGGGGTGGGACCCTGGATACTCCTGGTCCGAACAGGTCCAAACAGGAATTGCCCTTCACTTTGGATGCCCGGGCGAGAGCCGCCCTTGATCTAAGAGTTAAGAGCAGGAAGGAAGAGGCAGGTCTAAGAAGGTGGGTGGTGCTTAGGCCAGGTAACCTAGATCCACTTACACCTGCTCCCCAGCTGCAAAGGAAAAGAGGCTGGAGGGCTCCTTAAGTAGGGAAAAGAGCGGCAAGCAGGAAGGCACCAGGTGGACAGGGCCTGCTAAGTGGTGAAAAAGAGCGGCAAGTAGGAAGGCACCAGGTGGGTGGGGCTTGCTAAGTGGTGAAAAAGAGCGGTAACCAGGAAGGCACCAGGTGGGCGGGGCTTAGGCCAGGTGACCTGGATCCACTTACACCTGCTCCCCAGCTGCAAAGGAAGAGGCTGGAGGGCTCCTTAAGTAGGGAAAAGAGCAGCAAGAAGGAAGGCACCAGGTGGGCGGGGCTTGCTAAGTGGTGAAAAAGAGCGGCAAGCAGGAAGGCACCAGGTGGGCGGGGCTTCCTAAGTGGTGAAAAACAGCGGTAACCAGGAAGTAAACAGGTGGGCGGGGCTTAGGCCAGGTGACCTACATCCACTTACACCTGCTCCCCAGCTGCAAAGGAAAAGAGGCTGGAGGGCTCCTTAAGTAGGGAAAAGAGTGGCAAGCAGGAAGGCACCAGGTGGGAGGGGCTTGCTAAGTGGTGAAAAAGAGCGGCAACCTGGAAGGCACCAGGTGGGCGGGGCTTAGGCCAGGTGACCTAGATCCACTTACACATGCTCCCCAGCTGCAAAGGAAAAGAGGCTGGAGGGCTCCTTAAGTAGGGAAAAGAGCTGCAAGCAGGAAGGCATCAGGTGGGTGGGGCTTGCTAAGTGGTGAAAAAGAGCAGCACGCAGGAAGGCACCATGTGACCTAGATCCACTTACACCTGCTCCCCAGCTGCAAAGGAAAAGAGGCTGGAGGGCTCCTTAAGTAGGGAAAAGAGCGGCAAGCAGGAAGGCACCAGGTGGGCGGGGCTTGCTAAGTGGTGAAAAAGAGCGACAAGCAGGAAGGCACCAGATGGGCGGGGCTTGCTAAGTGGTGAAAAAGAGCGGTAACCAGGAAGGTACCAGGTGGGCGGGGCTTAGGCCAGGTGACTTAGATCCACTTACACCTGCTGCCCAGCTGCAAAGGAAAAGAGGCTGGAGGGCTCCTTAAGTAGGGAAAAGAGAGGCAAGCAGAAAGGCACCAGGTGGGCGGAGCTTGGTAAGTGGTGAAAAAGAGCGGCAAGCAGGAAGGCACCAGGTGGGTGGGGTTTGCTAAGTGGTGAAAAAGAGCGGTAACCAGGAAGGTACCAGGTGGGCGGGGCTTAGGCCAGGTGATCTAGATCCACTTACAGCTGCTTCCCCGCTGTACTTTTTTCGGGTGATACGTGAAGAAATCAGTGATGTCAAAATTTCCACCGTAAATCACTTTCATGATTCTGAACCCACAATGAATGCCAGCACTGCCACTGTAAATCACTTTTATGAGGTTGTGCCCAAAATATATGGCAGTGTTACCACTATAAATCATTTTCATGATGATGGGCACACAATATATACCACCATTCCCATTGTAAAAAACATTTATACCATATACATATTTCCCACTATTCCATCTGTAATTCACTTTCATGCAGCTGCACACACAATATATGCCAGCATATCTAGTGTAAATCAATGTCATGATGCCTCGCCCACAGTATATACAAGCATTCCCACTATAAATCACTTCAATGATGTAGATCCCACAACATAAGCCAGCAGTCCAGGTGTAACACACAATGTATATCCAAAGGACCTCATCTCTCCAGCCTTAAGATCTCTCCACTGGCTCCCAATGGCTGCGAGGATCAAATTCAAGACCCTCTGCATCACCCACAAGGCTTTCTGGGGCCTGGGACCTCGCTACATCCAACTTTATCTCACTAAATACCTCCTACTAGAGTCTTTCAGTCCTCTAGGTCAAACTCTCTGCAAATCATATGTTTCTCTAAGGAGAGAGTGAGGGTAGATCTCTTTTGCCAGCAGAAGCCTCCCTCTAGAACAGCCTCCCTGCCCCTCTTGGACTTGAGCCAGATCTTCTTAAGTTTTGGAAGGTTCTCAAGACCTTCATTTTCACCTCCTGCTACCCTTTACCCCTCCCTTGCTAATTCTCCACCAGCCGTTTGCGACTGCCTGTGTCCCATATGAGTCTTACTCTGGCCAGGCCCTCGTTTTACCAGTCTTCCCCTGAACCCCTACCAGACCTGCCCCCGGAACCTCTTCCCTGTCTAGCCTCTAAGTCTGGTCCACCCCATCCTCAAACTAATTGGCCCTTACCCCTACTTCCTCTGGCACCTGCCCTCCTGGCTCCCCCTTAGCATTCGCTCAGCCACTGGGGCCCCCTCCTTCTTGCACTTCCTCCTCTTCTCCCTATCCCAATCCTTTGCCATATCTGCCCCATGCACCCACACTTCTTGTTACTGCACCTGCAGGATCCAAATGTCACAAGGCCTAGTAGGACCGTTACTGTTGTTTTCTCCCCTGTCCCCCACCCCCCACCCCTCTTCTTGTCTTGTGGTGCCTGGAAACACTTTCTGCTGTACAGGCACCATACCAATGTTCAATAAATAAAATAAATAAATAAATATATGTTGGCTGTAAGTCCCTTGGAGGATGCCGGGGCAGCCTTATCCCCCACCAGACAAGCGCATGCACCATTATGTTCACTCAGCATGGAGCCAGGCAAGAGGCCTGTGTGACATAAGGAGTTCTGGGCAGCTTGTTACCTGACCTTTCACTGAGAATCAATGACCCTCCCATAGACCCCCCGGTGATTCTCAAATGATGGTCATTTTCTTCAGGACTGTGCATTATTTATCCCACCTTTTCCACATTAGTATTGAGACTTGAACAACAGATGCTTTTTTGGACAGCACCCACTTTACAACACCTGACCATGTGCCCATGGTGTCACCCACTACTTAAGGTCCTTGCCGCAGATACCTACAGATCCCGCAGTCCTCGCAGCAGCTGTAGAGGCCGGAACTCCAGTCGGAATAGCCTCTGACCATCACGGTCTGCTTGGTGACCATCCTAGGCTGATCTGTCACAGTGGCCATGGTATCTGGAAGAGAGGGGTGGGTTTAAGTTGTGTATAGTAAGAAAGAGAGTCCCAGCATGGTCAAAGACAGTAAAAGAGAGTGGTATAGCTGGCACAGAACATGGGGTACTTTGTCATTGCCAACTCACAGAACCAATTGGTACCTGGCCAGGCAGCCTGGGTCACCTGCCAGTGGCTTCTCCAGTGCACTGTCTGCACAATGCCAAGTGGTTACGGTGACAGATGGCAGGACACAATTGCCAACCCCAGGGGATATCACCTCCTACTAGCTGGTGAACCCTACTAAATATACCCACATAAGCAGGGAGGGGGGGGCTGGGAACCAAAAGATGCTCTGGAAATAATTTTCAAAGTGACCCCATATTCCACATTTTCAGCAAGCCCAACCCTTTTCCTATGAGAAAACTTGGAAATAAAATAGGTTTCTACAGAGGCCCAGGGTGCAGAGGCCTACCAGGAAATCACCAGAGTTCCCTATAGGCCAGTCCACCCCTGCACATATGGATGAACTCTGACCAGCCATGCAGTGCTATCCTCAAGTCCGTTTTCAATTTTGATGACGTCACCGGAGAAGGGAAGGGAAGGGATGGCAAGGGGCAATGTCGACCCAGCCGATTTGGAATGCAGGCTTGTACCATACAATACAGCCCAAGTTCCAAGCATCCTGATTGGCCAGCTCTCCCTCCAAGGGTGCTAATGAAAATAAGTTACAGATGTTCATTTTAAGGTATATCTTACTGGAAAATTCATATTGGTAACTCAGAAGACTTTAAAAAGAAAAAAGGGTGGTCAGGCCAATGGTGAAATTTTAAGTGGGGATAAGGATGGAAAAAAGCAGGTGGTATGGAGAGACGCTCACATGAAGGCTAGGTCAGGACGTGAAAGATAAAACAAAATCGTGAAGCTGCATTAGTTACTATATGGGTCGTGATTGAGAAGGTTGAGTCACCGGTCTACATCTGGGTGGGCTCTGACCTTTCAGGACCTACAGAGCCCTAGCAGAAATAAATAATCAAGGAAGACAATTCGTGCTCCTGGGTGATTTCAACCTAGGATATGAGGATCCCTCTGACCTGAAATCCACCGCCCTCACCACAGCATTTCATGAGATAAACTTTACACAGGCAGTCCCCACCACCACCCATTCTAAAGGCTGGATCCTGGACTGGATCCTATTCCTCATCTCTCCCATCCAAGTCGCATCCATTGTCCCGGTACCCTGGACTGATCACTCCGTGATTCACTTCACCATTTCCCTTGCGCCCACCACCACTAAAATGATCAACGCCTATCCGCCCATCACGGTTAGACACACCCACAAACTGACCAAGGATCTGTTAGAGCCAACCGTTTGTGCATCCCTCGAATCATGGCCTGATAGCCTTGACCCCGAAGCCATTCTCAAGGTCTACAACACCACACACCTTAGTACGCTAGACCTGCATGCCCCCCTCAAAATGACCATGCGTAATAATGAACACAGCCACAACTTGTTTACTGAAGAGATTTCTTCTCTCCGCAAATTAAAGCGTGCTAACGAACACATCTAGCAAAAAAATCCCACACCCTCGAACAAATAAGCCTTCAGCAACACTATCACTTCCTACAAAACAGCAATTATCAACATGAAAGCCATCATCTATAACACCTGAAGAAGTGAAGCTAGCTCCAACACAGGAGAACTCTTTAAAATCCTTAAGGAGCCCGAGACCGCAGTCCCGCCCACCTCCACCTAAGCATGGTGCTCCCTTACACAATCTACCCTCACTAACAAAACACTGAACATCAGAAACAAAACTGTCCTCAAGACATCCCTGCTCGCCTCCCTCAAAGACGAGGACCACACACCATTACACCCACCAAGGGTCGGACTGGGGCATAAAATTGTCTCAGGCACCAATGAAAAAGTGGCTCACAGTTGCAAATGGGAATTCATTCCTTTTGTGACACTGTCTGAATAGTACCAAAGGCGGAGGTTTTTAATAAAATGTGATGCAAATTGTACATTTTGAAGAATATTTGTTCATCAACACTGGTCAAAACTATTAGCCGCGTAGTGAAGTAACTCATCCAACTGGCCCACATTGGCCAAAAAAGTGGCCCACTTTGACCCAAAAAACTGGCCCACACAAGCATTTTACGTTTTTGGTTCGGCCATGGGCCGATTGCCCTATAAGCGAGTGCAAGCCTGCACCGACCGGCTCCCCTTTCCACTTCCACACAGTCTCCCAGACAGACGCGCTCACCACCATCCAACGTCTCAAAGCCTCGAACTGCACTGGCGACATCTGTCCAGCCCACCTCATTAAGCTATGTCCTCCGACCTCCTTGAGCCTGGAGAACCTTAGCGGAGACATCCACGCACGAATGTACTCTCCAGCCCTTATACTTTTATGACCGGGGCAGAACTAGCTAGGTAAAACAGCCATCTCGGTGGGCTCTGCCCTCACAGGGCTTGGGTGACCTTGGTATAGGAAGCTCGGTGCTCCAAGGGTCTTCCACTACTTTAGCATTTGAGCGGTCGCAGTGGATACCTTCTACTTTTCCATAGTCCTACGCCATGGCACTTGATCAGCACACCAAAGACAGCTTTTCGATCTAAATAATCCCACCTGGCCACTGCCATGACATTGCTAAGACAGCTGAATAAAAGGTTAGGACAAGCTCACCTGAAGCTGTGGACGATGAGGGATTTCTCTGAGAACTGTCGCGGGGCGTCTGGTGAATGGAGACGGAGTGATCATGTGCGTATCCTTGCCAGCAGCAAGCACTTCACCGACTCGCATGGTGGGCACCCATGCATGGCTTTGCTGGGTGTGGGGGGTGCTGAAGCTGATGAGGCGACGCGGGACTTCCTGCACCAGATCAGTGGACCTTGAAGGTGAAGGTACCAGTTAATTTAATGTTTCTTCCTTTTTTTGCAAAGCACTCACATTTGTAAGTTGCTCCTCCTGAGTCTGAGATAAAGTAAATCACCCTAAAAACAAACTAACATACGTGAACTGCAGGTGATGGAGGATAAGGGTGTTGTAAAAGAATTGTCTATGCACTACCCAAAATAAGTAATTCTTGAACCGTTTACCAAATTTCTTAGAAGCCTTTTTTGTAGAGCAGTGTGACACATTGACTTCTGCCCTGCAAGAGTACAAGGATGAGTAGCGTCTGAAGCGACCACTCAGCCCCCACACTTCTACAAACCAAGAGTGATGCCATGCGTACAGGAAAAACAGGAGCAGTTAAGAGAGAACTTTGCTTCTGCCTTTGCTCCCCCTCTCCCCTGCTGATCTGCTCTGTCTTGGTACTGTGCACCTGGCCACCCTTTGTCCCCTGGGCCCAGGTACTGGCTCACCCTGCCACCCTCCTGTACTGCCTCCTGCCCACCCCTTGCACTGGGGACTGTATCTGTACCCATACAGTCCCCCACCCCCTAATTTTCTTCTTTTTTTGCACTTATCAGACTTACCCAGTCTGCTGCCGTAAAAACAGCACTTGCCACTTGCTGGCTGCACTACCACTGTTTATTGCCTCTATTATCTATTTATTATTATTTGTCTGTTCTCCTCTGCTCTGCACTCTCCACTCTCCCCCTTACATGCACTTTTCCCCTGTCCCTTTCCCATGCACATGCACGTTCTCAATGTCACTGGGCCTAGTAAGATCGTTGTTGTGTTCTCCCCTGTTCCCCTCCCTTGCCTTGTCGCGCTCGGAAACACTTGTGTACGAGCGCAATACAAATACAATATCATATCACATACTTCCTACGCCTTTTGTGGTAACGTGGGTCGAGTGAAGGCTATACTCTCAAGGGGTGTGAAGTATAACAGTTCAAAATAAAGGAATGTCCAATTAAGGTTCTATAAAAAATATATACACTTTAATAAAAATACACCAAATTCAATAACAACTAAATAGAAAAACACTACAAAAATACTACCCCTGTAGGAAGAACATAGAATATGCAAGAAAGCAAGATGCTGCACTCTAAGTAAGAGACAGGGGGAGAAAAGGCAATAAAAAACACAATGTTTTAAAATGTTCTGTTCTTCAGTTGCAAGAAGGTAGCCAGTGTCTAGCGACCAAAATGGACCATGGCTAGTTATCAATCATACCTTTTTTGTCCCTTGGCAGTGCAACAATGGTGAACCACTTCTCACTGCTGTTTGGTGGTTTAATCTGGTAAAACAATTGGTAGTCCATTGGCATGCAGATGTCAAGGCAGGGTCAAACTGAAAAAAGCTGCGTCTCGAAGCGTTACTCAAGAGATGGATATCGTGGTGGTCACCATGTACGGTACGTCAGTCGAGGTTCGGTGGTAGTTGGGTTGGCGACGGGATGTGCAGGCAAATCGGTTCAATGTGACGGCTCAAAGGATGCAGTTCAGAGACATTACTGTTGGTTCGATGGTGATGAAGAGACAGTTTGATTTGAACAGAGGTTTGGGTGCTGCAAGTCCAGCAATGCTTCTTTGTTCGAAACAAGACAAGAACGTTCTTCAGCTGGTGCAGTACTGGTGAGAACTGGTTTGAAGGTTGGTAATTGCCAAAGTCAGCTCCGGAGAGTCCTGTTAGTTTGAGCAGTGTCAAATATGCTGAAATCCTGTTTGATGCGAAAGTACGGGACCTGGCTGTCTTCGCTCTTAGGAGCTGTCAGTCCCTTGCTAGGGTCACAGGGACAAGATGAGTTGTTTTCTGTGGCTCCCAACATTGTATAGTCTGGAACACACCTTCAGTGGTCCTTGCAGCATGGTCATGTCCTGGGCATCATTGTGGCTGACAGAGGTGCAGGTCTTGCTACAGCCGCATGTCACCCACAATCTGCCCTGGGGACAAAGTTTGCATCTGCCTCGGACTCCCTACAGGGTCCAAAGAAATCTTCTTGAAGGTATGAAGTCCAGAGATGATTCAAGAAAGGAGTGGGAGACTCCTTCTTTTAAAGGCAAAGGTCAACAGGTGATAGGACAAAATCAAGCCTGCTTTAAGGGTCAGATCCCTGTTCTTGGAATAAGTGGACTTTGCCTTCTGGCATGACATGCAAAGTGCTTTGTGCTACAGGAAGTGGTGAGGACAGGAAGGTAAGATATTGCTCAACACCAGAAAGATGACTTGCGGGGATCCTAAAAGATGTTCCACGGCTATGACAAGAAGTGAGACCTCCTCCATGTATAATAGGCTTAGGGTGTAGGAATAGCCCACTTCTCCAGGCAGCAGCAACTTATGTTATGCGCCCACAAATATCATTAGGCTAAGCGGCTCAGGAGTTATAGGGCATGAAAGTGAACAAAAAAGAAGTGAGGTTTAGGTATGTTATCTAACAGTAATATTTCCACCTTCCTCTTGCGTTTTAAACCGCTGTAATATTTGTAAAAAGATTACTGAGTTCTGGCTGCCTCTCTCTGCAGATACAATGCCTCCTTTCCATGTTTGATTCACAGGGACTTCAGGAGTCCTATGCAGAGATTGGATAGAGTTACCTGAGACCAGACTGGTCTATGAGTAGGGGGATGGATCAAAAGGTAAATATAAGGCAGGAGGTCTAGTTTCACAGATTGAAGACAGAGTCTTCTGATGGTAAGAATAAGGAAACAAAGTGCTAATTACCTAGAGGAGAAGCAGGAGTATAATTCCAAAATATCTTGTTGAAGTCCGGGATCAGTTGCGAGACGCTGCTGAGTTGCTCACTGATTACTTTCCGAGTGAACGGCTGACGCATTGCATCAAGGCCGCAGGCAACCATCTTTTAATGGGAAGATGTGGTGGCCATCCTTGAATGGGAAGCATATCTCTGTAGCACCATGACTAACAAGTCGTATATCATCTCGTTGCCAAAACATATCTCTGTATTTAGCTGAGTTGCCAATGGTAGCCTGGCAGCAGGGAAGCAGGAGTACATTGGGCATGACTGGACTGCCTTTGGCCCAACTTCCTAACAGACTGAGGCAGAAAGAAACAAGATAGTGGAATATTCCTCCTCTGTCTACACTAAAACCACCCATTCCCTTCTCAATAGACTCAAAGGCTCTTTTTGTATCCTGCACCCTGGTGTGAGGCTACTCCTTTTGTGAATGGATGCTCTCTTTGATCCCTGTTCCCAGGACAGCTTCCCATGGAGTCACTGTCTGTCTAGAGAGGGTGTTACCATCCCTCACAAATGAACAAAGACAGGCAACCCACAGTGCTGCAATCTGGCTGGCAGCAGCGAAACAGCCTGTCTGGGGGAAATACACATAACCCTTCCACAGCTGAACAGGGCTCACAGGGCTGACACATGTGTGATATCAATTTGATGTGGCTTGGATAACTATGAGAGATTCCAGCCACTGTATCTCAAACTCGAGTATGGCTTATATTTTCAGTTTATCATGCTACCAGGATAGCCTACTCATAGTTATGTCGTTTTTGGAACCGAGGTGCATATTTTTTTATTTCTTTTTATTTTTTTAATACTTGTATTTATTGGTTTTTACATAGAATAAACATCAAACATTATAACATCCCCCTCTCCCTCCCCCCTTCCACCCCTCGGGTCGCTTGATATTGTGGTGTCAAGGATTCCTTTTATGCGTTGAAGATGTCTGATACTTTGATATTATGGGGGCACCATTGTTCCATAAAATCTGACTGAAGGTATTGCAGAGTCCCTTCCCATTCCTTTACAAACTTGACCTTCGTTCCTTGGATTATGTGGGTGATTTTCTCCATTGTTATATGGGCCCATACCTTCTGTAGCCAAGTATAAGTCAGTGGGGTGTTTTTATTCTTCCAGTTCTGGGCTATTGTTGTCCATGCCGCAATGAGAAGTCCCATAAAGCTTCTCCACTGTGATTTATTGTATAGCCTTGTTATGTCATCTCTAATTCCACAAACCCACACCCCTTCTCCAATCAGCCCCACATCTGGGAACACTTTACCCATCTCACCTTTAACTTCCTCCCAAAAGGGCTTTATGCCTTTACAATCCCACCAGATATGTTTCCATGTTCCCACCTCGGCGCATCCTTGCCAACATTGGTTTGACGTGTTGGGGAACATCAAATGCAGCCTCTCAGGGGTATAGTGCCACTTTGTCATGATTTTGATCCACGTCTCTCTGGTCTGTGCCGAGCGAGTCATTTTGGGGATCTGTTTCCATAGATCCTCCCACTGTCTTTTCGTCGGCTCCTCCCCCAGCATTCTGCCCCACTTGATCCTGTATGACCATTTAGCTTCTTCCCCTTGTGTGTTTATGAATTTATACAGAGTCGATACCCATTTTTTTGCCCCTGTGTTGGAGATGATGTATGTCTCGAACAATGTGAGATCTCTAGTTGCCGCTATGGTGATGATCGGGGAATTTAGCCAATGTTTTAACTGCTCGTATCTATATATATCGCCTTTGGGGAGACTTGAGCTTGCAAAGCAGGATTCTAGTGACCTAATTTCATTGTCCTTGAACATTTCGCCTATTTTCGTTATGCCTGCTTCCTCCCAGTTATCATATGCCCCTTGTTCCATCCCTGGTGGGAATTGCGGATTCCTGCTTATGGGCGTAAAGGGTCCCAGCGTCGTGGTCATTATACCTTTCCGTGTTTGGCTATCCCATGCTTCCAGCGTGGTCCTCATTATTTCACTTATCCCTAAGTTCTCGTGTCTTTGTTGCCTCTGTTTCCAGAGAAGCTCTACCAGTGGGGTTCTCGCTACTACCCTGTCTTGCTTGGCCCAGATCTGTTGCGGATTTTCTCCCAACTACTCCCGCAGGACCTTAAGCTGCGCCGCCTGAAAGAATTTCTTAAAGTGGGGAAGCGCCATCCCCCCTCGCTGGTTGGTGCCGTGAGGACCGTCCTAGCTATTCTCGGCATTTTCCCTTTCCATATGAAGTATGATACCAATTTCGTTAGGGTTTTGAAGAACGTATGAGGGACGCCCACCGGGAGAGCCTGAAAGTAGTATAGTACCCTTGGGAGGATGGTCATCTTAACTGACTGAATCCTGCCCCACCAAGATATCTGTAATAGATTCCATCTGCCTACTTCCCTTCGGATGCTTGTGAGTAGCCGCGGGTAATATTCCCCATAGAATTGCCCAATTTTTTGAGGTACTATTATTCCCAGGTATTTTATACCCTTTTCGGCAATCTTAAGGTCTAGTAGCTTTGCTTCCCCTTCTATGTTTGCTCGTTCACCCGCCAGGATTAGGATTAGGAGACCTGAGATGGCCCCAAAATCTTCTAGTTCCCCAACTGCAGCTGATAAAGTTGATTCGGGATCTTCTAAGACTATTAGCATATCATCTGCATATGCTATCACCTTATGTTGCTGTCCTGCCATATATATCCCTCTAATGAGTGTCGATTCCGTTATTTTTATTAGTAGAGATTCTAAAAAGATAGCGTACAGTAATGGGGAAAGGGGGCAGCCTTGTTTTGTCCCTCTTGATATTATCACCTTGTCAGTTACCTCTCCGTTAATGGCTATTCTACTGGATGGGGAGTTATAGTTCGCTCTAATTCTCGCAATATATTGTTCCCCAAAACCCATGCACTTTAGAACTCTAAATAACATCGACCATTCCACCCGATCAAAAGCCTTCTCGGCGTCTACCGATAGCAGTATCGCTGGGGTGTGAGTTATGCCTATTTTTTCCACTAGATGAATGAGCCTCCTAATATTGTCATGGGCTTGCCTGCCAGGAATGAAGCCTGATTGGTCCATACTGATCAGTTTTGGGAGAAGCGGGGATAGTCTTGTTGCCAGAATCTTCGTATAGATTTTTGCATCCAGATTTATCAGGGAGATTGGTCTATATGGTGCGGGGTATGTTGGATCTTTACCCGTTTTTTGTGAAAAACTAACACCTTCGCTTCATTCATTGTGGGGGTCGCATTGCCGCTATCTTTAAATGAGTTCAAGAGCCTAGTTAGGACTGGGGTCAATAAGTCTGAGTATCTTTTATAAAATGGAGCCGTAAAACCATCTGGGCCTGGTGCTTTGTTAACTGGGAGTCCATTTATTGCTTTTCTAACTTCCTCTTCACTAATTGGGTTCTCTAGGGACTGTTTATCCTCCTCAGAAATCCGCGGGATCTGTAGGGCTTCTAGATAAGAGTCTTGGGCGTCTGTATTAGGGTGTTCTGTGGAGTAGAGAGTTTGGTAGTATTCCCTCAGTGCTTCCCCATGTCTTGTGTGCGCGTTTGTATGTCACCTTTCGTATTACGCATGGGCTTAATTGTTGTTTCTTTCTGTTTCGCACAGAGTTGTCTCGCTAAGAGTCTATCTGCTTTGTTCGCTTTTATGTAATATCTCTGTTTCAGATAGAGTAAGTTCCTTTCTGCACCTTTTGTGCGTATCATCTCTAATTGGCCCTGTGTATGTTTCAGCGATGTTTTCAATATCCTAGTGGGGTGTGACAGCATTTTCTCTTGGATACCTTCGATTATTTTTTCCAACTCCTTTTCCCACATATACCTTTGTTTTTCTTTTGTGATTTTCAGCGCCATCATCTTCCCCCGAATAACTGCTTTAAATGCGTCCCAGACTGTGCTCATTGTGACTTACCCGGTGCCATTCTGTGCAAAGTATTCTTCTATCATTTCCCTTATGGATTCCCCGGTTATTGGGTCCTGGATCAGTTCCAGCGGTAACCTCCACCTCCAGAGCCCACCCTTCCTCCCAGGAAGAGACACATCTAGCCATAGTGGGGCATGGTCCGAGAGCGCTATCGCTCCCTTTTCTAGCCCTTGTATCTTACCCATGAGACCCACTGATACCCAGAAGTAGTCTATCCTGGACATGGAATTGTGAACATGCGAGAAATATGTGTACCCCCTTTGTTCCCCCTTCAGTTCCCTCCAAACATAATCATTCAAGGCCATGTGGTCCATCTGTTGTCTAAGACGCTTTGATGGTGCCCCTTGGCCGTGTATGCTCTCCGTACTTCTATCTAAATGTGGGTTCCACGCCATGTTGAGGTCCCCTCCCATGATCACCTCCCCCTATGCAAAGTATTCTAATTTCCCCAGGACGTTTCTGAGAAAACCATCCTGTCCCTGATTGGGTGCATATATTGAGGCAAGGGTAATGCGATATCCCTCAATCTCCACATTGGCGAAGGCATATCTTCCCTCTTTGTCTATGACCATGTCCATCAGTTTAGTGTCTTTCCCTTCTTTCACCGCTATCAGCACCCCTGCTTTTTTCTCCATTGTCGTTGCTTGTGCCCATATTTTATACCCTTTTATGCGTGTTTTCTGCTTGTCCCTCGTTCTGATATGGGTTTCTTGGAGTAGCAGTATATCTGCTTTTCCCCTTTTAATCTGTTTCTCCAGCTTCACCCGTTTTGTTGGATGATTCATGCCCCTGATGTTATAGGTTAAAATGAGTATCATCCCCATTCTGTTATGCAAGTATGCATTGGCTTTGAGTCCCCTTCTGTGCTTGATTCTTTCCGTTGATGCCTCCGACCCCCCCCTCCCTTCCCCTGAACTCCCCCCAACATTGAACTTTAAACCAAACAAACTGTTCCCCGAGTAGGGCGAGGGTTCCTAATGAAGCTAGGGCATTGCACCTTTCGCTCCCTGCCCTCCATACCCTCGGGGGTATTTTGTGGGGAATCCTAAACCCCAATGTTCCATCTGTCCTTACCGAGATCCAAACCGCTGGGTCCCGACCAGACCGCCGTCTGCCTGTTGTTCGTGCAGCTCTGTTCTCATCCATCCCCCCGATTGGGTCTTTATTTCAGCAGTTCCGTGCTAACATCCATAGTGTATTTATTTTCTGGGTTTCTCATGGTACTTTTCTCCGGGTCTCCCTTCCTGCGATTGCCTTCTTTTGCTTGCTTGATTCCCAGCCCTCTGGTTTCCTTGTTCGTTCTCTCCTGAGTGTAGACTCCTCCCGTTCCCTCTCTTCCTCTTGTAGTCCCATTGTACTGAGGCCTTCTTCCCACATGGTCACTCTTCTCTGTTTTCCTTCCCATGTGAATAGCAACCCAAATGGGAAGGTCCATTTGTAGCGGATCTGTTTCGCTACTAACGCTTTGAACAGTGGGGCCATTGCTCTCCTTTTTTGGAGGGTCACTAGAGCTAAGTCTTGGTACAATTGTATGTCTTGCCCATTCATTTTAATATGCTCTAGTTCCCTGGCCCTCCTCAGAATCTGTTCTTTCTGTGGATAAGAGGAAAGAGCCGCCAGGACATCTCGTGGTCTTTCTCCTGGGGCCCCAGTTCTTCTAGGTCCTACCCTGTGGACTCTGTCGATTCCAATATCTTCTGCTTCTTGAGCTCCCAGGATGTCTCTGAATACCTCTTTCACCGCCTCTTTCTGATCTTTGTCTAGTACTGATTCCGCCATGTTCTTAATATGAATGTTGGAGCGTCTGGAGCGGTTCTCCAAATCTACACATTGTATTTCCAGGTTATGAGCGAGTCTTACCAGATGTTCTTGTGTTTCACTTGTCTGCCTCGTGTCTTCCTCGAGACTCTGCACTGTCCTCTCCACTATGTCTGTTCTCTCTTCTAGGTTGGCTATATCGATTCTCTTGTCCTGCACCGCTTGTTTCATTTCGTTCTTCATGGTTGTGAATTGTTCTTGAACTGTAGACAACTTTTCTTGCAAGTTCATAAACCAGGTTTGCATGTCTGCTCTTGTCAGTGGTTGTTGTTGCTGAGTGTTTCGGTCTCCCCCATGGGCTCTCCCTGGGTCTTCCTTCTCGATTGCGATGTGCCCTCTGCTGACCACATTTGCAATATGTCTGTGCCTTGTTTTTTGGATTGTGGCACCTGTTGGGTGGGGTTGCCCTTCCCTTTAGCTCTTGACATGGTAGAGTGCCTTGTTAGAATGTCGATGGGGCTTCAACGCCCTCCTGCTTCCCTGCTGTCCGGCCTTCTACCAATTCGATTCCTCGACTAAGCTTTTGTGAGCGGAGTCCCTGTCTTTTCTGGACGTTGATCTTGTGATTCCGTATCTTTCCCGTGGTCTCCCTGTGCCTGTCAGCTTGTGATGGCTGGGGCGCGCCGGGCTCCCCCCTTCGTTGCGTGGAAACTGTGGCTCCCCCCGGTATGCTCTTCTGTGTCCTCTCCGCCGCAATTCCGGGTCCACTGCTCTCTCTTTCGATATTTTGGGAGGGGGTCTCCTTTAGTGCCGCCGCCGCACTACTGAGTTCGGGCTGACTGGGAGGGTCCCTGCGTTATGCGGTGTTGCATTCTTTAGGAGAGGGATGCCCCATCCAATATGTTGCTGTAAATTGCTACCATGCGGTGGATATGCTTTTCATTTCACTCTGTCTTCCCAAATTCCTCTTTTGTTCTCCCCCCCCCCGGGGTATTGGTCTGTCTTTATATGCGTTCCATATGTGTGGGTTCCCCCGCTGTTCCCCCTAGCTGGGCTCACCTCTTTGCTCCGGGCGAGGTATCTCGGGGCGGCCCGCGCTCCACTTCTCCAGCGGTCCGCCCCGATCCCGCCGTCCTCTCCGGCCTCCGCGCCTTTTCAATCCGCTATTGCTGTCTCGGCATCCCTGCTTCCTACCGAGCCAGCCGCTCGTCTGTGCGCTTGCAGAGAGGGCGGTTCCGTACCGCGGTCGCTAGCGGCACCCCGGATCCTGCTCCACGGTGAGGGCCGCCGCACCGCTGTCCTCTTCATCTGCCCAGATCTTCCTCCTAAGCGCGGGAGGTTCCGATCGGCCTCGATGGGGGAGGGGCCGGTCATTCACTCTCTCCGTTCTCTATCTGTCGTCCGCAGATCATCAGCGCTGCTGGGGGCAAACCGAGCTGCCTACTGCTTCATATGTGCTTATTTTTCGGCGGCCCGGGCGGAGCGTGGCTTAAATGCGACTCCTCACCCCGGCGGCCATCTTGGATCTCGAGGTGCATATCTTAAATGCAGCCTGTGCACTGCAGGGCTTTGGCTGTCACTGCAGCTGTCAGATGGGCACCTGTGACCTCTGAACCTGCTATGTGCCATAGGAGAGCAGACGTTGCAGATCATGCTACTGGTCCAGCAGGGCACAGGTACACACTATGCTTTTGTCATGGAGCCCATGAAAGGGAAATCTGATTAGCGGATGACCCTTTCTGAGATGGAATTACCCTCACAATGTTATTAATTAATACAAATTAAAAAAGCCAGGGTTTTGCACCTTTGCCAGATGGCAATTCCTCCCAAGTAGATTCTAGGGGGAAATGTTCCACAGCTTTGGACTTTCCGCCGGCATGGATTTTCATGCCAGCGCAAATGCTAGAGATCCCTATGGAGTCTGCCAGCTTTATCTACCAGCATAAAGCAGGTGGACCCCATATGGATCCATTTTACACACTGCTAGGCAGTGTGTACAATTACAATTAAACCCTGCCCGACATGCTGTCGGGCAGGGTTTAATTGTAATTGTGCACCACCAAGCGGAGCTTACAACTAAAATTAAACGCTGCCTGGCATGCAATCATGACAGTCAGCGTTTAATCACTTTGCATGGCCGAGTGCAAAAGTACTGGGCAAAAGGCAGTGTACATTCACTCCGCCTTTTACCCTGCTCTTTTGCACTTCTCTGTGCAAATGACAAAAATATGGTGCCGGGGAGTCCCCTACATGCAAGGGCACCCTGCCGTTGAACAACGAATTAGTGGAACTTGAGATCCTAAGGTAAGGTTTTCTTATTTTATCTATTTTCTTTTTTCAATAGAGGAAGGACAGGTGTCACGGCTCGCTCCCTTCGCTCCCATTCCTGCCACTTGGGGGCATGTTTTGGGGTTTATTCCCTACTGGACATTTCCTCCGAACCTTATGCTACAGTGTTCTGATGAATTGGGAGCGCTACAACCTTATTTTCCAAGTTACTTCCCTTCCGGATCCATTCCAGGTTTTTGGCAGCCAGCATGCTACTTTAATCAAATGACTATGCTTCCCAGAATGCCTGGCTCACTGCTTCACCTCCTCCCTTGCAGGACAAGGCTGGGTGGAGGATAGGCAACACCTGTGGCTGCAGGTGCAGCAGGCGGCACACCTGAGGGGTGTGCTCGTTAAGCAGCTTTAAAAGCCTCAGTTTGCTTCAGTCCAGCGCTGGTCATTGTTGCAGTGTTCCTGTTGTGACTGGTCCCTTGTTCCTTGTTCCTAGCTTTTGTGCCTAGTTCCTAGTTCCTGTTTCTTGTTCCTCTGCCCTGGATTTCGGATTTTTGTGCTTAATTGATTTCTGCTTTCTGGATTTCCCTTGCTGTCTTCCGCTGTCTGCAGGCAGCCTTTCTCTGTGCTTTACCCTTTGATGCTGCCCAATTTGCCTGTGTTCTCTGTTTCTTTGTTGCTGTCCTTTGCTACTGAAAAACTTGATGCTTTAGTCTTTCCCTTTATAGATTTAGCTTCCTGCCTTAAGGTTCCCTTTTGTGATATCATTTTCCCTGCTCCTGATCCTTGCTTTCTATTGGGATCCATTCCATGTTTTCCATCGCACTTCTGCATTTATTTCCCATTGATTATTACGTGTGGGTGTTATTGTAACTAGTCCCAGTGTGAATGCCCTTTTGTTTTCCATCACTATTCCTACTTGCCCCTTGACTAGGGTCTTATGTATTTAGTTTCCTCCACCCATTGCTGTTATAGCCTTCAGGGTCCCTGTTTGATCAACTGGGTTCGTGGGTTTACTGACATTCAAGTGATCTTTCCGGTCCTCGTGAGCACTGTTTCTAAGTTCCTTATTCAGTATCATCCAGAGTGTCAGCTCACAGATCCTGTCCTTGCCTGCCCTCTACGTGGGCTTAGCGCTGTCAGTATCTGTAATAGCATAGTGGGTAAGGAGTTTGCCGACTTTCCTTTCAGTCATAAGGAGGTTCTAAGTGCTTACCCCACATCCCTTTTCATATATTGGTATTATTGTTTCACTCTATTTGTACTCCTGGGTTTTAGTATACACAATTCTTGGGTATTGTAGGCACATATTTAGATTCAAAGTTGTACACTGTGCGATTCCGTGCACATTGCCTTCTTCCTTTCTTAACAACAGGTAAGGAAAGGCGTTTCTGAAATAAATCACAAAGTAAAAAAGACACAAACAAGCCCTCTCCTAGTGTGAAACAGCCAGATACCTCCCTCTAGCAGCTAAGCACACTCCACTAAGCACCAAGAAGTGAGTTAGGCCTTTTTTCACTACAGAACATTTCAGTAGAGATGTAGAGCTCTGATTGGTCTAATGACTCTCTCTGAGGATTCTGATGGTTCTGGTTGGCTTGCCTAAGTCACGCCCACCCACCGAGCTCACAAGCGCGTTTGAGCGTGATTTATTGATGAATCCCGCACATTTTCGGTATTCTTTGCGAGTTTGGTGAGGCAGAATATCCCCTAGGACTACTCACACGAAGGCCATAAAGAAAACCTTCAGTGCACGTCTCTTGTGAGACATTCCGTCACGGTCAGGCCCTAGGTGGAGTGTGCATGCAACACAACGTTTCAGCTCAGAGACGGTAGGGGAGTGTCTTCAGCTCAGGCCCTGAGGGGGCCTCGCCTTCAATGGGATGTCTCGGCCCAGAGAGTGCATGAAATCCAATGTCTGAGAGAGGGCGCCAAATAGGACAGTTCTACTCTTGAAAAGCCAGAGCTGGGCATGGAAACATCTGAAACACGCACCACCACAAAGGCCCAGTGAGAGCCAGCAAGAGCATTTCTCCCCCAAACCCCAAATTGGGCAGACCACACTTCCCCGCACTGCATCCACCTCAAAACTCCCGCCAGTCCGCCTCGGCGAACTGCCATAGCAGTACGTCTTAATGTCTCCAGAAGCGTGGGCAGCGCCACCAACCCACAGCCCATGGCATTGCAATCTGTAGACAACACTTAAATAGAAACACTGCCTTTCCACCTCATATATTGGAACCTTTTGGGATATAAAAATCACGCCCTATGACGAGGGCACAGAGAGAATGAACTCTCTACTGTCTTGTGACGTCACAATTCACCAGTCATTGGTCATGGACTGTTCTTGGCAGTGTGTTTATTTCGTGCGCTGCCTGGGTTTAAAACAGGATTAAGACTCAGTCTTCATTGTCACTTATTTTAAACAACAAAGCGCCTTTTAAGTTCACTCTATTTATTTATTTATTTTATTTTGACACTTATAGAGCGCACTAAGCCCTGAGGCATCTAAAATATGTTGTGTCGCATTACAAGCTGCATATTCGTGTTTTCCCGTTCTGAACAGTTTCTAGGTTGATTTGTTTTTGCAGCACTAACGTATCTAGGCGCTAGATTCATTCTGGAAAGATAAGTTACTTATAACACATTTTTTTTTCCAAGCTCGGATTCAGAATTCGAAAAGCCTGAAAACTCTACTCCTTGAAGAACATTTCGCCTATCACTGTTTCTTCTGGCGTTCCCACCCTCCCGTGATCCCTCATCCACCCCAATCTCTTAGCTACCTCTGCACCCCTGGTGGCGTCCCCTATTACAGAGGTCTGTTGCTTTGCTTTCCATTTAGGGTTGAACTCTATAAATCTCATACATACATGCATCTGCCTGGAACTTCCATTTCCCCGGATCCTGTCTCAGCTAATGTATCTCACAAAGAGGATTTTTATTTTACGCCACTTCGTAAATGTCTAGGCCAGTGTTTGTTGTGCATAACAGCGTGTGTCATTCAAATATTTAGGGCGTCATTACGAGGTCGGCAGTAAGGGGTTAACGGCACCGGTAAGGATGCCGGTGCCGTTAACCCCTTACCGCCGCATTCCGAGGTCCTTTAGCGGATCCCGCTAAGGGCGGCTGGTAAAACCAGCCGCCCTTAGAGGGAGCCGCTAAAGGACCAGGGAGTTAATAACGGGCATGTTGTTAACGGGCCCGTTATTAGCTCCCTCCCCATTCCCATTGAGCCCTACGGCGGCTCAAATGTGAATGGGGATGGGTAAATTGAATGAGGAATTACCGGGTCCTCCAAAGTTGGAATGGCTCGGTAATTACTCATTCAAGGAACCCGGACCCGAGTTTGGAGGCAGCCATGCTGCAAATAGCGCCATGGCTACCTCCAAACTCGTAATGAGGCCCTTAGTCTGGTTCTAAGCACCCACAATTTCGTACATATGGGTTGGAATTGACTGAGACATAGGGAGATGCTGAAATTTGCTTAGGATCACACAATGCACTCACAATGCACTTAAGGTTTTTATTTTTTTTTGCATTTATATAGCGCTACAAACCCTCAGATATCTGAGAGCTGATTTTTACCCACGGTGTGCGGTGCTCATTTATTGACCTCAGAAGGAAGAAAGGCTGAGTTTGGCCCTGCCGGGATTCGAACCTGCATCAGCAGACTCTGCATGGATGTCAAAGCGAGCGCTCTACTCGCTGTGCTATCTGACCGGTTAATTCCTCTTTTTTTATGTATTCATATACAGGAGGAACAATGCTCTTTTGGTCACAAAAGAATGTACAATAGATAAGAAATCAGATTTGACAGGAAGCAGTGAGCTTCTTAGAATGCAGTGAATTTGAGGGACATTCTGACCAGGTTGTGGAGGGGAGTAAATGGTACAGTCACCGGGCACAGTCCATATGTGGATATGCATAGATTAAGGACAACCAACATTGGACATTTTTAAGTGCAGGTAGGCTGTACGGCCACCTGTGCTCGGGATGCATGTGACCATGATGGTTGAAGTGGAGGCAGAGGAAGTGGGGGACAGAGGCAGGCTAGAGGCGAGGGAAAAATGTTAGCTAGCATGCAGATGACGTAAGTTAACGGGGTAACTTGGAGCGGGGAGGTAGGCTTTTAGTTTGGTTTTGAACAAATCGTCCTGGCGAAGAGAATTCCATGCAAGTGGAGCAAGAAGAGAGAAATAGCGAAACAAAAGAGAAAGGCTATGAGGCGGGATTGGTACAAAGGTTTTCTGGCTCCACAGTGGATAACGAGGCGATTTCACCACTTCTCCTCCTCAAAGCCAAGCTTGCAGAGCATTCAAAGGTTGACTAGCAAGTTTTATTCTAGTCCTTAACCCCTCTTACCTATTGTCCAAGCTGACAGTCTTCTGTTTTTACAGCACGTTCCTGACATTCCAACATGCAACTAAGAATTCAGAATCAAGGATTCCAATCTGCATGAGCAAGAAGGCATCATGGGTATATGTGATTTTTTCAAAGATAGTAATCTCTCAGCCCTATTCAACAATCACAGAAACGTTACTCTGCTGGGGCCTGCTCTATGCGGAGGGCCGCGGCTGTATTAAGAGAAAAACGATACAACCCAACCATGCTGTCAGGGATCAGGTAGAGTATCCGAGGTGAGCTGTGCCTCCAGACCACGCCTCCACACCTACTGTCCCCACATTGCTAAACTGGCACTATGTGGCGTTTTGATACTGGAGCATTGATTCCTGAACTTGGCCGGTTTAGCGCTTGAAAGTTCTCGGTTGGTCTTGGGGAGCACAATTATGCCGTTTGGGGATTACTAATGATCACAGCTATGACCCCTGCTGGCTCCCGTGCTGCCTCTGAAATGCCCTCTGTGACCCCTATTGAAAAATGTTAGCAAAACGGAATCTCCGTGATGCTTTTTGATCCTGTTAGGCCTTCATCCATAGACCTCGTCCATTCCAAGATGGCGGTTGTGTTCTGCATTGTATTTGTTTTGGAACTGACACTTCTTTCCTTTCAGTCCCTTTTTCATATCCCAGACTGCAGGGTTGCCGTGGACCGGTTGAATGACGCTGTTGCGTTATGGCTGTCCCGCTATTTTTCCATAGTAGACATTTGGCATTGTGTGGAGTGGCAGCAGTTGTTGTTCGGGGTGGGCGGAAGCCAGGATCACTTAATTTATTTGTATTTTCTATTTTGTCATTTGTATAGCGCAAAAATCACATAGGCATCTAGGTACTTTTAGCTTGAGAAGATAGGTTACAGTGTTGCTTACAGAGGTAGAGGTTACAGTCATTGCATACATTAGCTCTCAGAAGGTAATATCTTGCAGAAATAGCTTTAGCACAATTTGGAAGCCTCACCTCATGGTACCGGGTGCTACATCTGAAACATGCAGTTACAGGTAGGTAATATGCAACATAAGTGTTGGTGCAAATTTGGAAAAGCCTCACCTCATAGTTGGGGAGCTACATCAAGAATAAGCAGTTACAGGTAGGTGGAACACACACGAGTGGCAATCTAGTAATAGGGACTGCAATATTTGATCAGCTCCTTAGAAGGTAAGATGTTACTGCTAGCCAGACAAGGAGCCATGCTATACAGGCAATATGGAACGTTTTCCCTAAACTCAATCATCGCGTTCTACCGGCAAAAGGTTATTCCCATTATCACCTACGGGAGCGATGCAATGATCAATGCAACTCAGCTAAATTGGCAAAGACTTGAAACCTCCTTCTGGTCGAAGATTTAGAAACTCCCGAACAGTTATGCCATGGCCAGAATACGATTCGAAGTGGCATTGCAATCCTTTACTTCCGTCCTGTTGTGGAGGCAGCTGGACTTTTTACGTAAATTGAAAAACAACGATAAAATACCGGCAATTCAAATTTTACGGGATACTCCGCACGCCATGAACAACACCTCACTGAAAGCATGGAAAGTGGCATTAGAACGTCGAATGGAAACCGAAGATATCACCACAGAAATGCCGTGCCAAGGCATATCAACCGTCCTCACCGTGCCAAGGCAAAGATTCAACAAAACGACTGTACGAAACCAATAGATGAAAAAACAAGATATGTTATGAACCTGCAATGTCCAATCGACACTCGAGTGATCAATGAACTTCCCCGATACTTGGCACTCTTTCTGGATCCCGCTATTCGTAAGATGTTTATGAAAATCTGCCTAAACACCATGCCGACCAGACAAAGACTAGCAAACACCAGACAGATCTCTAAGTCGGAGCGATTCTGCCTAAATAAGCAAACCCCTGAATTGCTGCATCACCTCATCATGATATGTCCTGTCGTCACCCCCAAGAGGGAACTGCTGGGATACTTTTTCAATATATCTGCCCAGCAGGAAGAAGGTGATTCCAGATGGATTAAGATTCTGAGAGGCCAAGACAGGAAACTGATATATACTGTCGTCCAATTTCTCTGTGACATTCTGGAGCTTGCCAAACTAACGAACTCACAGGTCGTAGTTTGAGAAAAATTCCCTTAGAAACGCTTGACAAATTTTGCGTTGCATGCGAATTAAGATGTGCACATTTTAAGATATCTATGAGATGCAGCCTCAAAGGCTTAAATGAAAAATGTATGTTTAAACTATATCATTTTAAATTAAAAAAAAAGCAAACACAGACAGAAAATGTAGCACGCATAGAGTATGTATGAGAGGCTATTTGGGATAGCAAGGGGGTGAGGAGCAGTGGATAGGACGAACAGGCAGTATCAAAGCTGAGGTGATGCGAGGAGGTAGCAAGTCAGAATGATTTGCCGGAAGTCCATACTTTGAAGGCAGCAGATAGCCAGAGGCAGAGTGGTTGTCCGTACGCAATACTGGGGATGCCACGGGGTTGTAGGGGGGCACAGTGGAGGGAGGTGAGTGAGTCAGAGTCGGAGATGGCCGAAAAGAGAGTCAGTGTACAGTGAGAGGCCGTTCTAGGGTTGACAGCTTGATGGTTTCAGAGGAAGGCAAGGGGCTAGGTAAGCCGCTGAAGTCACGTGCTGATGCAGATCACGAGTAAACCCACCGGCAAAGTGTTGTGTGTGGGAAAAATGATCTACACCGGCCTGTAGGTTGATGAGCCAGAAGTAGGGCCTGGGGCACATACCAGTATGGACAGGGACAGACAGGGCCTTAGAAAGTGGGCCGTGCAAGGGGTGGGCCGGCTACAGCTTGTGGGTCGACCATAGGCCAATTTGGCTTCCCTGGTGCCCAATAGGCATGCAGGAAGGCATGTGCAAAGAAGTTTAGGCAGCTTATTGAAGTCAGGAAGAGGCGGCGGCCATCATGGAAATGCCACCAGTCGGCAAGGAAATCATGAACAGGATAGAAAAAAGGCACAAGGAAATGGTCCACAATTCACATCCTAGGTGGGGGACTGACACACACAGGGCAATGGAAGCCTGCTGCAGCACAGATATCAGTAACATGCCCGGTGACGCTGGCGCAGGCTGCAGCCCGGAGCAGGGCAGGACTTGTTAGTGCGGCTTAAAGGGAGTAGCGCACATTTCGTGGCATCCCGGGACGGGAGAGCGTTCGAATTGCAACATCTAAAGCGAGAGAATGAAACAAAGTGGAAAAAGAAGAGTTTTGCGAGCTGGCAGGGTTGGGTGGGAGCTGCCCTGCCAGCCTCGTACACTGGTAGGGGGTGCCTTCGGGGAGTTCCTGCCTCCAGAACGTGTCCCGCTGCTCGCTATTCATGGGCAAGGCATGCATGGATGGAGATCTGTGGGTGGCGTGCAAACTCCCTCTCTAGAGAGAAGCTCCCTCGTTTACTCAGACATTTTAGCATTTTTTAAACTTTCTCCAACTTAAAAATACCCATCGCCGCAGTTCCTGTACATTACCCCTCTCCCTTCAGATGTTGGTGTGTAATATGTGTAACAGGACACATCACTGCCTGCAGGGCACAACACCCCCTTCCCCCATTACCTGTGTGTGCAGCACAGGTCATTTAAGAGTGCTGAAACTATTCCCCAGTGCGCACCCCTGCACCCCCGCCCCACCCCAGCAGTGCCATCTGATCATCGCCAATGATGGCTCGATGTGGCCTGTGGTTCTGGGCTCTGAAATGCCACCCACGAGGAGCCTCGGCTGCCACTGGGTCCTGGTGTAAGAGGGGCACTGCCACAATGCATGGGTTTGAGCGTGGCCGCCTCTGGGTGCTTCTCCCCTCCCTGGCCATCACATATGCTGTTTATAGCGCATGCATCTGCATTGTCCCATTATATGTTTTAAAATAAATCCCCATTATATTGCTTTGCGTCACTCGTGCCTATCGTTTCTTCGTCAAACTTCGTATTCACTGTGATTTGTGTAAAATTGTGACAGTGTGGCCGATACCAGTGGTGAGTGGGTCCATGCGTTTGCGACTGAGATCAGTATGCCATGGGCAAGTCCTACGAGCCCTTCACCCTGGAGGACGAACAGCGTGTACCCAGTCGGTTGTGTCGTAGTGGGATTGTTGTCAGACCCTGTGGTAGCCACTGTGAAGGGATGTGTGCTATGCATGAGTACACTGACAGGCTATCGTGACTGCGCATTCTCAGCCCACGTGTGCTGACGTGGACCCCGGCCTCGACGGGATCGGGCTGGGAAGAATGAGGTGTGGGTGTGCCACACTCTCCAGGGTACACCCGGATAACCGAGCCGGCGGGAGGTGATGTGTAGTGGCAGGGCTGACGTGGCCCCTGGGAGAGGCAGCTCTCACTGGCCCTAAGTGCGGGCTTTAGTCTGGCACGGTTCGGGGACACGGAGGCCGGCTCAGCAGCAGGTTATATGTCTGGCTCCTATGGGGGATGTCATGTCCGTCATCTCTTTGTGACACTGGGGGGTACCGTGGCCAGAGGCGGATCTAACGGTCGCCAGGCAGACAAATGGCGACGGGGCCCCTGTGCCAGGCCACGCCCCTTCCACACAGCACAGGGCCCTTTCTGTTGCGAAGTCACTCCAGTCCATCTGATAATGAGCACCTGGACCCAAGCCTGCGAGGCACTCACTGATCTTAACCAACGTTTCATCTTCTTTTGAAGACGCCATCCTGCAGCAGCGTCTAGCCCACTTCCAGATGAGGGCCACCATCTCCCTAGTGCAAATAAAAGCACTCTTATTGGAAAGAATTCTGGCGCAGCGGGAGACCCTGCTGAAGTGGCGGGTGCCCTGTGCCCCTCTCATGCCAGCTCTGGGTAGCCAGCGGGCATGCTGCAATCCCACGCCACATCCGCATTCACCACGAGCCAACGTTTCACAGGAGGCGTAAATGCCGGTGCAGGGCACAGGCGAAGGTCACACGCCGCACAGTTTCCGCAGAAGTGGCTAATCCAAATCTTGGCCTCAGTCCGTAGCAGTTGTTCCCGTGGTTGGGACATCACTTTGTGTAATTGTATACAAGTAGTTGCATCACAGAGACGCAACAAAACAGCGAATGCGATGTTGTAAGCACATGCTATATTGACTCGTTAAAAAATACACTAAGCCCCACACACAGCTCCTGATAACTGTAATGTGCATGTCGTGTCTGGCTTTTTGTTGTAAATTGGCCCTATGGGTATACAGTGCCGTCCTTCTTTCGATTTCACCTCCCAACAATTGCACGGTGACAGTTGCATCTTTTTACTCTTGTTACAATTCAAATTCCAATTTCATTTAAACGAGATTTATTTAAAAAAAATAAGTTAGGTTGGTGTGAATGTTTCACCAGTCAAGCGCTGGTCTCTGACGTGGCTCCAGCCTGCACTGCAGGGCTGTCATCAGTGGTGTCGCCAGGAATCAAATTTAGGAGGGGCACAGAGGGGGCCAAAGACAAAAGTAGGGGGGGGGCATGGTCCCTGCTCGTCTTAGGTAGGGGGGACACATGGGGGGGGGGCACAGGGTTTCACATGGGGGGGCTGCCCCCCCCCCCCCTCCCCAGGATCCTCTCTAGCGACGCCACTGGCTGTCATAGCCTTTCATCCTTCAGAGGTTGATAAACTGATACCATTACACAGGTCAAGGGTACCTGTTATTACAGTGTAATATATGAGAATCCATGTTTTTTATTAGCTTAAGGCGGGGCGCGTATTTATCAACAGGCGATGGTTCCATCTGTTTATGTGGCTTTAAAAAGGCACACGCATCGACGGACGATCTTTGCATTGAAAGGGGTGCATAGTTGCCATGAAGAGGTAAATAGGCTACGAATACTTGAGTTATCAGGGTGATGCAGGGGAGTATCCAGCATTGCAAGAGTGGGGGGCCAGCCACTAAGAAAGTCCTGCTACTTTTCCCCCCCAAATGCAGGACGCGCAATTCCATAAGGTCTCATTTGCGCCCCCAAACTGCCCACCCTTGCCCCAATCTACTATGGCAGATGGCAATTTAACACACAAGAAAAAAACGGCAGAATCATTACAGATGCAGAAAACTCATCTAGTAGGGCTGTGTCCAGGCGCACTGGGGCAAAATACATGTCAACCTCCTAATCTGCGTATGGATGGCACCAGCAGAAGTGACATCACAGAAACCACAGAAACGCGGCTCATTGCAAGGAGCACCATCAGTCTTTGATACTTGGAGGCACCATGTGAGTGACTTTACAATAAGTTACCATAAGTAAGCCACGTGGCAAATAGCTTCCTTATAAATGGAGCAACTCTATAGTCATCAGGCTTTTTTTTAAATTAACAGCATGATATATTAACATAAGGTCTGAAGTGAATCAATTACAGAGCTGCAGATAAGACAGTGCAATTAAATGATTTGCCCAGGATCACACACTTTGGTTAAATGTTGAAACCGGGATGTGGACAACTTAAGCAACTGAGCACATCTTCCCAGGTTTAGTTGATGTAGATATTTATTAAGATTTTGCTTTGCATTTCATGTGCTTACCTAACACAAGGTTTTTATCAGGCTTGCGCAGTGTTGGGCTAGGGAAACCAGTTGAACTCCTAAAGAAATATTCTGTCTTCAGCCAGGAGCTACTGGGCAACCTGGTCTTATTCCAGACCTGCTATTTTGGAGTTCGGAAACATGTCAAAAGTAGGAATGCATGCCCCACGAGCACAGTGCTAAACTATCTGCAGTTTATAGTCTCCTCTTCTCTGGAAGATGTCTTACCAGAGATGTCCATGCTGTGCAGGATATTTTTGATCCTGCCAATAGGCATTGCAAGCGCAGAGAGGAGCAAGGCGTGTGAAAAGCTACATGCGCTCTACCATGACACAGAAGCGTCTAAGGGACTTGACGCTTCTGGTAATTGAACAATATACTGTGTATAATTTAGATTCATCAAAACTGATATAAGCATTTGCAAAGGCAAAGGCAAAGGCACGAAGAGGCAGTGTATTCCTATAAAACCTGGGGACCTTTGGTTGGTTCTGGAAATGTATTTACTTCTAGTATTCCACTTTATTTTTTTATTTACGCGTTGGGCATTATTTTATGAAGCTTAGCTGGAAATTGTGTATTTACTTCCCTTATTACACAAGAATGTCTATAAAGGAACTGTTTTTTTTGGTTGCACAATACTGAATGTATTGTACTGCCAAATGTGTACTTATTAAAGACATATTTGGACGAGGATTTGGATTGCTGTGAAAAATGTCCAGAGTTGTAAACAAACATTGGATCCAACTTGACTTCTTAGAACCATTTTTCTAGGAAATTCTGTGCTCTTGAAAAGCTTTAAGTAATTCTCCTTCGCCCTTAGCCTTGAAACATGTTAATTTCCAACATTAGCTTCAGGTTTGATCCTCCAATATTACCACTGATAGCAAAGCCTTCTGAGGAGGCCCAGCTGTTCCCAGTTAGTGAGACCCCTCAACACAGGTAACTGTAATAAAGACAACTTAATAAAGAATAGCTTTTATCCCTAAAGTTTGCCATTATGCACTTTTGACCACAATTAACCCTGTCCACCCAAAGCTCCGCCACCATGACCCGCCCACCTAGGGCCCTGTGTCAGGTGCTGCCCACGGGGCCCTTTGCCTTAAATCTGCCACTGACCGTGGCCGGTACAGTGTGGTCTGTCCCACTCTTGCAGATATTGGGGTCATCTGTGCAGTCAGGGGTGGGTAGACCACTGAGGGAGGGGATTACTGGAAAATGTCAGTAAAGTAGGAAAAGCGTATTCCAGCAGGCACACTGTCGTTTGGTACCTTTGGGACCCCTTGCGTTCTGTGTGGCACCTTCCTTGTGATTAATGGCTGTAGGCTTTGATTTTTAAGCACTCTCTTTCGTGGCAGTAAATGGGCTATTGTTATTAATATTATTATTATGAGTTTTTATAATGCGCAGCACGCACAGAGGCCTCAGTGCGCAAAAGACTTTACAGGAATAGGACAAAGGGAATCCAGGGCCATACCATGTCATGGGGCACAGATCAAAAGGGAAATCCTTATTGAGTAATCAGAGTTAGAGGTACATTTCAATAGCTTTTTTGAAATGGCAAAGATCTGGAATACTTCTTAACTCCAGAGGCAATGAATTCCAGAGGCTGGGAGCGCACACATCAAAGGTAGTACCTCCAAAGGATTGTGGTTTATGACGAGGCTGGAGCGTAGGGATCGTACAATTCGATTCCTGTGGATTTTCTTACTAGATAGGCAGGGGCTTGATGGTGCTGACATTTATGGGTCAGCGAAAGCAACTTGTGCGAAATCCGTTCTCTTACCAGAATCCAGTGCAACGAAGGTCGTGCCTGAGAGACATGATTCCTGCGAGCAAGTCCGCATACTGCTCTCACCGGTGTCTCCCCGGAAGCCAGTGCAACGAACATCCTGCCTGGGAGACATGATTCCTGAGAGCAAGTCCTCATACTGCTCTCACCGGTGTCTCACCGGAAGCCAGTGCAACGAACGTCGTGCCTGGGAGACATGATTCCTGCGAGCAAGTCCGCATACTGCTCTCACCGGTGTCTCACCAGAATCCAGTGCAACGAAGGTCGTGCCTGAGAGACATGATTCCTGCGAGCAAGTCCGCATACTGCTCTTACCGGTGTCTCCCCGGAAGCCAGTGCAACGAACATCCTGCCTGGGAGACATGATTCCTGAGAGCAAGTCCTCATACTGCTCTCACCGGTGTCTCACCGGAAGCCAGTGCAACGAACGTCGTGCCTGGGAGACATGATTCCTGCGAGCAAGTCCGCATACTGCTCTCACCGGTGTCTCACCGGAAGCCAGTGCAACGAACGTCGTGCCTGGGAGACATGATTCCTGCGAGCAAGTCCGCATACTGCTCTCACCGGTGTCTCACCGGAAGCCAGTGCAACGAACGTCGTGCCTGGGAGACATGATTCCTGCGAGCAAGTCCGCATACTGCTCTCACCGGTGTCTCCCCGGAAGCCAGTGCAACGAACATCCTGCCTGGGAGACATGATTCCTGAGAGCAAGTCCTCATACTGCTCTCACCGGTGTCTCACCGGAAGCCAGTGCAACGAACGTCGTGCCTGGGAGACATGATTCCTGCGAGCAAGTCCGCATACTGCTCTCACCGGTGTCTCACCGGAAGCCAGTGCAACGAACGTCGTGCCTGGGAGACATGATTCTGCGAGCAAGTCCGCATACTGCTCTCACCGGTGTCTCCCCGGAAGCCAGTGCAACGAACATCCTGCCTGGGAGACATGATTCCTGAGAGCAAGTCCTCATACTGCTCTCACCGGTGTCTCACCGGAAGCCAGTGCAACGAACGTCGTGCCTGGGAGACATGATTCCTGCGAGCAAGTCCGCATACTGCTCTCACCGGTGTCTCACCGGAAGCCAGTGCAACGAACGTCGTGCCTGGGAGACATGATTCCTGCGAGCAAGTCCGCATACTGCTCTCACCGGTGTCTCACCGGAAGCCAGTGCAACGAACGTCGTGCCTGGGAGACATGATTCTGCGAGCAAGTCCTCATACTGCTCTCACCGGTGTCTCACCGGAAGCCAGTGCAACGAACGTCGTACCTGGGAGACATGATTCCTGCGAGCAAGTCCGCATACTGCTCTCACCGGTGTCTCACCGGAAGCCAGTGCAACGAACGTCGTGCCTGGGAGACATGATTCCTGCGAGCAAGTCCGCGTACTGCTCTCACCGGTGTCTCCCCGGAAGCCATTGCAACGAACATCCTGCCTGGGAGACATGATTCCTGAGAGCAAGTCCTCATACTGCTCTCACCGGTGTCTCACCGGAAGCCAGTGCAACGAACATCCTGCCTGGGAGACATGATTCCTGAGAGCAAGTCCTCATACTGCTCTCACCAGTGTCTCACCGGAAGCCAGTGCAACGAACGTCGTGCCTGAGAGACATGATTTCGTGCCCGAGAGACATGATTCCTGCGAGCAAGTCCTCATACTGCTCTCACCGGTGTCTCACCGGAAGCCAGTGCAACGAACGTCGTGCCTGGGAGACATAATTCCTGCAAGCTAGTCTGCATACTGCTCTCACCGGTGTCTCACCGGAAGCCAGTGCAACGAACGTCGTGCCTGGGAGACATGATTCCTGCGAGCAAGTCCGCATACTGCTCTCACCGGTGTCTCACCGGAAGCCAGTGCAACGAACGTCGTGCCTGGGAGACATGATTCTGCGAGCAAGTCCTCATACTGCTCTCACCGGTGTCTCACCGGAAGCCAGTGCAACGAACGTCGTGCCTGGGAGACATGATTCCTGCGAGCAAGTCCTCATACTGCTCTCACCGGTGTCTCACCGGAAGCCAGTGCAACGAACGTCGTGCCTGGGAGACATGATTCCTGCGAGCAAGTCCTCATACTGCTCTCACCGGTATCTCACCGGAAGCCAGTGCAACGAACGTCGTGCCTGGGAGACATGATTCATGCGAGCAAGTCCGCATACTGCTCTCACCGGTGTCTCACCGGAAGCCAGTGCAACGAACGTCGTGCCTGGGAGACATGATTCTGCGAGCAAGTCCTCATACTGCTCTCACCGGTGTCTCACCGGAAGCCAGTGCAACGAACGTCGTGCCTGGGGGACATGATTCCTGCGAGCAAGTCCGCATACAGCTCTCACCGGTGTCTCACCGGAAGCCAGTGCAACTAACGTCATGCCTGGGAGACATGATTCCTGCGAGCAAGTGCTCATACTGCTCTCACCGGTGTTTCACCGGAAGCCAGTGCAACGAACGTCGTGCCTGGGAGACATGATTCCTGCGAGCAAGTCCTCATACTGCTCTCACCGGTGTCTCACCGGAAGCCAGTGCAACGAACAAGTCCTCATACTGCTCTCACAGCATTCCTTTGAGCAGTCTGAAGAGTCTTACGGTTGTTCGTTGTACTCGTTGTTCGATATACTCTTCTGGCATATTTTTATTCCTAAAATGTATATCAATGGGATGAAACTTCTGGAGAATTCTCCTACACGGAGGGTACATGTAAAAACACGTAAGCAAAGTGGCTATGGCAATAGCCGATCTTGGAATGTATTAGTGCCGTCGCTGAAGATGCAGCATTGCTATCGGAAAGATATGGTTTAATCTGCCGGATGAGTTTGGTCGTGTAAGAACATGCAGATTTGATGTGAGTGACATGCCTTTTCATATTGAGATTAGAATCTAAGTATACACCAAGAGTTTTTACTCAAGGGCATGTTTTGATCGTAGATCCTGATAAGATAAAGTGGCTATATCTAGGACACCATTTGGGCAGTCGCTGGCTGGAGCCCACTAGCATGAGCTCTGTCTTACTACCGTTTAAAGCAAGAGAGTTATTGGTCATCCATTTTTGGATGATGTCATAGACCAATGAAATAGTGGGAGAGTCCCTGTAATAATCCCCAGTTAACTTGATTACCACCTGAATGTCGTCGGCATCATTTGTGTATTTAATACCGCGCTCATCCAGGAGGTCAAAGAGTGGGCGGATATAAAAATTAAACAGTGTTGGCAACAGAGAGACACCCGGCAGAGCACCACAGGCTATTGGTGTTCCATGCATGACTTATTTAGGCAACTCCTTTTTGCACAACTACAAAGAGCGGGTGATCATATCTTCCTGGGTTTTTCATTGGGTCCTGATTTTTCACCCTGTGTCTCCTCTTTCCAGTGTCACTTATCGTTGGCACGTATGGCTTAGAGAGGTTGCTTTTTATGTGTGACATCGCATCATGTCAAGTTTCCTATTTTAATATAGTTTCCTGTCTATTTTTAGGCACCTTTGGATTAGTGTGGCCTATGTTGAGGTGTGAGTTTGTTTTATCAAAGCATTTTCTCAGCACACAAATGTACATGTTTGTTCAGGATGATTTACTGATATATAAAATATGTATTTTTTTAGGATATTACAGTGATAGTGTAACCATATTTTTCTTAGTGTACTGATGCCACTTCCTGTTTTGTCAAGGGGTGAACGGCCTTTTGACATCACTTCCCATGATGTCACTTGGGGGCGAGGTCAAATGACATCATGTCCAGTGATGTCATCAGAGGTCAAAGGCCGTGCGATGTCACTTCCGCTTCCCCTGGCATTTTGGTGAAATGACGTCCCTTGGGGAGAGGCCCTTGCACGAAGAGGCTGTCGCTTGGAGGCCCCGCTTATTATAGTACACCTCTGCACAGCGAAGAGGGGATGTGGGGAAGGAAAAGGGCCTTTCTAAGAGGAGCGTTAGTGGCGGCAAGAGAGGGTCTCATGTTGGAGAAGGGGGGCATCAGAGCTTTGGGGGAGAGCAGCAAGACGTTACGACGTCTGCTAGCTATAGTGATTTTACACTGAAAAAAGACGCACAGCTCTTCCCCAAACTGAGCTTTATGTGGGCCGGGACTTAGGCACGGTATTTCCCAAAACACGCTCAGGTGCCTGTGCCCTACTTGGCCTCCCAGACCCATTTCTCTCAGACTTACCCTGTCGCCGCCTCTACTTGTGTAGCTCTCCACTTGTCGCACTTCCTGTGTGTGTCCTGCTCTATGTAGCTCTCTACTTGTCGCACTTCCTGTGTGTGTCCTGCTCTGTGTAGCTCTCTACTTGTCACACTTCCTGTGTGTGTCCTGCTCTGTGTCTCACCATCTATTTGTATCACTTTCCGTTTTTCTCCCTCCCCTCTCGCCCCCTCTCTGGTCATGTGTTAACCCTCTCTTTCTCTCACAGTCCCTTTCTTATCAGAGCTCGGGACTCAGGGGCATAGTGCACAGAAACACCAGAGCTCGGGTGTCGCGCTGTGGTTCAAAGAGGGCGCGCTGCGTATGAAACAGAGGCGGGACACGGAGCATGCAACACAAACGTCTTCTTTATTTCCCAGCCTTCTCCAACTCCCCGATCCCACCCCCGTTACATCACTTCCCCCTGCAACTTCCCGTCTCGCCCCCGCCTAACACTGGAGCGTCAACGTGACATCTCCTCCCTTTTTAAACAGTTACCAGTCTCTTCGCAACGAACGAGGGTCTGGTGGGCTTCTAGTCCATCTCCTCGATCCATCGGCGAGGTCTGTTCCGAGCCCTCTGTGGGCGAGTCTGACTTGGTCCGGGCGAAGGCCCGCATTCCACATTGGCACTTCCGATTTCCGACTCAGCGTCCTCCGAGTCCCACTGATCCGCTTGGTATGCGTCATCGGACTCGTGGTCCATGGGTATCTGCACCCTGCCGCTTAGTCTCCGGGCCCCGCTGGGTGGGAGTTCTTTGAAGTGAGACGAGTTCCTCGTGATGGACCCCTCTGACCCCTGGGCCGTGATTATGGACCCCTTCTTTTGAGTGACGAGCAAGGGTTCTTCTCGAAAAGGGGCCGTGTGCTTGTGCGTCACTGGTTGTCTGACCGCTACCACATCACCCACCCCGATGGCGGATGGTTGGGCTCGCCGGCGAGTGTCTGCATACTCTTTCATGCGAGTCTTTGCCGCTTTATCCTTGTCTCGTACCTCTTGATCCAGAGCGGGCGATGGTGTAGCGTCCTCTGCTTGGGGGATGCGGGTCTGGGTGTCTCGTCCGAACATTAGTTCGGCTGGTGTCCTTCCGGTGGTACTGTGAGGGGTTCCTCTATAATCTCTCATCAACTGGTCCAGTACATGCTCATAGGGCTGGCCAGTGAGCCGGGCAATTTGGAGGGCTCTCTTCAGGTTGGCCATAAATCTCTCTATCATCCCATTGGCTTGGGGCCACAGAGGAGTGACTTTCCTGTGGTGAAACCCCATGTATTCTGCAAACTGAGCAAACTGATGTCCACTGAATGGGGCCCCATTGTCAGTCTTGAGCACCTTTGTTATCCCGTATGCTGAGAATATGTGGTCCAGGACAGGGATGACGTGATGCACTGCTGTGGAGGGTATATGTCGCACCTCAGGATACCTGGAGTACTCATCCATCACTGCCAGAACGTACTTCCCTCCTTCAATGGGTCCAAAGATGTCCGCTGCCACCGCCTCCCATACTTTCTGAGGGAGCTTCGACATGATCAGAGGTTCCGGGTGTCGGTTTGGCGTGATTAGACAGCAGGTGGGGCAGGCCCTCAGGGCGGCCTCCACTAGCTCATCCATGTGTGGAAACCACACCTTTTGTCGGAGCATGCGTTTCGTGGACGCCATGCCTCGGTGTGTCTCGTGTGCAAGTTCGATGACCTTTGCTCTAATTGCCTCTGGGATGACAAGTTTGCAATCTTTCAGGTTCATGTGGTCCTCTGATACTGCGAGTTCGTCTTTCACTTGCAGTTGCCGCTCCACGTCTTCCTGCACCTTGCCACTTGCCGCCCTCCCCCTTTCCTTTGCCCTTCGCCACTGTTCTGACTTCAGACCTGCACAGATGATGCGACAGGCTGGGTCGTTTTCTGTTTCTCTTGCTAGTGTCTCCAGGTGGACCCCCTCCGGGGTGGCCTGGTGAACCAGATAACGAAGATATCTGTCGGCCACTGACGGTTCTGGCGTGATGTCCCCTCTCGGCCTTCTGGACAGGAAGTCCGCCAGGTTTTCTCCTTTCCCTGGCCGGTGGACAATCTCAAATGCATAGTCCTGAAGACGCAGGCCCCACCGGGCGATTCTCGGGGGCATTTTTGCTTGCGGATTCCCATACAGGAACAACAGTGCTTGATGGTCCGTGACAACTTGAAATGGTTTGCCATATAAGAATAGATGGAAATGTTTGCACGCCCACACAACGGCAAGTCCCTCCTTTTCTGCCTGGGAGTATGCAGTCTCAGCAGATGACAAGCTACGGCTGGCGTAGGCCACGATGTGTTTCCGTGACGGGTCTCTTGGATCCTTTTGTGCCAGAATAGCCCCCAGGCCAACAGGGCTTGCATCAACTGTGAGCTCGGTCTGTCTGTTTGGGTCATAGTAGGACATGTTTTCCGCCTGGGCCACTCTTTCCCTTATCAGTTCAAATGCCTTCTGGCACTCTTGTGTCCATTCGAACTTGGTGTCCTGGTGTGTCAGTTGTCAGAGTGGTTCGCTGACTGAAATCCCAAATGTATCGGCTACAGTAGCTGGCGAGGCCCAGGAATGACCGGAGCTTGGACACGTTTGCTGGAGCCCCCGTGTCGTTCAGTGCCGCCACTTTGTCTGGGTCCGGTGTCATCCCTGCTTCGGAGAAGATATGTCCAAAGAATTTCAGTGTGGGTTTCCGAAACTCACATTTTTCTCTGTTGAGCGTGAGGTTTGCATCATGTAGTGCTTTGCATACCAGCATTAAAGTTTCATCGTGTTTGTTGGCATCCGTTCCGAAGACCAAAATGTCATCTGAATAATTTAAACAGTTCGGGATGTGCTTTATAACGTTGTGTACCTCAGCTTGAAATGTCTCAGTGGCCGACGACACCCCGAAACTGAGCCTCTTATATCTGAAAAGGCCGACCTGTGTGACAAATGTCGTGATGTTCCTGCTGTCTGGGTGTAGAACTAGCTGATGGTAACCCTTTTGTAGATCCAGTTTGGAAAACACCTTTGCACCATTCAGCAGGTGTATCATGTCAGTGATTCTTGGTGCAGGGTGCCTTTCTCTCTTGATGGCCTGATTAGGGCATTGCATGTCTACGCATAGCCTTATGGCTTCAGAGCCTTTCTTGGGGACTGGGACAATCGGGGAGACCCATGTGGTGGGTCCGGTGGCTCTCTCGATGATATCTTGCTCGAGCAGCTTTTGGAGTTCATCTTCCACCTTTTTTTGAATGTTAGCCGGAATTCCCCGGTATGGCTGGGCAATGGGGCGGATTGATTCGTCCACGTGGGGCCGTATTTGTCTGTTGCAGAGCTTGCCTATTCCTTTGAAGATCTTGGGATAGAGGTTGTTCACCATTTCCACTGTGTCTATATATTTGTGCACCATGATGTTGTACAAAATGTGAATTAGCCCCATGTCCTAAAACTCAGGACGCACCCACTATCTGTCTCGGTGGCTAGCACATGAATTGGCACTTTCATTTCATGGCCCTTGTATCTGCACAGACCATTAAACTGTCCCAGGCATTTCAATGGTGTCTTGGCTCCATATGCGTATATGTTCACAGTTGCCGGTTGCAGTTTGGGTTTTTGTGGGAGATCGTTATAGACTTTCTCACTTACCACATTGACAGTAGCGCCCGTATCTATGAGAAATTCCGTGGGTCTTTCTTGTAGTTTGATGATGAGCGTTGGGCTGTGGGCGGTCGCGGCGGAGTTTCCCAGGGCGTACACGTAGGCTTTCCTCTTTTGTTCACTCTCTGATGAGCTGGGGTCAGATTCTGTGGGGGATTGTTCCACTAGGTATCGCACGTGGCGCCGCGATCTGCGTTCCATTCTCGGGCGCATGGTGAGTTTTCGTCTTTCTCTCCTCCTCTGCCGATCTTCTCCCGACTCTCGGTCTCTCTGGTCGCCTGCAGTTTGATGTTGAGCCGCCACTGTGTTGGGGCTTGGGTTGTTGCCCATCGACCCTCCATGCCTACTTCGAGGGCGAGAGGAGTTTTCCTGCAGACGGCTTTGAAGTGACCCTCTTCACCGCACGAGGTACACCGTTGGCCTATGGCTGGACAGGTCCCTTTGTGCGGGTACTCGAACCCGCACTTGTAGCAGAAGAGTTCTTCAGGTTTCCTCTCTAGTTGCAATTTGTTGACGTTCTCCCCTATGGTGGTGTTGCCGAAGCTTTCAACCTGGGAGTCAATGGCTCTTTCTACACGTGCCAGTGCCAGAATTTCTTCTAGCGTGCGGGATTTCTGTAATAAATTCCATCTGAAAGTCTGTGATTCGCACCCCGAGATGATCTGCGATCGTAGTGCTTCTGTGTTTGAATAGTTGGAAAAGTCACAGTGCTTTAGCTTGGTGCGTAGTTGCATGACGTAGGCGTCCATGGACTCCCCTTTGATCTGCTTGGTGCTATGAAACAAGTGTCTCTCATAATCAACATTTGTATGGGGTGCAAAGTATGCCGCTAATGCTTCCTTGAGGTCTTTGATCGAATCTATGGAGTCTTGGGGCATCTCGTCAATTAAGTCTCGGGTTGCCGGGCCCACCGCTAGCTTTAAGAGACATACCTGGCGTGCGTCGGTGACTGGGCCTGTGGCTCCCATATATAAGTTGAAATCTCGGATCCATTTGGTCCACCGGGGACCCATGTTGCTGGTGTCCGTCACGTCAAATGCTCCCGGCATCTGGGCCGCCAGGGTATCTGGGAGATGATAGGGCACGTGGTCTGGTGCAGGGGTTCCTGGGGCTGGGAGTGCATTCCCTTGTGCCTGCCCCCCTTGGCCATCATCTTGTCCTGACATGGTGGCGTTACAAACTTCTTCACCACATTGTCTGCCTGGAAGGCTAGTTCCTGCTCTTCTTTTGTTGTTTGGACCCTCCCTCTGGTCTTGGAATGGCCGCCCCACGGGGCACGAGCACCATCAAAGAGAGGGGGTGTAGGAGGGATACCCTGCTTACTTCTTTCCAGGGCTCCTTGGCGCTCAGCCTGGCGCACTGTGGCCTCCGTGCTCGCCTGCTAAGCTATGGGCGTGGGCTCATGTGCCTCTGGCCCTCTGCAGGCCTGTAGAGCAGGCGTGGTCTCCCTGCTGCGTAGGCCCGATGTTCGCAGCTGCGAACCAGCGGTCTGCGCGAGGTCCGGGCTTCTCCTCTAGCACTGCGGTGTCCTTTGTTGATGGGCCGGGCCTCGCCCGAGGCACCGGAACGTTGTCTCAACGTGGCACCACCGTCGCGCCCCGGGCCGCGTATGATTTCTCCCGCCGGCTGGGCTCGCGGCTGCGAGCGTTTCTGTGTTCGAGCGGGGGTGGGCTGCTGGATTCATAACAGCACGGCCCTGCCCCTGATCCCATCCTCGTCGCCATTGTCACGCTGTGGTTCAAAGAGGGCGCGCTGCGTATGAAACAGAGGCGGGACACGGAGCATGCAACACAAACGTCTTCTTTATTTCCCAGCCTTCTCCAACACCCTGATCCCGCCCCCCGTTACATCACTTCCCCCTGCAACTTCCCGTTCCGCCCCCGCGTAACACTGGAGCGTCAACGTGACATCGGGACTCAGGGGCATAGTGCACAGAAACACCAGAGCTCGGGACTCAGGAGCATAGTACACAGAAACACCAGAGCTTGGGACTCAGGGGCATACTACACAGAAACACCAGAGCTCGGGACTCAGGAGCATAGTGTACAGAAACACCAGAGTGAGGGATTCCAATCAAAAGCTGATTCCATCCGCCTAATGCTGCCATCTCTCAAAGACGTCCTTCAATCACAGTCTGGTTTTGCCCTGTATTGGCACCATGGTTGTGATGTTCAAAGGTTGGCAGGCTTTGCGAAAAGACCACTAATACTACACGGATACCTATTATCTGTGAGTAAGCGAGGGTGCCTGAAGAGAAAAGTCACCCATAACCCTGCACAACCCCCATTGATGAAGGACCCAGGGGGGCTGCATACATGAAACACTGAGCATACAGGTGTGTGACTTGGCTTCAAACCTGGTCCTCCCAATGAGCTGCTCTGCAGACTCTACTGATGGCAATATACCTGGTCCACTCTGGTGGGAAGAGGGTCATTTCTTCCTACTGCTAATTGCATGGAGAGGACCGCTCCCCGTAACACAGCGCGCTGGCAGTCCTCCGCTCTCCCTAACACTGGCGCGCTAGCAGTCCTCCGCTCTCCCTAACACTGGCGTACTGGCAGTCCTCCGCTCTCCCTAACACTGGTGCGCTGGCAGTCCTCTGCTCTCCCTAACGCTTGCGCGTTGGCAGTCCTCCGCTCTCCCTAACACTGGCACGCTGGAAGTCCTCCGCTCTCCCTAACACTGGCGCGCTGGCAGTCCTCCGCTCTCCCTTACACTGGCCCGCTTGCAGTCCACCGCTCTCCCTAACACTGGCATGCTGGCAGTCCTCTGCTCTACCAAACACTGGCATGCTGACAGTCCTCCGCTCTCCCTAACACTGGCGCGCTGGCAGTCCTTCTCTCTCCCTAACACTGGTGTGCTGGCAGTCCTCCGCTCTCCCTAACACTGGCATGCTGACAGTCCTCCGCTCTCCCTAACACTGGCGCGCTGGCAGTCCTTCTCTCTCCCTAACACTGGTGTGCTGGCAGTCCTCCGCTCTCCCTACCACTGGCGTATGTGCTGACAGTCCTCCGCTCTACCTATCACTGGCGCGCTGGCAGTCCTTCTCTCTCCCTAACACTGGCGCGCTGGCAGTCCCCCATTCTCCCAAACACTGGCATGCTGGCAGTCCTCTTCTCTCCCTAACACTGGTGCGCTGGCAGTCCTCTGCTCTCCCTAACACTGGTGCGCTGGCAGTCCTCCACTCTCCCTAACACTGGCATGCTGACAGTCCTCCGCTCTCCCTAACACTGGCGCACTGGCAGTCCTTCTCTCTCCCTAACACTGGCGTGCTGGCAGTCCTCCGTTCTCCCGAACACTGGCGTGCTGGCAGTCCTCCGTTCTCCCGAACACTGGCGTGCTGGCAGTCCTCAGCTCTCCCTAACACTGGCGCACCGGCAGTCATCCGCTCTCC